>NC_133773.1:28620211-28700779 GCF_003597395.2 Chelonoidis abingdonii
TCCTGAGGATGGAGGGTGCCGCCAAGTGCGTCATAGGATTTAGATATTCGCGTCTAGTGTGAGTAGAGTAGCGGACGTGCTGCGGAGGGAAAGATGTCATGGAGCCCAATACTGCCATGGTGAGGGAAAAGGCATAGGAGGTGCCATACAGGGTTAACACCCCAGGAGGTGGGTCTTGAGGTTGGTGTGGGACAGTTTTCCTGTGTCCGCGGGGACATGACTCTGAGGGTAGAATTCAGATTGCACTGGCACAGCAGCCTGTAGTTCAGACTCCTCCTCACTGGAGGAAGGCTGTTCGGACCCCGAGTCATTTGTCATAGAGAAGCCATCCCAAGAAAGGGCGATTGCAATGTAGGTGACACTAGGGGTCACTTGAATGGGTAAATTGCAACGGTGGGGCAGTAGTAGGCGAAGCACATAGAGATCCTGTGAGAAAACCCAGACTGCGGAGTTTTTTGTCTTGGCTCCGTGCCAAGTAGCGTAGTAATGCCGTGCCGCAGGCGGTGCTGTGCTATTAATAGCAGGCTGCGGTGCTTCCCGGTGCCTTCGTTGTCGGTGCCGCATTCATCGTGTGCCGATAGTGCCACAATCGAGGCTGGCAACTGAAAGCCTGTCGCCTCGGCACCAGAGCCTCGCGCTGCCGCCAAAAGCACAGGCGGGTTTGGCGCAGTACCGGAGGAGCCCGGTTCGTCAAACGTACTCAGGCGGGGGAAATGCTGGTAAGGAAACTGACAAGTTGACAGGAGAAGGTTTGTCAGTGAAGCTTTGTTTCGATTGTGAGTGCTCTCTTTTAGCTGTCTTCTTCAGTTTTTTTGAAGGGTTAGAGCTGTGTCTGAGAGAGACAGAGTCCGCGCCAGGGTCTGAGGCGGACTGCAAGGATTTTTGGAGTAAAAGGAGTTTTAGCTTTAATTCTCTGTCCTTCCTAACTCTAGAGCTTAACTTGGTGCAGTGAGAGCATTTTGGGGAATATGAGTCTCTCCCAAGCGTTTTATACCTTGGACTGTCCATCAGAAAGAAGGGATAGCATCCTTACAAGAGGAGCAGCGCTTAAAGCTGTGGAGCCAGGCATATTTGAAGCAGCTGACAGGATGAGAAAAAAAATTTTTTTTTTTTAAATAGTAGGAAGATAGGTAGGTACACTAACTAACAGCTAGAAACAGGAAAAAAACTGTCTAACTACAGGATATTTAAGATGGGAAGGAATATAAAGGAGTCTCTGAGCTCCGTCTCAAGCCGGGGGCGGTAGAGAAGGAACTGAGGGTACCGGCGGCGCATGCTTTGTAATAATATACTCAGAGTGAGTGACAGGTTCTAAGCATGCGTGGCCGGTAGGAGTACTGCTGTAAAAAATCTCCGATCAAAGGCGCAGGGGCACACCGACACCTAGAGTGGAGCACCCACAGGGACATCTCTCGAAAAAGAACTCATATTTCTTCTTCCGGTGAGACAGACTACAGGAGATACACAGACAAGAGTGGGTACTATTGAAAACTCAACACCTGTTCCTTCACTGCAACTCTGGTAACAGGGATATCAAACTAAAAACCGTACAGGAAGATATCACCATTACTAGAGTGGTGAATGCGGAGTTTTCATTTATGCCCACTGTGGCTAGAGAGACCAAACTTGGTTTCATGGGCTTCCATAGGATTCATGCAACCAGTCAAGTAACCAGCTGGCCTCTGGATAATCTCCTTTTGCCTGCTCATATTAAGATCACCACCACCACCCCTTTGACTGGAATTTACCATTTAGATGGTATTCTGGGTTGATGAAATCCTCATTTGTGTTCTTCTTTATTAATTGCCACACCTGCTTTTTGTATGTTTTTATACTTCACTTTAATAATATCAGTAAATTATTCTCTCTCCTTAACTCCCAGTTAAATTTAAACCATAAAACCCCACCACCATTTTAGAGCCAAATACAGGGAATTTGGTCCTCAGTCTCCAAATAATCTGTATCTGAAATTATTATAAATGTCTTATCCGAGCACATAATGGTACCCAAATCTCAAGTATCATACCCAGGACTGAATAACATTTTCCTTCAGCTACATACAATATTCAGATAAGCTGGATGACCACAAGCCAAAACGTCAGATCCAAATCATCAAGTCTCTCTATAATGGACCAAATCTGAAGAGTCAAAAATGTGAGCAGGCTCTGATTTGGACCTTCATTTTTAACCCCCCATTTTGGGAATGTTTTTATCCATGGCTTTATATTAGCCTATTAACATATTATGAAGGTTGGTTTCACTTTTATTTAAATTCAATTTAGTTGTCACACAAGGTTTTAGTCATGTGTTTGAGTATAAACCTACCCAGGGGCATTTTCTGCCTTCATGCATGATCTAAGGAAATGGCTATGTTCCACCAAGTCCAATACACTGACCACAGGAAGGAATCACTCCTCCTTAGAATGACATAGTGGAAGTCATGCACCGAAAAGGTCAGAATGCAGTCTACTCTACTCAGTCTCAAACACTCACATGTGTGTTCAGACCACACTTCTATTAGAATAGCAGCAAGATTAGGCATGGAGGGTATGAAAGGAAGGGAGAAAAATTACTGTGAGTCTGTCAAACTCTGGTTTTCTGAAATTTGAGACCCATCTCTTAGTAATAAAAATATAAATCAGTCTAGAGTAGTTTATTTTCTTAAAATCTTTAACAGACTTACTTGATTTTTTTAAAAATAGCCTTTTAAAAATGAGCCCTGCTTGCTTAAAATAATCAAAAAAAACCACCATATCCAGCAGTTTGACATCTCACCTGAAAAAGTTATTTTGCACAATACAGACAATTCTGGAAAGCTGAGTGAAAGTACTGTTTCCAACACACAGAATGATTTCTTCAGTGAGTGGGGCCTGAAGCAGCAGAGAAAGCTGTTTTTAATTTCAATTCAGAAGGGATCAGATTAATAAAAACAATTTAGCTGTTCAAGATGGCTGTACACCAACTGAATTAAACTTTGGATGTTGCATCTGCTGCAAGTTTTCACTGAACCACCATCCTCAGCCTGATGCTAATCTTTTCCTTTGGTCACTAAGACCCACAGTCTGTCTTGCTGAAAGTAGGACAGTAAAACAAGGTCCCGGTTAAGTAGCAGATAATAGCATAAAAAGACAACAAGGTTCTGTGCCAGATACCATACCTGTATTTCAGAAGAGATGATACAGTCACTGGATTTCCCACGTCACCACAAAACTTGGTTGACAGTTTCTTTTACAGAGCTATCTTTTTATCTTGTATGAGGAATTGACAACAGTGAATGCAAAGAGACTCCATAAGCCAATGCAAGAAAGGCAATTGCCCTTTGTAATTTTCTGGGTCCTTTACAAGTGGAATGAGAAACTTGCCCTAAAGTGACTCCCTCCATCCCTGCTAGTGCCACATAGGACTCAAAAGAACCTCATGATTAATAGTATTACAGACCGTGTCATCCTGGATGTTTGATCTCTGTCCATTGCCCTGAAGAGCCAATGAAAGTAGTGCTGCCTCCCATGCCTCAGGCAGCTCTGAAACCTGATTGATAAGAATCCCAAATAATTTTGCTGCATTTGGCCTATTACCACCTTTTTCAATGATCTCACCTTATGTAGAGAAAGGTCAGAGTCTGCAAAAAAGGATTTTTTTTTTTTAAATCGCAGGCTAAAGGTTTTTAAAGGTTTCAGGCACCTTGCTCTCTCTATAAAGGGTTCCAGCATTCCTCATTAATTTTCACCAATCACAAGTGGCATGAATCCATCTCAAAGGTGGCTGGCTATACACTCCCAGTGAAGCCAGAACCTCGGATTGTGAAAATGGCTGTACATTAGGGAAAGGTAAGTTTGCTCCTTAGTCTTTGCCACTGCTTCTATTTTGCCAAATACATTGATTTATACTGACAACTCCTTGCACTGAGAAACATTTGTCTGAAATCTCATGAAGCCGGTGCGGCTGAATGATAGCCCAAATCCTAGAACAGTTCTGCTGTAGGAGATTGTGCAGATGATGAGATTGGAACTGAGAGTTCTATCACATCCATGGAACAGGAGAGCTAAACCCCTCTGTGATTCATATGATCAGAGTCAAATCTTCTGTCAGTGATGCTCTCTCCCCTCTCCTACTTCATCCACTGTAGGTCACTTGTTCACCATGACAACAAGAGTAGACAATGATAGAGGTATATTCACCAAGGAACATATCCGGAATACGTATTCGTGAACGAGTCGACCCAAAAGCCATGAGATAATTCCATAGTTGTCATGACACAAATCAGTGAATATCAGAGTCAATATCTGCATATATTAAATCCCCCAAGGCTATTAGCTTTGGTGACCACAGCACTAGCTGCAAAAGTAACTCAGTCAGCTCAAGTGCGAAGTCTGCATGACACTCAGTAAGCAGTACGCTTTTGGTCTCATTGTTTCAGTGGGATTACTTGGATAGTCAGAGCAAGGGTGCCAGGATCTGGCCCTGATTGTAGTTTTCTATTCATATTGAGCCTGGGGAATAAGAGCAACAAAGGAAAAGGGCACTTCACTTGCTGCTTAACACATACAGTAATTCAGTTCACATTGCTTTTTTCCTCTTAGATGCAGGAAAGTTACTCATATATTTTAATCTGACAGTCATACATTGCAAGAAATAAGTATACCTAAGTCTAGCTCCTGCAAACGCTCATCTGCATTGTCCTTATGTACCTGAGTAGTCCCATTGATTTGAATGGGATTACTCATGGGATTAAGGGTTTGCAGGCAAGGGTCCCTACTATAGAGCCACAAAACGAGAAATAATGTTGCTAGATTCCTAGAGAACAGTGAAACCAATGATAGTTAGTGACTAATCTATCAATGTAGGATGATTTATGGCAGTAAGATAGGCTAAAATACGATATTATATCCAGGCTTTCATAGCATTTAAGATCACATGAAGTCCTCTGCTGCCTACATTCCTAGACTACTTGGTACCTGAAAATATATTCAAGCTACTGCTCAGCATAGTGCCAGCTGTCTTTTTCGTTACTCTTAGTGCCACAATAGCAAATTCAACGGCTTAAACACACACACACACACTCTCTCTCTCTCACTCTTCTACCACACTGCTTAACTGGGGAGACTACTATCCAGCAGCCTCAAAAGGGTTGAGCAAAGAGGTCCCTTTCAAGTCTAAGATCTATAGTTCTGGGACCTTAACCTTTCCCCGTGTCTTTCATCTGTTTCACCAGTTAAGACTTACCTGAGCCTCGGGATCTTTGCTTTCTTCATTGTTGCATCCATAGTAATCAGGAATTTTATCCAAATCCTCTATGTTCCCTTGTGCTCTTATACTCTTGCCTGTGTGACACGACTGGCAAACTGGTGCATTGCCCATGTCAGTTCTATCAATTCCTGCAAGTGGGTTTATCCTTCACTATGGACTGTGCCCAGTGTTCCCAAAGGGCAGCTGGCTTAGACAATGCAGAAAGATGATCATTCACTTCTGTGCAGTGCTCCCTTGAAAACCTTCCCTCCCTCTCTAGCTGGCCTGTGTCAAAGAGAACTCAAACCCCAGCAACTGCAGACAGCATTCAGTGACCATTTCCAATTCAGGCGCTGTCTGTCTATTTTTACACCTACCAGGCCAGCTATGCATGTAAATGGAGTTGAGGGGGGAGCTGCTTTCCAGCATACAGTCAGCCTGCGTAGCACACAGAGTTGAAGTCCTACTGTGTGAAATGACTCTACATGTGAGGGTTATTGAATTACCCAGTTGCATGCCTTTGACTGTTTTGATTTTTTTCCTACTGCTCTCTGTCTGACTGTGTTTATACAAAGCACTGAATTTCAGAATGTTACTAATGTCTTGCAAGTTTCCAACAGAAGAAAACCCTAATTAATTCAAATGGCATCTATTTGGTTTTTAACAAAACAAAAGACAATCAAAACGTTTGAGCACATTTTTCATGACCATTTATATTAATCATTCTTTTGTCATTTAAAGTTCACTCATCTATTAATCATGATGAACTCATTTTGGATTGATTTGTATGTGGGCTATGGTTTTATAGATATTCAGTTGTAATTTAAGCAAAAATTTCTGACCCTTTTGTTTATGTTAAATCTTGTCTAGACCATATTTTCATTATTATTTTTTTAAATCAGAGTATAAAGGTTTTCCCTCTGCTTTTGTATTGACCTTCAGGGTTGTATCAGGTAGAACAGCAGCTTATTGAGCATCCTCTTTTGGAACTAGCCCGCTATTCCTTAACTTTAAGAGCCTCCCCTGCAGAGCTTAAAACCAGCAAAACTAACAAGGAAATAAATATAGCAGATAGCAAATGCATTTCTAAAGCCAGTGTATCCGTAAATATTGGCTTGTAGTAGAGAATGCTGTATCTTTGCTAAAACATCATCTTGAGGTATATGCACTCAATCTGTAAGTGGAAATGTGTATATGAACTTGGTCTGAAATTCCTCAGAAACTGAATGATGTTCCTCAAAAGCCAGAAGCATTAACCCAACATTTTTCTCTTTGAAGTTTCAAAGTATTGCAGTATTAAAATATACAGCAGACACCATGGTGTCCTATTGATTTGTACCCAGTTATCCTTCATATCTGTGACAGTTATAAGCAGATATTTTCCCCTTTCGGATTATTGACCCATATATAGGATTCATTATGTCAGGTTGATTTATAACTCTACTTTTTTCCTGATCGATAAGCCTTTCGATATGGGATTGGTTCAGTTCCCTTGCCAAACCTTGGGCAGTATTATTTATAAACTAACGCACCTTGTGGGATAACATATGTACAAAAGAACTAACAGTATATTACTGCATTTGGGTATATACTTCACCTAGCTATATTTATACCTATGCAGAGGTAGATAAAATCTGATTCACAAAATGTCCCCAATAACATTTCTCCCAGCCATTTAAGCCCAACAGGAAAATAGTTTAAATTATTACATTCTTACCTCCATATCCAAACAACCTGAACTTAAAGTATAAAAATGTATTAATAAAAAAGCTTTCAGCACATTTAGATTGTAATAATATAATGTAATGTATATACGCACACATCACACACCAGTACTCAGAGCTGCTTCATGGTAGTTCAAGCTCCATTAAGTATTACAGTGACCTCTGACACTTCAGTAACTGCATGAGTACAGCCCAGTTATAAAATTGCATAATTTATTTCCCACAACACTATGGTAATTGTTATCCATGGTGTTAAAGGACTTTTAATAAATGAGCAAGGGTAATCTGTTCCTCATTGTCTCAGCTTCATTCTCTTCGTGTTCTCCTTGATTTTCTCATAGCCCTGCCCTGATTTATAAACTGTTGTGGTTCAGACAATGGTAATTCCCAGCTCCTGTTACATCTATTACTACAAAAATAGCAAAAAACAGAAAATGCCAAATACTTGACTCAGACAAAGTTCACATAACCAAGGCTTGTACACGTAAAAAAAAACCCCACACACCGACACCCACCTACCTGTTTTGTTTTTGTTTTTGTTTTTTTAACAAGGACACTGTCAATTTGAAATCAGACCAACCAAAAAAAAATTGAATAAAAAGTAATCTCAGGTACAACACGTGCTCTTGGGGTTCCCATTGCTATGATGTGACAGTTACAGGCTTTATTTTGGTCTAACTTTCAGATACATAAAAGCACAATTAGGGGAAGAAAGAGGAAATACTGTTATGTCACATAGCTTTAAAACAGAACTTGTAGTTAGTTGAAATTGTTCAGGTAAAGTTCACATAAGTCCTCGGGTGACAGATTGAATAGGTAGAGGGCAAGTGGAACAGTTAAGCAATATGAAAAATTCATTTATCCCATGGATCTCCAATTTATCACTTGAACATCAACACCACGTGTGGTATATATTCTGGTATCTATATAACTAGTGTGCCAAAGAGGTTCTTTACCGCAATGGATTGCCCCCTCCTATCCAGTCATACCAAATTAATAGGTCATGCTCCCTCATTTGCGACACCAACCATTTCTTTACACAAAGATCATGTTGTCAGGAATTGAGGTTAGATCCCTTATGGTTACATTATCTGCTCTATATTGGGATATTTTAAGTACTCCAGTGGTTGGTAAATAAATTCATTTTCTCCTTCACTGAATTACCTCTACAGAGTCTCATTCATAAATATGTGCAACAAAGCCATGTGCCCGGAGGTCTTGATCCAGTAAAACACAAACACATGCTTATTTAAAGTTAAGAAGGTATTTATGTGTTTTGCTAGACTGAGACTTGAATGGAGAAAAGACAGCATCTCTTCATCTTAAAGGGACACTGTCAAATTGAAATGTATTCATTTTTTTAAAAAGGAGTTAGAGGTAGTTTCAGGGATTACACCTTCTCATGAGTCACCTTGAGTTAGTTGCACAAACATGCCTCTCTTTTTAGAAATAACTTTTCTTTCCCTACCGCTGTGTGGAAGACCTATACAAACAGGGGAAGCCCGTGAAATGCACAAATGCACAAATCAAGCAACATTTAAAAAAAAAAACCCAGAAAAACATATTATTGTCTCTTTAATGCCTTTCAGATTACCCTTGTCCCTGCCAGCAGGTATATGGGATCTTGGGGAGCAATTACCACACAGGTGGGGTGCCAATTAATTTCTTTATTAAAGGAAAAAGGAAGCGGTGGGAATTTAACAATAAAATGACGAGGATGGTTATAGCGTGTTTACAATAGACAATGATGGGGGTTCTGCTAATACTTGAACAGTGTAGGAGTTCTAACAGTGGGTACATAGTGGGTCAGCCACATGGGATCAGTACAGTCAATAAGCACTAACTTTATATAGGAACAATTCTAGATAACAGTGAAATGCCAACGTACCAAAAAGAAAATGCAAATAAATGTTAGCTTCTTATAAAAATGGTTAACAATCTTAGATAGAATATTTAAGTGTTGGCCTTATATACAATGTAACACAATGTATTAATGAAATACAAACTATTAGCAATATGGTTAAGAAATTATGCATGTAGAAAATTACTGACTTAATTGTGAGGCTTGATAGAAAGAAGCAACCTAAAGCTGGTTAAGAAACAGGAGGGAGGGAGTGATGATTATGCACTGATGAGGAGAGTGCAGCTTGGAGCAGCGAACACTTGAAAGCCCTGCAAGGTAAGGACAACGGGCTAGAGAGGTTTTAAGCACACGTGGCGATATGAGCGGGGAAAACAGACAAGTATACAGAGGAGACACGCAAAAACCTTATCATCTTAACAAAGGCAAACAAAAATATCACACATTCTAAACAAAACTATAACAACAACTATACAGGCAACAAACAGCACATTATAACAGGCAGGTGAAACTTACAAGCTCCACAATCTTACTATAATTATTAAACTAAAAACAAAACCATGGTGCACCTTATGTTATGGGAAGTTACGAGGCAGAGTGGTATATGCCCAGGATGTGACTGCAGCAGTGGCGACTCGAAGCAGAGAGCCCCGAGGCAAACCCACAGGGCAGCTTA
Organism: Chelonoidis abingdonii; assembly: GCF_003597395.2. Lineage (NCBI taxonomy): Eukaryota > Metazoa > Chordata > Testudines > Testudinidae > Chelonoidis > Chelonoidis abingdonii. The sequence goes on from NC_133773.1 coordinate 28,629,699, forward strand.
GCAGCGGCAACAACTATTTTAGCAGCAAGTGGTCGCGGAGTTAGAGAGGTTTAAGACACACCAAGTTTAGCTTGAGTCTGTGCTGGGGAGACAGAGCCAGCAGCTAAAATAATAAAATAAAAGTACAAGAGTTTTCACAGAGGATTCTTACCAGCCCAAAGGAAGCCAGCAGAGGTAAAGCAGCAAGAACATCAGAAGTCTAGGTACCTGTCTCAAATCAGAGATCTCTCAGCGCAATTTTCCGTGGGGGGTTCAAAAAATGGGTACCGAGCAAAAAATAAAACGAGACGGAGAAAGGACCCCCAGAACCCTCGGCTCATCAGACCAGCAGCAATGCAGGAACCTTTCTGATCTTAGTTTTAAAAATGTCTCTTTTTAAAGGCAACTTAGCCAGTTCCGCCCCAGTGCTTTTGATAGGCTCCCCTGTCACAGAGGAGGAGAGGGCAGGGAAACTTAGGTGAGCAAGACATGTCTGGCAGAGTCTGTGCAGTAGTGACTCAAAAGCACATGAGGCTATGACTCATGCCCAAATCTAAAAACACAATAGGTCTTGCGTCTGGACATGCCTACCTACACGAGCCCAGGAACAGTTGATAACAGGACTAACCCTTTGAAAGGGCAGTGTCCTTTAGCACAAGCACCCTTTGAGAAGGGCAACGCTCTGTAACCAACTTTAAGGGGCCCTCCCTTTTGAGAAGGGCAGTGGCCCTGCTAAACAACTTAACAGCCAGGGAGGGGAGGCCACAGGAGAACAAAAACAAAATGGAGTATGGGGACAGCTGTAAGAGACAAAACGGAATGGGGGGATAGCTGTAACAGACAGCCCTTAGCTGTTAATTATAATGGTGGGGAAAACATTCTCAGGCAATAGCACAACTTGCTGATGTGCTAACAAGCCATTTGCCTCAATCAGCTCAACTCCACATTTTAGACCACTAATCAAGGTCAATGAGAGCTTACAGAGGCAACGGCATCGTGTTTTAAAATCATTACTGTGCTATGTACAAGTTCCCAGTTTTATTCAGAGCTTTAGTTTCTTCAGGCCTTCTTCCATCAGCTGGCCTCCTCAGCTGGTGCAGACCCTTGTTCCTTCTTTTTGGTAGGTCTCATTTCCTAACTGCATGGATTTGGTAATTCTAAGAAAAACGGTCATTAATGTATGAAAGACAACAATACTTACAGAGAAGGGAAATGGTTCTAAAATGAGCACCAAAATTGTTCCTCTCTAGTTTCATGCACACACTGGGACTTTGCTGTGTGAGGAGGTGACCCTTTTGCATGTGCAGATCATTTCACTGAGTAAAGAACATCTGCAAAAACAAGGGACCCCAAGAGGATCTAGGCGCTAAGTATTGATTTAAAAGATCTACTTGTGATGAGATGTCATAGCACATCACAGATTTTTGAAGAGGGCTGGAAATGGAGAAATGTGAAGGCTTAAATCTATTATGCTTTACTGCTGCTGGTGATTTCTGCCCAAACAGATCTGAATAAACAACCTCAGAAATAAATTTTACAGCTGTAAAAACAATGGATTTCCAAGGAACAGCTTCACATAAATGACCAATCTATTCACTGGGCACCTGGTTAGACATTTTTTCCATATTAAATTGCCTCATTTCCCATATTAAAAGTCCAAACATGAGAGGACCTATTTGACCAACTAGCACCTTTCCTGTCAGACATCCTTGTGAGTGCTTAATGCAGTCCCTGCCATGGTAGCTTTTCTGTTCCACTAGTTCCTAACATAAAGTGGTCAATTAATGCGAGATGAGCTTATAAAAAAAAAGGAAAGAAAGACCAGTGCATCAGCTGGAGGGGAAAATGATGGTGAACGCTGAGCAGCATGCATTCCTTAGAAATAACGCTTGTAGACAGTTACAATCTGTGTAGACATCTGACAGAGCAAGGGATAAGCTTTCTGCCAGAGTCCTTTTAACAATATCACTGTTGTTTGTCAAAATGGTTCAAAGTCATTAGGGCAAATTACTCAGAAAGCAAACATTTTCATGTTTTGCCAAACTTAGTTAGGGCATGATATACAAACAAAGGATGTATCTTGGTGTGTAGAATTCAAAGTCCTCATAGAGGACATACTTGCAATATCTTTGTAAGTTCCCATGCTCTTTTTGCAATTGTTGTTATCTGGGCTGCACTATTGTTTTTCAAATCTATCATCTAACGAACCAAAAACAAAGGCCTGGTTTTCAGTTATGACGCTTTAGTGTAGACATTAAAGTATCTTAGTCCCTGTTTATGAATAATAAACCAGACTCTGTTCTGAATTACACCAGAGTAAATCAAGAGTAACTTGTCTAAAACCAGTGAAGTTACTCCAGATTTCTACCTTGTTAGATGAAAACAGAACCTGATTCAATCTCTGTAGCTAGCATAACACATGCATAACCAGTTTAAACATTCACACTACATCCTCTGTAAAGATTGGTTTTCTTTGGTTTTTTTAATGAAATCACAAAGTTTGAAAACATGTTAGGTCATTCATACAGCCCTGTTATTACAATCTCTGTTTACGTGGCCACATACATGTATGTCAATTCATAACGTGGGGAGAAAAAGGACTCATAGCTTACTAAGTGGAAGAGGTCTCTGTTTTTCAGCAGAAGGCCAAGGAAGCAGTGGAATGTGTTTAACATTCCCACTGGGAAGACACCAGGCCACATATAAATATAAGCCATTATATTATATTCTGTTGATTAGGGCTGAGATGGAAAGCAGTTGGCTAAGATTTGACCTAAGATGATGATGATAAAATGGGAAAAGAAACCAGAAGAATTAGCAAAAACTATGTCACCATCATTCATAAAAGTACAGAATTTGTGACTCAGGTATGCAGTATAAGGGTTCTTCTGGACATGAAACTGCTGTTGGATGTCAAAGTTGTAGCTGTGGTTAAGAGCAGTTTTCTCCACCTGTTCTTGGTACAAAGACTATTTTACATGCAGACTTTGCTACACCTATCTATGGTTTACACCAGAGGCTATTTGGAAGCTGAAACAGGTGCAGACTGTAGAGGCCAACATATTAAAGAGACAATAATTTTGAGGGCATATAGAGTCTATACTCCATGAGCAGCACCGGCAACCTGGGGATGGATTCAAGGTGTTCGTCTTGACCTTCAAAACTCTATATTGTTCTGTAATAGGTTACCTAAGAGGCCATCTCTCTTCCAGTATGATAACTCCAGTTGAAAGTCAGGTTTTGTTGCTCAAACAGGAGCTCCTTCAATTTAATCTCCTCACAGTCACTTCTCCCTTTGGTTTACCAGAATCTAATATTCACACATATTGCAAGGTCTATTCTGTCCATTTGGAGAATGAGTCAGGATGAATCATTGAGGGCTTATGAATGTGATGCTCTGAAAAAGCAGGCAGTTAGTTAGAACAGGAACACCTCCTCCTCACTCCATGCCCTTCACATAAACTTGTCCATGAGTTTAGACTATAGGACAGCAGTGTTACTCTTGGAAGACTCAGAGGGACTCAGTATTCCAACATGTCTGAATTCTGCTTGGTCCAGGACAAAGGTGGGAGAAATCAAGGAACTGGTACCTCCCTGATTTAAAACCAGTCCAGCATTATTTAAAACAGCCCTGGGTCTACTCTAACGTATGTCAATGGACAATTAGGATAGTGAAGCTCTGCTCCACTCCAATTTTAGCACATTCCTCCCACCTGTGGCATGCCTCCTACACAGGGATAGTGCAGGAGATGATTCTAGTGATTTCAACAGCTGTATGCCAACAGGGAGTTCCCTTCCATCCTATCTGCACCCCCACTGAGTATTGCAAAGTGAACAAATCGCACCAGAGAATCTGGGCCAGAGAGTTCAAAAAGCCAGGATAGAGAGTCTTGCTAACATAAGTGGCTCTCAGGTAAAAGAAAAGAATAAGAAAATGCACCAAGACTAGTATCAATATATTCGTTCTATTTTAAATCATGCTACAGGATTTGCTAAACAGACTATTTCTGTCTGGAATTCACACTAAGCCTTGGGCAATTATATTAATATTGCTTTTAAACACAAAACCAGAACACAAACAATGGGCAAAATCTTGAGCAGTGTCTATTTGGGAATTTCATCTCACAATATTGTGGATCAAGAACAGCAATGTGTCAGCCACTAAATTCACAAAAATCACAAAACATAAAAACAGTTTTTTTCCCCAAATCATGGCGTTTATGTGAGAAATAGCTACAGCAAGAATTAACCTGACTTAGTCCTGTTAGAAATTTCTTCTACCATTCTTGTTTACCTCAATTGTTCATGTTTCACAGCTTCTGGAAAAGCAGCAGCTATTCAAGTTAGCCAACAGCATCCAACAGAAGCTATGATTTTATTATGGTTTGGTTTATTTAAATCACCTACTATATCACTAGATCCTATATTACTAAATGTATCCAGCAGCAGAACATGTGTAGTGCTGTATACATCAGTACAAAAATATAAAACATGAACATTATCTTTTCCTTGCACATATTAATCATGATGGGTCTTGTATAATATCATTGTAGTCACTTAATATATGTTTTATATACATTAGGGATACGTGAACAGGTTTGGATTATTAAAATTTAAAAACAAATCTGAAAAGACTGAACCCAAAGCAAAATTTGAAGACTTCGGAGTAGACTGGTAAATATTTTGTATTTTTAATTCCTTGTGTACCTCAAACTTTAACGCTGATGGAAATATTAGCACTCCAAGGCAAGCAGGGCTGGCTTGTTTGCTTTCTCAAATTAGCTACATTAAATTCCTTTGCAAATATTTTTCTGCAAACATTTCATTTAAAAATCCTCAGTTTTTGGTTTCAGTAATGGTTTTAATTTTAAAATGTGTATTTTACAGAGTATGCTCAGTGAATCTAACGTCTATAGCTGATCCTACTCCCATTAAAATCAAAGACAAAAAGAGCAGAATCACATTGCCTACATTTGAAAATAGTTTAACCTTTTTTAAGGCAACTAGAACACTAAGGGGACTGAGGGCCAACATTCTTTACATTTATTATGAATATTTATTAATAGTGATTTTTAACCACTCACTCTCCATTGGCAAATGACTCACTAGTTAATATGAATATTTATAACACATTGAACGTGTAATCATCTTCTATGTATGAAATGAACTCATTACACCCTGCTCTAAAAAATTAAGTCACAAACATTTTCTAATATTTTTTCAAGGATCCTGCCTGGCTAAATCATCATAACAATTTTTATTGCATTCCTTCTATTACCACGATTAATTTTTTCACTATTTGCATAATTTGAAATGTTAGTCCTCACTCACTTCATTTAATGTAATCCAGGCATAAACAGTGTATAACATGAAAGGGTCTATGTTTACTGTTCCAAGAATGAGAATAAAAAGTAACATCAATAAAGACAGAAGATATTTCCTAAAAGTCTATAAAGCAATTGTAAAAGATAAAAATAAAACAGAATGTCTTTGTGCTTGAGAAGCTCTCCCTTTAGGCTAAAAAGCTGACTAGGCAAAGGAAATTTTCTTTTACATACACATATATTACTGTACTTCACCATGTTAGACTCATGTTTATTCTTCATTATACAATGTGAACAAGAAAAAAATGTACATAAAATGTATTATTGCCAATAACAACCACTTACTCTTTTAATTCCAGTATTTTTACTGAAACCGATTTCTGTTTTCACTTTTCCAAAGACCTTCTGAGTGAACAGTGGCATCTCCATTCACATTGACTCTCCAGTCCCCAGACAGCATATGAGACCACTGATTTGAGGCTACTTTTAGGCTCTACACTTGCAACTCAAAGACTTATATGGGAGAAACAGTGAAATCAAGCCCATAATCTAATCTCCAGATAGAGATTTACTTTCCCAGGATACTGTTAGTCAGCCCCAGAAAGGCAAAGCTCTCTGTCTGCTAAACTCAAACAGCATTTGAGACCATCACACTTATCTGTACAGCACCAGAATAATCAAGCTGCCCTGTACCGCTATGAAGAAATCTTTCCTACTATACTTGTTACAGGTTAATTGCCTGTACTACTGAGGACAGAGGGGGCCAACCTAAGCCTGCGAAGGAGTCAGAATTTAACAATGTACATTGCCAAAGAGCCAGAGTAATACATCAGCAGCCTCCCATCAGCTCCAGCCCCCAGTGCCTCCCACCCGCAAGCAGCCCCACCAGTCAGCAGGGCCTGGGGCATAGCAGCAAGCACCACCCCGTACATTGGAAAGTTGGCATCTGTAGCTCCAACCCCCGAGTCAACACCTATGCAAGAAGCCACATATTGACCTCTGAAGAACTGGATGCGGTTCCGGAGCCACAGGTTGGTCAAACCAATTGAGGATATTTCAAGACATGTTTGACACAGAAGGCTAATTTAACAGGAGTGTATGTATATAAATATATATTGCTGATTTACATAAAGATAGACAGAGAAAAGGAGATAAATAGAGACACAAAGAGGGAAAGAAAGGTAGCAGCAGAATACGGTCAATACTAAACTTATCAATACAATTCCTTGGCACTTATTTTTGAAGTATCTTCCTTATTTGGCAAACTCCCGTTTATCTTCTCATAGCCAAGTAAGCCAGTCAGAAATGAGGATAGTGAAGAGCTCTGTTTCATTGGTGTTTTCCTTCCTCATGAATTTCTAGGATCCATGGAAAGGCCACATATCCTTTGCCTACTGCATAGTCTCCTGAGCCAACAATGAGAGGAGGATTTGTTGGAATCTACAGAAGATGAACATGCAGAGTTTACTGAACCTTTCAAAATCCTCCACTCCTCTGGATTCTTCTGTAGAAAGATCCAGTACACTATGGCTCATGAGATTTTGGAGAGCATATTGGGTCAGATCTTCTGTTAGAGTAGATAATCCTGAAGCTATGAAGATTTGTATCAGTTGAAGATCTGGCCTTTTATGTTTTATAATCATGATCCTGATGTGATCATTGTCCTCCCCAAGATGTAACTGCATATTTCTTCTGGTGCCTGGTAGTATTTGGTCACACACATTAAAAACAACAAATCTCCTGAAGATTCAATTACTTTTATAAACAGATGATCATCAAATGACCACAACCACAACACTTTTTTTTTTCTTCACACAGCGCAGTCAACTTGTGGAACTTCTTACCTGAGGAGGTTGTGAAGGCTGGGACTATAACAATGTTTAAAAGGGAACTGGATAAATTCATGGTGGCTAAGTCCATAAATGGCTATTAGCCAGGAAGGATAAAGAATGGTGTCCCTAGTCTCTGTTCATCAGAGCATGGAGATGGATGGCAGGAGAGAGATCACTTGATCATTGCCTGTTAGGTTCACTTCCTCTGGGGCACCTGGCATTGGCCACTGTCGGCAGACAGATACTGCGCTAGATGGACCTTGGGTCTGACCCGATACGGCCGTTCTTATGTTCTTAACACTTTCAAGTTCATAGTGAATCAATTACAGAGGTCTTTTCTGAGCCATTTGAAAAAGGAAGGATCATTCCACTATTTTCCATACACTGCATCACTCAATATATTAAGCATAATAATCCTCTCTAGACCTTGACAGATCTTTTAATCCAGGAGGCACCATACGTTTCTAAACAGTTAATAAGAATATGAAAACAGATAACCTGCTCCTTTACTCACTGCATCTACAGATACTGTAGTACTGAAGGAGAGCAGGTGAGAGAAAGATCATTTCCCATTCAGTAAAATAACTTTTTAAAAAGCTAAACCCAATTCAAATGTACAATCTCAAAGGTCCAGCATGAGTTGCCAGAGCCCCCTTCCAAATATGAGGGCAACTGAGCCTCCCTGGGGAAGAGACATGGAGTATCCACTGTTTCACAGAACGCTTCAGAGACAAAAGAAAAAATCCAAGTGACGATGATTACGTTTGAGCTCTATCGAGTCAAAAAGTATAGTTTACTGGCCTGCTGCATCTTTTGATGTCTAATAAATATTGCTGCATCAAATGATTCTGAAACTAGTGATGTACAGCACATGGACATACACTCTACAGATATACAATATTAACTAAAACGGATGTATTACTGTTCAAAAATATGTATGTTGCTCCACATTTGTGCTTCTGTACAAAGAGCAAATTACCATCTTAAAAAATATATTTTGCTATTTGAAGAATTCCAAGACACATCAAGAAACTGTAGAGTAAATTTACTGAAAATCTACCCAAAAATCTTTCATTATGAGCTAATTTTATAATGGAAGTGTGAACCCCTATGTTATTTACCCAGCTCTCATGTTTAAAATGGATCTAACACATATATACTATGCAGGACAGATGTAAGGCTTACCTAATATTTGTAAAAAATATTGAGCTTTTTGAGTGAAAGGTGTTACAGAAGTGCAAATATTTTCCTAGACTGCCTGCCATATACACTATTATGATTAGTTTGGTAGGACATTCCATACATTGCAACCATATTTTAAGTTTTATTTGATATAGTTTATCATAACACTGACAATAGATTATTTTTCTTCTTCTTTCCTCCCTGGCTCACTGAATCTTTAAACATTCTTGTTAACTCAAGACTGAGACAGTGATTAAACCATAAGAGAAACTACCATCATAAACAGTCTGACTTATAAACCACAAAACAAGCAAAAATCACAGTTAAGACAAACTCCAGGCTGAACCACTGGGAAAAATTAGACTGATGTAACTTAATTGACTGACCTTAATTTTCTTTAATTCAGTGTGCAATGTTCACATATTGCAGAAATCTTATGCAAATGCACTGAAATATGTTACACTGTCAGAACAATGCCACAATCCTAAGCAAAACAATGTGAGCTAAGGGTGGAGTATGTGGCTAAAATGTCAGCCTTCATTCTGAACGTCCTTGTTTTTGTGGGCTCGAGTCTTCATCGTGTTTGTTTTCTAGTGTGAAAGGTATCCACCTAAAAGCATGTAATAATATTTCTGTTTGCTGTGTATACAGAGAATGGGTTGTGGTTGGACTGAAGTAGAGCTGATAACTAAACAAGTAATTAGAGGATGCATGTATATTTTTATCATACATAAGCTATTTATAAGCAATGATGGAAGCTAGAAGTATCAAATAGATTTACTGTACTTATGAAACACATACAAGTGTTTAGCTCTGTTTAATTGTGCCCTACTTCACTTTGATTAACACTGCTGGATCTTATTAGGAGTGGTAATGTAAGAACATGGCTGCAGCAAAGGTTTCACTGCACTGAAATTCAGGGAAATTTCAATGGGAAAGTCAGGAATCCCATTCAGACCTATCATGCCCATAGAGTTATAAATATAACATCATTTCTCATCCCCTTCACACACAATAATTTGTTCATCAAATACTATAATTTTATTGGAAACCTGCTGCTTCTATTGCTTTTGGTGGCAATTCACTTCATGTATAGCAATCAGCTGCTCACTATTAAATGCAATGCCTGGTAAACTCCTCAAAACCCTAGCCCTTCATTAGCTCCAGTTTTTGCTCCATGATATAACTGTGATGCTGTCTAAAAAGTTTTGTATTATTTCTTCAAACTACTTCATCCAGAATGTGGCATACTTCTGTAAGGAACCTTCAATCCTCTTCTCCAAAGATATTCAGAAGAAAGTCTAGGATGACTAACATGGGTTCCTATATTATGCACAAATAAGACTTCTTCATGATTCACTCCTAGGTTCTCTTCTGCCTCATATTCCTCTACAATGAATCGCTTAAGGAAGAAATTTTCAAAGGGGAATAAGGAAGTTAGGCATCCAACTTGCATTACAAGTCAATAGGAGCTGGGTGCTGGACTCCCTTTGAAACTCCCATCCTAAACCATTAAAGTGAAGAAAATGGTCCCAGTACTGACTGCTGTACTCCTCCATCACTACCTTCTCTCCCCAAAAATCTGTATGGTTGCTGCCACTATTTTAGAAAAAAAAACAAAAGGCAGGCTCCCCGTATGTTAGTTTTTTCTATTACATTTATGTCATATGGATGATTTTCCTGAATATCTTATTCTTGTTTGAGGTATAGGAAGGGTAAATTTTGACTTCTAGCAAATTTTCTATGCTCTTCACAGATACAGTTTTCATATATTCCTGCAAAACCTGTCTCTACCTCAAAGAAGACTGCATAAGCACATGCCTTTCAGTGTGCAAAAAGGTTTCAAACACTACTGATTTCAATTAGTTAAGTCTTCCTAAGCACAGCAGTAAAATAAATAATATCCCTAGTCCCAACTAAGTCTACTTAGTCACTGAGCAGCATTTTACAGTAAAGTGTTATTCATCCATATTTGTTGAGTATCACAGAATTGCCAATGCTCTCTGTAACAAAGTCAAAAGATTTCAGCAAGCAAATCTGCACTTTCTCTCTGTATAAACCTCTACCTAGATATAATGCGACCCGGTATAACATGAATTCGGATATAACACGGTAAAGAGGTGCTCGGGGGGGGGGGGGGGCTGCGCACTCCAGAGCAGTGGTCTCCAACACAGTGCCTGCAGGCACCATGGCACCCACCAGGGCATTTATGTGTGCCCGCCTAGTGCCCAGCAGAGGAGAGAAGCCGCGGCCCCTGTCACGGTTTTTTCCCCACTTTGAACTTTAGAATACAAGAAGTGGGGACCTGCATGAACACTTCTAAGCTTTATTACTAGCTTAAGTGTGGTATGCTGCCACCAGCAAGAATTTAGTGTCTGGCACACTTTCTGTTCTTCTAAAACCTTCCCTGGGGACCCCAGACCCAAACCCCTTGGGTCTTAAAACAAGGAGAAATTAACCACCTCCCTCCTTTTCCCCCCTAGACTTTCCCCTCCCTGGGTTGCCTTGAGAGGCTTCACACAGAGCCAAACTCCTTGGATCTTAAAACAAGGAAAAATCAATCAGGTTCTTAAAAAGAAAGCTTTTAATTAAAGAAAGAAAAAGTAAAAATTATCTCTGTAAAATCAGGATGGAAAATACTTTACAGGGTACTCAGATTCATATAGACTAGAGGGACCCCTCCCCCTAGCCTTAGATTCAAAGTTACAGCAAACAGAGGTAAAAAATCCTTCCAGCAAAAGAAACCTTTACAAGTTGAGAAAACAAACGTAAGATTAATCCACCTTGCCTGGCTATTACTTATAATTCTGAAACATGAAAGACTGATTCAGAAAGATAGGAAAGCCTGGAATGATGTCCTGTCCCTCTCAGTCCCGAGAGCGAACAATGAACAAAAACAAAAAACAAAGACTTCCCTCCACCAAGATTTGAAAGTATCTTGTCCCCCCATTGGTCCTCTGGTCAAGTGTCAGCCAGGTTTACTGAGCTTCTTAACCCTTTAGAGGTAAAAGAGACACTAACCCTTAACCATCTGTTTATGACAGCCCTGCACCTGCCAGGGACAGAGAACTCCAGGGCTGCAGGCTGCAGGCACTAGTGCTCTCTGTCCTCAGCAGGAGCGAGGCTGCGGTTTCTCTCCGGCTTGGAGATAGGCCGTGGCCCCACGCCTGCCAGGGACAGAGAACTCCTGGGCTGCAGAAAAGCCGCAGCCCCAGGCCTGCTGGGGACAAAGAACTCCAGGGCTGCGGGTGCTGGTGTTCTCTGTCCCCGGCAGGCGCGGAGCCCGCCTAGTGCCCAGCAGGGGAGAGAAGCCAGGGCCCTGAGTCTGCTGGGGACAGAGTACTCCGGGGCCGCAAGCTGTGGGCGCCAGTGTTCTCTGTCCTCACGGCTTCTCTCAGGCTTCTCTCTGCACTTGCCAGAACTGCCGCCAAAAAAACCCAACCAAACAAAAAAACACACACACTCCGCCTCTGCAGAATGGACCAAATGTTTCTGATATTTATTTTGTAAAAACTCCTTAATTTTTCTTACAGGTAGATAAAAAAGAGCAAATTCACATGGTAAGGTGAAAGAGTAATTGCTGCATAATTTAATTAATACCTTTTACATGTAAAATTACCTTTTTTATCTTATGGATTCATATATTATGTAATATTAAATATGATGGTTTTTGTATTATTTAATGTACAAATACAGAATAAGCCTTGAAAAATTGTTGGCATATGCCACACTCTTCTGAAAACAAGAATGTGCTACTGGCCACAAAAAGGTTGGGGACCACTACTCCAGAGGATCAAAGCAAGTTCAATATAATGCAGTTTCACCTATAGTGCAGTTAGATTTTTTTGGCTCCGGAGGACAGCGTTATATCACGGTAGTGGTGTACTTACAGTGGTATAACTATTTATATTAACAGGTAGTAGCTGTTCAAAAAAAATCATTGTTGCCTTTTCCCAGTAGTTAGAACCATACTGTGTATTCATGGTGCATCTTGGTTTTTAATATAGTTTGAATGACTATATCATTGCTCTATTATTTATTCTATCTTCCCTATAAGACCTTGCCATCCAGTTCCAATAACTTCAGTTATATCTTAGTGACATGAGAGTGACATTCTGATTACTGGACATGGATAAGGAGAGATATTAAGGACTTCTGCTTTTAAGAGTTGCTACTAAGAATTTTTTTTACTTATATTTATTTTCCCCCAAAATAAGGAGAACACAAAAACCAAACAAGAACAAAAAAGTAAAAGAATGAAAAGAAGGGAGGCAGGGAGACCAACAGAGAGTAATGCCTCAGTTTCCATTTATTAGAAATTTATCAAAGATTTCTAAAAAGTCAGAACAAATCTTTCCTAATCTGTTCTGAGGTCCCTCCTCTCCAAAATGTTACCTGCTCTTTAGCTGCCAGATCAGCCAAGTCACAGTGCCAAGCTTCTATCCTTGGAGGCAGCCTGCTCTTCCATCTAAGCAACAAGAATCATTTGGATACAAGCACTGCCCTAGAGAACCTTGCTTTCCCTGCTTTGGTTTGTTTCCAAGATAACATAATGTATCCAAAACCACAGTTCTGGGAAGTAATTTTTAAGGAGGCAGCTATTATCATATCAATCCTCCTACCTACTTCTAGCCAAAAGGGTTGAATCCTGGGATGTTCCCAAAACACGTAAGCCAGTGTGGCTCTGTGAGACCCCACCTCCTGGAAGAGTCTGTTTTGGTAAGGCCACTGCAACAGATCTGAGGACAAATGTTAACAAAATATAATTTTCTGCTTAATCTGCCTTCATCGTAGATTAATAGTACAGCTTTTAATGTTTTGAAAGCCTCTTTTCCATTGAGTAGGATTCAAGAATACACTCAAATCTTTATTCCTGACTTGATGCAGTCAATCTAAATTAGGGAGGGTCTTTTGGGCCAGGAAGTCATAACAGGCTACATCTGGTCAGGTGAACCAATGGAGTTCTCTCCACATCAATAGCAATTCTGGCGTTTCTGGCACTCATCACATTGGGACCAAATATGTCCTGCTAATAAGAATTTTGAGGATATGTGTTGATACGCAAACACAGGTACTATCAGAGTCACCTAACATTTCAAGCAGTGGAAGGGAAAAAAAAGGACCAGACAGATTATATGTTCACTATCCTCTTCATCTCTGTACTCAGTCAAAAATGTCAGAAAAGCACTCTTAAGAAGTCAATATCTAACAACTTTTTTTTCTGCTAGTATTTCAGCCAGTGATGTAAAGTTTTACTTTTTTGTTGTAATTAATGTTTGCTGATAAGGAGCAGTATTTTATCTGTATGATTTCTAGTTTGTTTTGCTTCATGTGCCTACCCATTATTTCATGGTCCATTAAATATGTCTAGTGTAAGCAGGGTTTCCATTAATATCTAGTACTAAACAATTTTCTGTTGTGTTTAGTAATCTGTTTTAGGGAGTAGTTCTTCACCTGAGTAAGCTCAAGTCTTTTGGATATCTCCTGTATGAGGATGCATACACATTCACACACCAAAACATAGTTATATGAATTAATGAACAAATGCCTATAAATTGAATACATATATATCCGTTTTGAGAGTAAACAGACTAGAACATGGAATGACACTTTAGTTGAACTACAACCAGTAAAAAATATCACTATATTTTAATGCTATATTAAATAGTATTCCAGCTAGTATTTTTACCATACATTAACATACCATACAATAACATAGCACAAGAATCATTACATGATGTATAATATATCTGCACTTCTATATTACATTCCATCCCAAGAGCTCAAAGGAATTTAGTAACATTAATGAATTGAGATTCAGAACAGACAGGTAAGGTAGTTAAGTACGATTACCCCCAGCACAGGGATGGGCACAAGGATGTTTGGGAACTTACTTAATGCCACACAGCAAGTTCCTATTAGAACCAAAATAGAACCTAGATTGACTGCTTCCCAGCCCTTAGCTTTAACCAGTAGACCGTGCTTCTACTCTTACGCAAAGTTATCTTCTTAGGAGGTGAACTCTAATGGGCTCATCATCTCAGTCTTAGAAAAAAATTAATGAATTCTGAAATGAAACTTGCCAGGCCTCTCATATGCCTGCATACATTAATTAGGAAGTTTGTTTTTATATTGCTTCTAGTTAATGCATTTGCCACAGACTGAAATCACTTGTGATGGATGATAAATAAAAGATGACAACCTTCCAGAAGCACTCTGCAAACACTAAGCATTTTAATGGGGTGCGTAGAAATAATGGAATCCCTCACCTCAAATTAGAACCTTAACTATGAATATTTATTTGAACTAAAACGAAATCTGAGTGGTGCACATTACAGCCCTTACGTGTCCTCTTTCTGCAAACCTTTGAATACTCAAATGATGGCAACGTAATATTCTTGGAAAATAAATGTCAAGCTTAAACGTTCAAATACACCTCTACTCTGATACAATGCGACTTGATATAACAAGAGTTCGCATACAGCATGGTAAAGCAGCGCTCTGAGTGGACGGCGCTGCACGCTCCAGCAGATCAGCACATCAGGCTTTGACATGGTGCTCACGGAGGTGGGCAAGCAGGGTGAGGAGGCGAATGAGGAGGTGAGCAGCAAGCAGGTACGTGGGGTGAGGATGCAAGTGGCAGGTGGGCAGGCAGGAGCGCTGGGCAGATGGTGAGGAGACTAGCAGGGAGGTTGATTTGTCCCAGGCCCTGCACCCTCCTAGGGATGGCTCCGACACACTGCTCTGAGCGGTGTGTTAAGGGTGCTGGGCCAGGGCCGAGGAGTTGGATAAGGGGCAGAGGGTCTTGGGGTTGTATGGTGGCACAAGGCAAGGCAGAGGAACATGGAGCCTTTCCCCTTTAATGCACCTGCATAGCTCCAGAGCAGGATTCTGACTGACTTCCCAAGAAAGTACTTTTAGGAGGACCACATTCACCAACACATCATGTCTTCAAGAGGATTTGTCAGGCTCTCAGTCCCACATTTTGGATCCTTGACTACAGATCCTCTTCTGCTTACTCACCTTAAGCCATCCTGCCCTGAGGCAGCGTTGCAAAATGACCAACACCACTCCTTTACTCTCCCTATGTAACACCCTACATCACTTAAGGGCTAGTTTGTTGTTTTGGGGTCCTACAGTATCTGCAGGCATCCTGTAGCAGTAACCCCATTCTTTTCCAAAGACTGATGTCATCGGAACAGTCTCAGTCTATATCAAAGAGTTTCTGTGTTGATCTAGTAAAACTCTTGTTCTTAATCTCTTTTATATCTTCAACCAAGAGACCGCTATGTCTATGTAGTATTCAGTATTGTAGTGATCTGATATGTACTGGTTCAATCCCTAAACAACGTCTTCTAATCTCTGCTTCACTCCCTGTTTCAGAGGAAAATTTGTCAGTTTCGCATTGGTAATCTACACACTGGATTGAGTACTGTGTCTAGGATAGAGGAACAAGATACATGCTAAGGTTATGAACATAGCGAATTTAGGAATTGTAGTATGATCCCTCTTTTTTACATTTTCTTCAAATAAGACAAAAAATACTTTTGATGTTGAATGCACATTTCACACATCTAAATTTTATCAATTTAAATAACTGTGAACCATTCCCAGATCCCAAAGCAATGCACGAGATTTATAAATAAATACATAAACAAACAGTTCATGATAGTAAAGAAAAGAAGGACCACAGATAAACTTCCAGCATAATAAAGCAAGAACAACTTGAGTGTGGCCAACTTTTTCCAGTGTAGGAAAGATATACACTAAGCTACCAAACCATTTGTAGGGAAACATTAATGACTATAATTTCCTAGGTAAGTTTATTAAATGGAATTAACTGCGATTGTGCTGTATGAATTTAAGAGTAAATCAAGCATCTACATGTAATCCAGCTTTAAAGACCAAACAATATTTTCCAGATCTGCCAGCAATACTATTATGATTAATTAAATGGAACATTCCATGTCTTGCAACCACATTGTGGCTCTCTTGTTTGATAGTACCTCATGACAAATTATTTTTTTCTCTGTGGCCTGGTTCACTTTCAGAACAAGACTAATCATTGCAACTTAAATGATCCATGATAACTCACACACAGAAAACAAAGTTTAAATGAGCCAAAGTCAAATTCTGCCCTCTGAATCCATAAGAGATACTCATTCACTTGAGTGGGAGTTCCTTATAAGAGGCAAAACAGAACCCTTTGTTACCACTCAATTTTTTTCAGCTTTACTGACATTTTTCTTTCATCAGATTGGTCTGCATACTTTGCACAAAGTTTAACACATAGCTCCACTATCTCATAAAGCAGAGGCTGACAAGTCAAGAGCAGCTTTATAGTTTAAATCAGATAAAAAACCCAAACTTATTGGCAAATCAATCTTTCCATTACTGGAAGGTCAAAATAAATAAATAAAACTGAATGGGACCCAATTATGTTAAGAGTCATTTACTAAGGAAAGTTAGGGCCTTGCTGTATATACAGCAGGAAGCCTTTCATAAATGACCTTCAAATCATGTGTTTTACCCTCTCCAATTTTAAATGTTAACTTCCTACGGAAAGGACAGAGATAGTAATATTTTAAACTCTAAGCCAGGGGTGGGCAAACTACGGCCTGGGAGCCACATCTGGCCCTCCAGACATTTTAATCCGGCCCTCAAGCTCCTGCTGGAGAGCAGTGTCTGGGGCTTGCCCTGCTCTGGTGCTCCAGCCAGGGAGCAGGGTCAGGGGCTTGCCTCACTCCATGTGGCTCCTGGAAGCAGCAACATGTCCCCTGTCCAGCCCCTACAGGTAGGGGCAGCCAGGGGGCTCTGCACATTGCCTCCACCCCAAGCACCGCCCCCACAGATCCCATTGGCCAGGAACCAGGGCCAATGGGAGCAGCAGGAGTAGCGCCTCTGGACAGGGCAGCGCGCAGAGCCGCCTAGCCACACCTCCATGTAGAGCCGGAGGGGAGACATGCCTCTGCTTCTGGGAGCTGATTGAGGTAAGCACCACCCAGAGCCTGCACCCCTGACCCTCTCCCATGCCCCAGCCACCTACCCTGATCCCCCTCCCACCCTCCGAACCCCTTGGTCCCAGCCCGGAGCACCCTCCTGCACCCCCAACCCCTCATCCCCAGCCCCATCCCAGAGCCCGCACCTCCAGCCACAGCCCTCATCCTCTCCCTCCCCTCTCGTGCCAACTCCCTGCCCCAGCCCAGAGCCCCCTCCCACACCCTGAAGTCCTCATTTCTAGTCACATCCCAGAGCCTGCACCCCCAGCCTCAGCCCACACCTAACCCCTAATTTCATGAGCATTCATGGCCCGTTATACAATTTCCATACCCAGATGTGGCCATCGGGCCAAAAAGTTTGCCCACCCCTGCTCTAAGCTCTGCATAATAATGGACCAATACTAAATATGATCCTAAATTTTTACTCCATTAATCCTGAAGTTTCCCAGAAGTGAAGAAAGCTGAAATACAATCCTGAAATTCTTAGCAATGACATTTCTTTCCTCCACCCCGCAAAGGTTATTGAATATATTTCTTTCCAAAGGAGCATGACTCCGATGTGTAGGTGGGAAAAGGTGGGGGTTGGGTAGGATAACTTGCTTAAGAGGATGATGTTCATAGCTCATAATTTATAGCAATGTTCCATTTTGGAGAGTTAAGGTTTTATCTGGATCTGTAAGGGCGCAAACTTACCAATCTTACAGATGATTTATTCAGACTTTATGGCAGGGGACCAAAATTCGACCTATGGGAATTGCAATGTAGAAAACAGGCTGCGGAGTTCTACAAGCCATTCCTCTTTAACACTGCACTTGTGACTTCAGTACGTTTATAGTGGCATCCACTGAGATGTGAACTTCTGCCTAGTGGGAGTCACAAAATTTCCATTTCAGATACTGGAAAATGAATAAGTTTCCACCTAGATGGAAGTCATTATTACTGGGCAGAATTAGAGCTATGTTTAATTTTGGGGTGAGAGTGGGGGTCGAGTCTACGATCCTTACTCTCAAGGCACATCTTCACTGCACATCGCTGGCATCAACACTGCAGTGAAAAGCAAGCTGCGTCCACACTGCAGTCTGTAGCTACATGCATCAGTGAAAGGTTCTGGCAAGGCAGAGGCAGCCGGGGAAACGTTCCACCAGCAGGACAAAATAGCAGTGTAGATAGCGGAGGCACTGCTTGGGCATGTAGAGAGCCATGTAGGGTATATACCCTAGGGTTCACGTGTCTTTACTCTACTCGCCTAAGTAGTGCCTTACTGTCTACACTGCTATTTATACCCATGTATATACTCTACACACTGCCATAAGGAACATGCAGTGTAGATGCACACTCAGTGAGTAGCACGATTGAAGTGGTCAATGGGATTACTTGAATAAGTGTTAATCAGACTGAACAGGACTGCAGAATTGGGTTCTTAACAGACACTATTCGAGTTAAAACTTTAAATTAGCATTCTGGTCCATACTGAATGTTTACCACTAGCTGGGATACATAATAAATTAAAAACAACTAATCAGTTTACCACCTTTTAAGAAGGAAATCTAAGATGTATGGAATGCATGTGCTAGACATCACAATCTTCATGAGATGAATACCTACAGAACCTCAAATCTGCCAGTGTTTTAAAGTGACAGAACCGCATTTGCCAATTTTCTACAAATAAATAAAAAAAACACTGTAATTATCAGTGTAATAGTTTATGGCAACAGGGATTAATGTATGAGAATGGTCTTCATCTTACACATTCTGAAAAATTTCAGCATGTCAAACTTTTAAAAAATTTAAAACTGGTTTATCTTAAACTACACTGTGAAAAATAATAATAATGATAAATACTAATAATAGTTTATAAATGTTAACATATTACTACTACTTGGCTTTTGTATAGATTGTACTTTTTGTCCATGGATTTTAATGCACATTACAAATGAAGGTAATTATAATTATTCCCATTTTACAGTGGAGGACACTGGAATATGTACAGGACAATTTAATGTCATGCAACCGCTCAGTGGCAGACGCTAGAATCTTGACTCTTGGTCCAATGCCCTATCCACTGGACCGCAGTTCCTGTATAAATTTCTCCATTTTATATTTTAGATAGAGTAGAAGTGCCAGAAAATTAACATTTATACAACCCCATAAACTGTAGCTAAAAAAGCAGACAAGTAGAATGAATGACAATGCATATTATGTAATGAAAGTTATTCTAAAAAAGGAACACTATATAATAAATAGTTTAATGAACTGAAGTTAGGTGAATGAAATGAAATGTTAAGTACAAGAAAACAGATCATGTGTGAAACTTTTATAAAGCCCTATTGCCTTATTTCAATTAAAGTGACAAAAGAAGTTTTGTGTTTGTTTTTTTATTACTGCTGAGGAATGACTCGTTAAAAGGAGGATAGTGGCCACTGTATAGCTGGAAAGTAGCTGTCTGCTTAGATAAATATTTGGCTGTTCATATATGTTCTCTATGAGCCTAGTCCTGCTCCCACTGAAGTCAAACAGGATTTTTGCAATCGGACTTCAGTTGGAACAGGCTGGGCCCTAGAAGAGATAAGACTCCCTTGACCACTCAGGTTATGTCTAAACAGTGAAGAAAACCCGTAGTTGGCCTTTGCCAGCTGACTCAGGCTCATGGGGCTGTTTCATTGCAGGATAGACTTCTTGGCTCAGGCTGGAGTCTGAGCTCTGGGACCCTCTTGCCCCCCAGGTCCTTGAGCCCAGACTCCGAAATCTACACATCAATGAAACAGCTCCGCAGCCCAAGCCCCACAAGCCAGAATTGGCCATCACGGGCCAGCCACAGGTTTTTCTTTGCTGTGTAGACATAACTTCAGAGTTAAGTAGCATAATTTAGTCACATCCTATAGGACTAGGAAAAGCAGAAACCAAAGTGGCAGAATCTAGTATAGATTCTGTTATCCACCTCCTATTCAGAGATTTGCTAGCTTAGAGCCTTATTCTAATGTGGTGGCAAGCGTTCTCTATCACAAATGGAAGCTTAGGGCAATCAGCATCTCAAAAGAACTGCTCAGCACCTTGGTGAACTGGAACCAAAATTAAATTATATGAGTGGATTTTCTAAAGGGCAGAATTGCACTCAATGTACAGCGTATGTTTAATCTCTCCTCTTCGCACATTCGTTCCATGAGTTATAACGGCACAATATGGCTTCACACTTTTACTGCACAAGCTAATTATAAGAAAATTACCTTTATGTAGTGCAAAAATGCTTTCACACTCATACTCCCATAATATTTTATTGTGAAAAAGAATGACAAGAAAACAGTGACAAATAAGCCATCAGACCAAAAAAACACCACAGAACAAGTTGTGTTGCTTCGAGGGTTCACCAAGAGCAGTAGAGGGATCTGTCACCACCTGCCCTGTAACCCTCTGTGCTTCTGTGCTGTGCAGCTTTGGCTCAGAGACTTAATATCAGCAGCACGCTCACACTACAATGGCTTCACTGTGGTTTCCACTAGCATAGTTACTTCTTTCAGGGTGACACAAACAGCCCTTCCAGTCCCAAGTCTCCCCAAAATCATCTCCCGGTAGTGTCCAGCCCCTGAAGTAAAGTTCAGTGCCTCCAAAGAGGCAGAATACACACCAGCCTGTTTAGATGAGGACATTATCCTTCATTTTAATACTCAAAACTGAGATGGTTTTGTAATACAACAAGATTAAGTAACAACAAAGAATAGATATTTAAGTGATAATAAGTACAAACAGAAGAGACAGATATGGTTACTGGTAAAACAAAACAAAAACACACTAATGGCGAAAACTTAATTTCAACAATATTTGTCTAAGCAGATTTCTCACAAAATATCCCTTTCTTTCCCATTTATAATAGACAGTCCAACACGACATGTTAGCAGAACACAAGGCCTAACATCAGAACTGAGGAGGCAGAAACAACTCAGCACAAAAATATAGAATTATGACTATATATATTACTAAAAGACTATGTATATCGATGCAGACTACTCATAACTTCAACACTGAATACTGATTAAACCCTGTTAGTCAGTGGACTCTTCACTACAAAGCACTAGTGCCATTACAAATTATATACATACCACTTGTGAAATCCTGGTCCCGTTGAAGTCAAGGGGACAGGATTTCACACCCCACATCTTAAAAATTACTGCACATCTCACTTTATTATTTCTTCTGCCATCAACTTTCCCTTAACAGGGTTCAAAAAAGAACTAGATAAGTTTATGGAGGATAGGTCCATTAATGGTGTCCCTAGCCTCTGTTTGCCAGAAGCTGGGAATGGGCAACAGGGAATGGATCACTTGATGATTACCTGTTCTGGTCATTCCTTCTGAAGCACTTGGCAATGGCCACTATCAAAAGACAGGATACTGGGCTAGGTGGACCTTTGGTCTGACCCAGTATTGCTGTTCTTATGTTCCGGTGCCTGTAAACAAGCACTGCCTGCTGAACCGATTATAATGTGCCTTTCAAACTGAATCTTTCTTTTCATAACATCTCTGACTAGTGTTTGCTGAGTTCCAGTTGTCTCCAATACTTCCATGATATTTTCAGAATTTTTCTATAAATCCATAATTAGAAAGATTGTAATTTCTTTATTATCAATTGTTTTAAGGTCCATATTTCACAGTTATAATTTAACACAGACCAAAAGTACTTTTTTAAGAGTACCAATGACTTCAGAGGCACTATTTGTATAAGGTTGCCTGAATAAGGTTTTGCCTGAAAAAAGTTTTGCCGGACCTGGCCCTAAAGTTGTATTTATTGTCGTGTATTTCTTACCATAAAACTTGTTATGCTATTATTACTCCTGTGTAGCAGTACAGTTTCAATAAAACTGCATGCAGTAATTCAAGAGATCAGTTTCTCACACCGGTTCTCTTTTGCAGCCTTGGACAAGTTCTTCCACAAAGTGGAGTTAATAATTCTTACCTACCTACTGCATAGAGGTGTTATAAGGCATAAGCTAATAGTGTAAAGCAATTTGAAGCTGTAAAGTGCAAAGTGTTCTTATAGTGTGAAGTTTTTACAAAACTTGAGGTTAATTGTCTACAGCTTTTTAATCACTCTGGATAAAATCCTATCCCTTTTTAAATCACTGGCAAAACTCCCATAGGGACAGCATTTCACCCTTATGTTTCTATTTATCTAATTGTGTGTTCTACCTTGACAGTTGTTTAAATAGCTATTTTTTCTTGCTATAATCTTAAATGTAATTCTCTCCAAGATCAATTCTAAAAATAAAATTGCTTCTCAATAGTTTTGATCTTGTAGCATCATGTTTGCGTATTATAATTAGTTTAGTCAGAGACAGTTTAAAGTGAGTGATCAATGACCTCTTCCTATATTCTGGATTGATGATGACTACTAGAACACACCAGTGATTTAGACTGCACCAGGGCTCATTGCTGAAAATATCAAGTATTGCTCGAACAAAAAGAACATTTTATTGCTCAGTACACCACAAATAACTTACAAATATGGTTAAATTAAGCCTAACTAAATAGAGGCTAATTTTCCCTTCTTACTATGTAAAATTCAAGAACAAGCAATAAATTGCTTCCCTTAGATTGCTTCAAAGCTTTTCTCTTCCATTTCATTGCAGTTATTCCACATATCCACTGCCAAGAACATTAAAGCATTAAATTCTCCTCTAGAACTCTGCACCCATGGTTAAAAACAAAGCTTACTGGGACAGACCTTCTGCTGGTGTAAATTGGTAGAGTAGATCCTGAGATGTTCAACTGTTGCTTTTTCTCCCTCCAGAGAGATACTCCATTTTGGAAAACTTTTATGTACAAAAATTGGCAAAAAAAAGTAGAACGTGCCCAACTGAACCCTTCATGGAAGGGATTTTGTCCAGCTAGCTGGAAGAACAAGGGCATTGCCCTTTAAGGGCTACCATGCCACAGAAAAAAAAGGGGGAAGTTTATAGGTATGGACAGGAAGGGTCACTGCACTGCCCTTGGTACTGACCAGAAGAGGTATTTATACCTCATGTAGCCGCAATGAGGCCCTCTTTTACTGGGATGAGGCAAAGGAAGGGAGGGTGGAGTTTACGTGAAATGAGCAAGGAAAGGATGGTAACTTGCACTGTACCATTTGTTGCCAGGTACTCCCAGATATTTTAAGTGAATGATGTCGCAGCCAAATTAAAATCACATCCACCAGCACGGCTGGACAGTAATAAAATATGTAATGCTCCACTAGGGGGAGACAGGCACTAACTGATTCCCAGACAGATTATGGTAACGGTTCAGGTTTCAAAATTAATACTGGAAAGACAGTTATGGATACGGATTCTTTGAGGCTATTCACCATCACTACCATGTACTGTTCAGTGCTGTGCATTGGAATAAAGTGTTTCAGACTCCATTTGTTTGAGGATTCTTTCTTGAGTTTTCACAGCTGAACAGGGCTACCATCAGGTACCATTTCAGGGGAGTAAGTCTTACCTAGACTAGACTTTATTACTTTGTCTCTCAGGTAAAAAGAGCTAGGTAGGAAATTACTACAAGGAAAGAAATGTATGAATGGGTTTCTGCACCTTTTGGACCATGCTACAGACTCTTTTCCATTGCTTGCCATCTGTGACAATCAAAGGTAAGTCTTTGAATGTTTTTTATTCCTTTTTGCATTCTTAAAAACAATTCTGGCATGTGATCACCATTTAAAGTAATCATTTACCAAGAATTACCATACTAAGGTATCTGAAGGGCTTTATACTTAGAATAGGTGTCATGGTGTGATAGCAGCTGGTAACATGCTGGCTTTTCAAGAGAGATCACTGTAGTTATAATGAGGCTGTGTCTTCATTTCATCTAGTTGCTATGGAGCCTGCACACATTATTCAGGCAAAACTCTAAGTCATTTACATACCATATGCCATTGCTAGTGAAAAGATTGGGTAACCTGATTGTTTTGCAAATATAATTCACTTTTCGTCTCAAACAGCCCATTTACTAATGTTTCTGTAACCACTGTGAAGTTTTGGGGATCACCACCTGCCTGGTAACTGTGGGTGCCTTAACATTATGGCTCAGAGCTCTGATACCAACAGCCAGCCTACAAGCATAACGTTTCACCTAGGCTTCCTCCAGCCTAGTTACTCCTTGCAGGGTGGCTGCAATAGCCCTTCTGATCCCAAATCTCCCAAAATCTGTCCTCTGAGTTCTTAACTACCTGACACTGAGACTTTTCCCATCTGGTTCATCTCTCCTGAAGGAGTGAAACCTGCCCCCAATTAACAGTTCACTTTGACACTCACAATCCACACAGTTTGCACAACAAAGATCTGCTTGGAGTAAAAATAATCAGGCTATTTAATAGAAAAATTATAGATTAAAAGATGAAATAGCAAGGAAAAGCAAAACACACACAAGTTACACAGAAACTAACCAAAGACACAACCTCAGGCTTTACACTTCTGTATTAGCTAAATTCCCTTATTTAACAAGTGAAATATTGCCTCTTAGTACATGTCCACACTTACCTCTGGAGTGATCAATCCACTGCGGGTCAATTTATCACATTTAGTGAAGATACAATAAATCGACTGCCAAGCACTCTCCCCTCAACTCCGGTACTCCACCAGAGAGAGAAGCATAGGCAGAATTGACGGGGGAGCACCAGCAGTCGATCTGCTGCAGCGAAGACACCGTGGTAAGTAGATCTAAGTACATCGACTTCGGCTACATTATTCACATGGCCAAAGCTCGGTAGCTTAGATTGATCCTCCCACTACCCTGCCCCAAGTGCAGACCAGGCCTCTGAGAGAGATAATGTGAGTGAGATAATATATTACTGGACCAATTTCTATTGGTGGAAGAGGCAAGCTTTCAGACTTCCAAAGAGCTGATGAAGAGCTCTGTGTAAGCTTGAAACTTTGCATCTCTCATCAACGAAAGTTCTCCCAGTAAAAAATATTACTTCCCCTACCTTGTCTCTCAAAAATCCCAGGACCAACACAGTTGCAACATCACTGCAAATAACTATTCTCTCTTAATAGTCTTCTAGAATGCCCTCTGTCCCAGAGGGTATCCAGTGTTTCACAGACAGCATCCTGCTTAGATGCTGGCCTTTACTTCACCATCTTCCCTTTTAACATGGTTTGCGGGCATTCCCCCTCACCCCCCTTCTCTCAGACTATGGTAATTCATGGTTATACAGAGCAGCAGAAGCTCCCTAAGAACAGCCATACTAGTTCAGACCAATGATCCATGTAGCCCAGTATTTTGTCTCTGGCAGTGGCCAGTGCCAGATGCTTCAGAAAGAATTAACAGAACAGGCAATTATTGAGTGATCCATCCCCTGTTGTCTACTCCTAGCTTATGCAGTCAGAGGCTAGGGACACCCAGAAGGTGGGGCTGCATTCTTGACTAACTTGGCTAAAAACCATTGATGGATCTGTCCTCCTTCCTTAGTTTTCCAAGACCAGGGTTTTCTTTTCAGTTTCAAAGTCTTTCTATTACCTTTAATGGTCTACCATTGTCTTTCCCTGGGTTGTACAATGCTAGGTGTTTGGTGTTAGTTTATGTATACAACTAACCTGGGAGCTGCCACTCCCTGCCTGATTGCTTCCCCATACTGCTATTAGTTGATGCAGTAGTAGCTCCCCAGTTACAATTACGATGTTCTACACATATATATATATGCTTACATTCACAGCCATAACCTGTAAACATATCTCCTAATGACCATCAAGTTCAAAACCTTACAAGCTGTCATAGAAGCCCTTACCTGATGAATATTTAAACACAACAACATTGTACACAACCAGTTGATTCAACTGTTTATTCTTTGGGGTCCAGACCCCTTGTTTTCCCCTTGGGGTGTCTGGATCCTGACTAGCACAACCATTGAGAACAATGCAGATGCGCTGGCTTTAACAGCCTGGCCTATCAATTATTTCAAAGTGCTCAAGCTCAAATCAGTTCTTTGAATTTACTTGCATTATTGATGCTCCCGCAACATTGGTTGCTAGTAATTTCACAACCAATCTAAATAAAAGCACCTTTAAATGTCTCATACCACACTATGTCCCCCCGCATACAAATGTCTAAAATGTATCAAACCACATGTTTTAAGCAGCAATGTATAAACAGAAATGTACATAGACATCATTTGAAAGTGGAATACTTTTCCTTCTGCCAGAGCTTAAACATCAGCATATATTTTACATGCTAATCACAATTCTTTTTAGTTTATTGCAGTGTATAACTCTCACTCTGGGGCAGACCACTGGTCTATCAAGTTCAGTATCCTGTTTCTAACCGTGGCTAATCCCACATTCTTCAGTAGCAGATGGAAAATGCTTATTGAACAAATCATATTCTCAATCAGCTCATCGGAACAGCAGGCTCTGGTGTTAGGTAACTTGCAGTTACTCTCTTTGATTCAGGTTCATTGCAGTAATATCAACATAGTGTAATTTCTTTCTGACCCTTCTCTTCACTCTCCCCATCTTCCCCTCCCACCCCCCACCTAGACCTCAGCTCCGCTGCTTCAGTGGCCACTGAAAACCCTAGCAAGCATGCTGAACAAAGCTGATCCATTCCTGTTTAAACTTTGGCCTGAAAAGAGCAGCAGGGTTAACTGCCCTTTTATCCATTCAAGTCTTCTATTACATTGTCAGCTTCAGTGGTTTCAAACAGTGACATGTCTTTATTAGACATCCTGGCAAAGCATGAGCAAGAAACAGTAAATAATTAACACTAAGCCTGCATTACTAAATCTAGGATAGCACAGGGGGGGTTGTCATTATGCTGCCTCAGTGCTAGTGCAGTGGTTTAACCTTTATCGGTTCTAACTAAATGCACTCTTAGCTACTCACCATATAAGAACTTTGTACAGCAGTGTGGAGCACATTTTTGTTACAGTGAAACTATTTATAAAGTGATAATATGCAAAATTATGTCCCCCTGCATTTTTCCATGCCTTAACCTCACCATTAAGGATGAGCATACCTTGCTGGAAAATTCATATAACTATTGCTGCTAAGTATCTGTGAACAGTTACTCATGCACGCAGGCCTAATTCAAGTGAAATGGGACCTCTCAGATGAGTACGGGTTTGCACTATATATTAAACATCATACACTAATATTTTATGAGACAAGGTGGGTGAGGTAACATCTTTTATTGGACCAGCTTCTGTAGGTTAAAAGAGACAAGCTTTCGAGCTACACAGAGCTCTTTTTCCGGTCTGGGAAAAGTATTTAAGAGTGTCACCGCTGTTGAACAAATTGTTTAGCATAAGTAGTTAATACATAAGCTTTGGGACCATTCAAGGTGAAGTGGCCTGTTGACACCCTTCAAGTCACAGGACAAATTAAAAAAAAGGCGGGGAGAGGGGGTCAGTTAGTTACAGATTGTTGTGATAAGCCATAAATCCAGTGTCATAAGAAAATGATTTTAGTGTGTAACAAAGTTATGAATTAAACTCCCAGGCTCAAGTTTTGAAGGTATTATCCAGGTTTCCTTTGAAGATGAGGACTGAAAGATCAGATGTGGAGTGAAAATTCTGTGAAAAGTTTTTGTCTTTTATCATTTTTCAATGGAGAGCATAGTCAACTATAGGGTGAAACCAGACAATCACTACATTCACGAATAAACTCACTGGGACCAACACAGCTACAACAACACTGCAAACAAACATTTTATAACACTTACATCATCTGACAGGGAAACATTCCTTGTATCAGCAATACTTAGCTCAGGTACACCACTGTAAATTCAGAATAAATTCATTTGCTACTGTGAATTTGCCGCAATGTAACTGAGGTCAGAAGCTGGTCCCATATCAGTAGTGTGTCCTGACTCCTGACCTTAACTGTATCATCCCATCTTCACAGCTCTATTTCTTGATTTCTCAATCTCTGAAATAAAAGTGCACAAACAACTTGTATATTATGTCACAAAGGAAGTGTCTAGTTGTTATTCTTGTTCCTTTCCACTTCTATCTGTGTGATCTCCATTTTTATATTGGACACACATGGGCAAATTTTGTTCTCCTTAGCACATGCGCAATCCCATTGAATTTAGTAAATGAGAGCAAAATTTGGCCTTCCATGTTTTTACGGTTTAGTTTCCACTCTTTCTGGATAGTACAGAGATGGACAAGCACCTCAGAAAGGCATATGCAAATATTTACTCAAACAAAAAAAAAACTGGTTTTATCTGTGTCTGATTCCATTTTGTAAATAGTCCGGTGAATGAGTTTACTGACAGGAATGTTCACAGAGGGACCTATCCAGCTCCCATGGAAGTTGAGTCTTTCTGTTGACGACAATGAGAGTTGGGTTAGGCCCTAAGCCTTTAAGTGCTGTGACAGACCCAGGCCAGTGGGGTACAGGAAGTTGTAGCTGTCATGCAGCTGTTACAGGAGGTACTATAGACAGCTGTAATCCACAGGGCCCTGGGCTGGAACCCGGAGTAGAGGGCGGGCCCGGGTCCCCCCCAAATCTCCCAACTGATCAGACACAGGAGGAGTTAACCCAGACTGTGAGGAAGATCACCGAGGTGAGCAAATCTGCCAATAAGCGCAGGACCCACCAAGGTAGAGGAGGAACTTTGTCACAGTGCATATTAAAATATATTTTCAGAAAGGGATATTTGAACTTGTAAATGGTACATACCCTCATAAGACACCAGATTCCAGGAGTTACGTTTATCCAGCCATATCACACATTCAACAAAACTAACCAACACAGATTGAATTTAGAATGACGACAGCCCAAAAGAGAACTCCTCATGAACCATGTACAGACCAAGAATTATTGAAAATAGCTTCAAGCAACAAATAACTAGTTAATAAATTGTAAGCTGCTCAGATAATTTGTGAGCAAAGGGGCTAAATGAGTCAAGTAAGTAATTGACTTTAAATCAGTCATTTAGCTCTAGAGTTGTGTTAAAATAAAATTGTAAAAAGCAAACTTTAAAAAAAACTGATAAAATATTTAATTATTTCAGGAATTAGAGATGTTAGCTGTTAGGTAGGAGAAAAAAGTAAGGTAGAGTAAAATATCTTCAAAATCAATAAAACAAAAAAAAGAAAATCACTTAATTCATGACATCAGTGGTAAGAAATTTACAGGGATGATCTTCCAATCTCCATCACAGACAACTCCCACTGACGTCACAGAAATTTCCTTAAGCAAATACTGCAAGTTGAGGTGTCTATTTAGAAACAAGTCCTAAATGATCATTGGAAAGGAGTAAAGAAATATATTTCAAGGTGAAAGGTTTCAATTACGTTAGAAAGTAGAACACTTAATTATTGATAGCAGATTTATGCCCAGTGCAGTCCTATTCTCTAAGCTATTTTGAGCGTTATTTTGTGTGCACTAATGGACATTCGTATCTAAACTTGCATTTGGGTATTGGAATATGACCGGAGGCTGGTGGGGATGACCGTGTAGATCTCATTGACATATGCTACACAGAATAATGCATTCAATTATTGCATTTACACTAAAATGATTTTGTTCCAATGTGCAATAGTAATAAAATATTGCCAGACTGTTTTAAGAAGTCACAGTAAATGATTTAGCTATGGGACAACTCCTCACTTGGTATATAAATAGTACTGTTTTCAATACGCCTGCATTCACTGCGTAATAGAGAAGACATGTTAAAGTATTTACTTAGTGAAGGGTGCTATCAACTTAAAATATGTATTAAAAAACCACCACTTTTTCAGACTCCAAATCACCACTTTTATGAACAAAATGGCCTTCCTACATATTGTGTTCAAACACACAACTGATAGATTCTGAGCTCTGGAAGCCCTCTTTATTGGCAGATGTATACCAGGACCTTGTGATCTCTCAAGGTCCACAGAACATTAACAACTATATGGATTCATATTATTCAATTAATACCACAGAACATTATTTACTATTTGATTGGTTAGCTATGAGGTGGAGACACTTCATTCCTAATATGGTTTCAAAATGTCTGATCAAAAATTGCATGAAATAAACCTTCTTCCAATGATGCTTCTCTCTGGCAATGAAGAGTCTGGCTTACAATGCTACCACTACAAGACTTCTGCTAAGGTAGTTTAAAAACAGAACCAAAAAGATTACAAGGAATGCCTCTTGTATAGGTTTAAAATTTCCTCTCTTCAATTCTTGACCACCTTATAGCTACTGAAGTGAAATCTGTATTTGTAAAACTATTGCAAAGAGGCCCCTGAATGGATTGGGACAGGAAATGCATTGCCTGTTTTTCCTCTTTTGATGGCTCTTTTTTATAAAGTAACATTATAGCAAAAGTTCCCTTTACTGAAAAGAAATTAACAGGAGTGGAAAATTTGGACTCCATTACTCAACTCTTTCCTGGCTAATATTTCTCTAGGAAGCAATTAACACTATGGAACAATCCTGCAACAAAATTTGAAGGCATATTATTCAATTGGATATCATCATTGCAAAAAAATGATAGACTCAGCTCCTTAGGGGAAGGAGGAGCTTTTTTGTCGTTTTTCCTCTGTACAGTGCCTAGCACAATGAAGTCATAAGCCTGAGTGCCCTGGGTGCCATGGCAGTAAAATGATGAAATATAGAGCCATTTCTAGATATTTGTACCATTTTACACCTGAATGGCTAATTTATGAATTTAGATCCAGCTATAAGAAAGGAGTGGTGCTTGAGCAGCACCAGAAGCTCTGGGAGACTTCATGACTCAGACACCCTCCCTTGCTCCCCTCTTGCTTTGAGAATAGTGGTGAGGGAAGTCATTGCAACCCTTGTGAAAGGGTACAGCTTACTTTTCCTCCAAGCCTTCCCATAGTAGTAAGAAAGGAGTGGGAGGGGTTGTGGAGGGGGAGGACAAGGATCTGGCTACTCCTGGCTCTTCCCCACCATCCATTATCGAACAAAGTATCAGAGATCAGAGGTTGTACTCCACACCTTACCTGGCCCAAAGCCCAAGTATGTCTTACTCAGCCAAGAAAAGATGTGGTGTGAGGCCTCGCTCCCATACTCAGCCAAATAAGCATGCTAGCAGAGAACAACTCCCCTACCCCGCAAAAAGGACAGCCAATCAAAAATGGAGAGAGGGGGAAAAGCTGAGCCGCGCAGCTGTTCACCACCCCTTGGAAGTTTATGCCCAGGGCTATCACCCTGCTCACTGGCTCTAGAACCATTTCTGGAAGTAAGGCAAAGGTACAATCTAGACATTTGTAATAACTAGTGACCGAGGCAGGCTAGGGGACAATCTAGAGCAGTACTCTCATGTGCGCGGGTAGCAGGCAGTTCTGTCCACATCAGAGGCAGTCCAGGGCAGGGGTCTGAGTTCTACCAAGGTTTCAATAGCCAAAAGATCCAATCCAATAGGCTGGGTCAGTGAGCTGGGTGCAAGGCAGGGTCAGACGAGGCAGCAATGCAACAAGGGAGGGTCATAAGTAGCCCCAAAAGGAAGGCATAGCCATCTGAGGAGCAACTAGCAGTACTGGCCTGTTGCTCAGACAGCTTCCTCTTCCTGCTGGGGTCTTTATATAGTTCAGGTACCAATGACAGTGCTGCCTGTCCCTCCAATCAGGGGCTGGGATGTGGCTGCTGTGGACATTAAGGCTTTTAGCTGTAAGGCTGTTGGTCAGGAGCTCCAGTTCAGTGCATTGCCCTGGCATAGCGGCTAAGGTTTTCGCCTAAGAACCTGGCAGGCCTGGATTCAATAGCAGGGCCCTGATTTTATTATTGAATAGAGTGTCCAGTGTATTGCAAACTTTCACACTGCCACAAAACTTTCTGATAGAGACTGAATATGTAGTAATTTAATTTTAAAAGATGCATAAATGCATATTTATCCAAGAGACCAGTAGTTCACTTGGATAGATATGTATCTTGAAAAAACTGTCTACATATATTTAGGTTTCTATCACAATAGAATGAAATTTATCTTTAAAAATAGCCAAGGAAATTAAAATTTAAAACTGCATATAAATATTGTTATGGTTGGACTGTAACCCAATAAAAAGCTAATAAAAAGGCCAGGAAATTCCAAACGGAAGTGGAAATTGCTTCCTTTTCCTTCATAGTCAAGGGAATTAGTAATCGTCAGCCTTAACTACATTCCTTGGCTTTTATTATTTCTTGATGTTGTGTGTATTGTTCCTAGTTTAACTGTTAAAGACAATATGAAATTCTCATGGAAAAAACTAGTATAAAACAATACTACTACTGGACTTTATTGTACATTTAAACACAGATAGCCACTGTGTGTTCCTTAATTGTCTATTATATACACACAGCATCCTCTCAGACAAAGCCCAATACTTTATTGTTTTTTTTATTTTATTGTATTTTATATAGTTTAGGGGGTACAGAAAAGGTCAGTCTGATTCTCCCAACCTGATTTTATGCCATTTCTATAGTGTATTGGGCCTTGTTTCCTTTTTTCAGGATGATGCTGATGTTTTTCACTTAGTTTTTCAACTTAGATTTCCTATCTGACACTGTCTCCTCCCTTTCTCTTACCTGAAACTTAGCTATTTATGTTTGGTCTGCCTAATTTTGTTGCTCTCCTATATGGCAATAATATGCCCTATACATTGGAGATACTAAGTCAATAACAAGTAGTATATAATAAATAGTTATGAGCTCAAAGGCCTTAAGGCATGGTGCCATCTAAAGAAAAGGTATTACTATTTTTTTGACCAAGTATTAAACACCAAAAGCTTTTTCCTGCTGACGAAAAAGCAGATGAACCCCTTGGAATCCTATGGAATAGAAAGGAAGTTTGTTGTGGTCATCAACTGAACACTGACACATAGAAGAGACAGTCACTGATCTGGAGGAAAAATACACAGAGTAAATGCCACAACAGACCAGCTCAAACAGGGTTAGTCCAACGAGGACCCTGGTGCTGGAGAAAGGTTCAGACATGTGGGAACTGTGTTTTGCTGAAAATGATGAAAAGTCACTTCCCTTTCCAGAGCTAAACATATGTCCTAAACAACAAAGCAGCTTACTGAACTGCGTGAAAGGCAATAAACATCTTTCTTACACGAGCCAAGACCCTGAGGAACAAGGAGGAAAGCCCTATCCCCAGATCTCTCTCTGAAGTATATTTCTCCCCCAGGCTGCCATCTCATTCTGAATCTCTCTTCCCTTTCCGAGAATGCTGGGAAATTCATTAATTGAGCACTCTCCCACTGCCATGCACACTCTTACAGTAAAGGCAGGCAATGTAGGCCCTTTCCAAAGAGACTGAACTACTTCCTGACCATTTTGAGGATGAAGCCTACACCACATGACAAGTTACCATTTTCCTGGCCCAGCGAGTTCCTAAACCTCAAAATAATATTAAGGGTAGGCAAGGCAGACTTTGAATTCCAGCATCTTCGGCATAATCCAGACCCAGACACAGGTGCAGGGCGAGGGGATAGTAGATTGGCGAAAAATCACCAAAGTGGTGTTGCAAAATCTTTAACCCTACACAAATTATTATGAAAACTACAAAATCAGTAAAATCCCAATTACGTATAAAATAAAAAGTTTGTCTGGGAAGTTTGGAAAGTGTGTCACCTCGGACGAAAACAACCAGCAGCTCTGACTCAGACCATGGAGCAGTGAGAAAGAACTGAAGATATGGTCAGTTCGCCCCACCCTTTACCGTCTCAGGCGAAACCACAAAGGCAAAGGCACATGCAAGGACCAACAGACACTACTACTTTGAAAAGCTCTGGCTTCAGGAGCATGCGCATAACCCTCAATAGAATTCAATAGGGACCATCTCTCGAAGAAGAACCATGATTTTCTAAGCATAGCGTTCGATAAGTGCATTACCTTCCAAAACCTCCGGTCACATTCTTTTCATGAAACATGATTTCTCTCTTCAGTTTCGAAAACTGCACCATGCTAGGAGCTTAATGATGGGAAAGCGTGTTCTTTACTCCTTGATATTGAGGGAAAGCAGCGAATGCTAGGAAATTCAAGGCCACTGTCTTCAGCAAATATTCAGGAGACTATGACTGCCTACCTGGTGCTAAATTCTGCTGCACGCACACATCTTCTGAAGTTAGCTGACAGCAGCAGAACTTTGACTCTACCGCTGTCTTTGTCCTTCTGTGTGTATTGGCTAGCAGCAGTGGAATGCGAGTTTTTACATCCCTTAGGCCATGGCTACACTGGCACTTTACAGTGCTGCAACTTTCGCGCTCAGGGGTGTGAAAAAAACACCCCCCTGAGCGCTGCAAGATACAGCGCTGTAAAGCCTCAGTGTAAACAGTGCTGCAGCGCTGGGAGCACGGCTCCCAGTGCTGCAAGCTACACCCATAGAGGATGTGGAGTACGTGCAGCACTGGGAGAGCTCTCTCCCAGCACTGGCGCTGCAACCACACTTGCACTTCAAAGCGCTGCCATGGCAGAGCTTTGAAGTTTCAAGTGTAGCCATACCCTTAGGGTATTGAAGGCAGTAGCAGACAGGACCACTGAGATACTTCTGTTTCATTTCCCCTTCCAACAGTTTGGCACAAGGAAAGCTACTTCAGACAACACTTATGGAAAAATAGAACTGCTTGGAATGTGAGAAAGCAGGAGGTTCTGAATGCCTTCAAATGCATTATAAATGGGCAGGGGAATGTGAACGAGACAGATGGCTGAGCAATGTGTAGCGGTTAATACTAGGGACAGATTGCCTTCTATAAAATGGGGATCAGATTCACCTATCTTGCAAAAGCACTGTGAGGCTTCGGGCTTGTCTACACGTACTGCTGTGCAATTTAAACTATAGGAGTGTGAGCAGCAGTTAGTACAAAGTGCTGCACTGTAACTCCCTAGGATGGACACTGCGGGTGCAAACTAAAAGGTTCCTAGTTCACATGACTTAATCCTTTTCAAACAGAACAATATTAATGCAAACTGGGAACCTTTTTGTTCACGCCTGCAGTGCCCAGACAGTGGAGACGCAGTATAGGAATTTGGTGCACACGGCTATTCACACCCCTATAGTCCAAATGGTAGAGCAGTGTAGACACAGCCTTAATGATTGCAGATTCTTTGAGAACTTTGGATGAAAGGCACAATACTATAAACACTTCAAATAAAGACTTGCCTACATTGGCACTTTACAGCGCTGCAACTTTCTCGCTCAGAGGTGTGAAAAAACATCCCCCTGAGTACAGCAAGTTTCAGCGCTGTGCACTGTCTAAACTGGTGCTTTACAACACTGGGAGCCATGCTCCCAGCGCTCGGAGCTACGCCTCTCATGGAGGTGGTTTTTTAGAGCACTGGAAGAGCTGTTTCCCAGCGCTCTGCTGTGACTACACAAGCGCTTTAGCATTGCCAGTGTAGACTAGCCCTAAGTCTTATTGAAAGTGAATGGGACTTAGGATGTTAAGGGACTAAGACACCTCTAAAAATAGGATTTAGACACTGTAGCTGTGTCAAAAGCTTGTCTCTCTCACCATGAGAAGTTGGTTCAATAACAGATATTACCTGTTATAGTTTTGAGCTTTTTTTTAATGCACCTGAGACATTTAGGTATCCAATATAACCACACACTCTATTGTGTGTTGTCTTTTTCATGTTTGCCTATGTATATTTTATACTGTATTTGCATATACCAATATCTGTGATTATATTATACATAAGCATTGTATATATAAAACTGAAAAGCTTCCATATGACTACAAGGAGAGCAGAATTGGAATCTACTCTTTTTATATAGAGACAGACCCTGAGAAATTTGATTATCTCAGTTTCATTACTGTAAAGCAAGAGTAAATCTGAGAGTCATTGCAGCTAAACCAGGGTAAAACTGGTATAACTGAGAAGAGAATCAGGCCCAGAACTGATAAGCAGAATGCACAACAGTAGATTCGGGGCGGGGTGGGGGGAATCTTTTCATTTGTTTGAGAGTGGTAAATGGGAGCTTTCTTCCAATGAGCGGAGATGGGGGCTAGCCCATCAATTTCTAAAGATTTAAAAGCTTCAATTTCTTCAAAATTAACATTCTAGCTCAATGGTTGTGAAGAAAGCCTTCAAACAAGAACTGCACTAGAGGAAGTATGAACACTGATACAATATCATCTTCCTGACTCTGCAGGCAGATAATTCCAGAACTCTGCTATTGTTCACATCTATGTCAAGCTACAGCAATAGTGAAGCTAAGATGATTCTGGTTGGTTTCACTGCTGCTATTCATAACCCTGTAAACACTGGTGAAACTGAGAAGATTGATATTTTACACAGTTGCTACTAGGGAAACTTATAAGCAGTAACAGGCACAACCACTATTCATGAGAAGAGGAGGAGCAGGATGCAACACACCTCCCTTCCTCCCCACCCCCACCAAAAATAAAAAGGCTATGGACAGAGTAAAGCAGCAAACACCACATACCTTGCAGTATCCTGGAAGATATGGGAAGTACAGTAAAGAAGTAAAGAACCCATGTCCTGGTAGCAGGGGAGGGCTAAATTAGTCAACCTTATCCTGCTCCTTTGGCAAAATTAGGAAGCTTCAGAGCCAGTGAGAAAGTAAGAGAAATTCCCGTTTGGGCCAATAGAGTGCTGCCCACATACACAGTATACAACAGATCTTTAAAGGAGATATTTGAGACAGAGTTCCCAACACCTCATTATCATCATATTCTCCCTCCCACTACTGATTCCACAAATAAAATGGACCCCGTTGTACTCAAAATCCAGCCAACCCGACAAAATGGAATTTAAATAGATAGTGAAGCTAGAACAGTATCCCTCGCCTTACTAGAGCACCAGATGCTAGAGAGTAATCAAGCACCACTCGTTTATTTGTAGCCATTGTTGGCCTGACCTGCAATATGCTGATGGCTTTCATCTCCCAGTGAAGGGAACTGAGGGGGCTCATCACATGGCAGGACGTGCTCATCATTTTGCAGTAGAGGGATTTGTATTCCTTCGTCAATTTAAATGCATACATATCTATTATATATCATACATCATATACACACAGCATAACACATCATGCTTCTGCCATTATGTATCTCACACAAAAAGAAAAAGATATTTGTTAATCTAAGCCAAACCCACTCCATTTGAACACAAGTTTGTTGTGCATCCTAAGCAGCTACTTATGTAACAGCGAGTTTGCAGCTGCAGTAAAAGGGAGACAGAAGTGAGGTCAGTGGATGAATATTAACAAGGAACAAAAGCAAACAGCAGCTTGGTATTTCCCAAGCAATGACCTACTGCTGCTTCTGAGAAATGAAAATCTGATCAACCAACTCTATTACCGTGTTACAAATACACGGAGCCTGCGCCTGCCTGGTTCCAATCAGGGTTATGCAGCACTCTGGGAAAGGATATGCCACGAAGGTCAGCTTTAATTCTGTCCAGCTTTAATTAAGGTCATAGTAACCATGTCTGAAACAAACAAATGTACAAACCAGGGAAAGCTTTTGGAAAGGCAAATCAGTGAAAATAACCGATGTTCTGGCCATGTACGTGCATGAGTGCGTGTGAGCAATGGGTATACATGTGAAGGCCCTCCAACAAGGACAAACATACACACACACCCCAGCAGAGGAGGAATGCTATTTTTCGGGAATTTCCACAATCAAAAATGTAATCATAAAAAATACCTTATGCTGAATGTCCCATTTAGGGGATTAGTGAAGTAATCACAGTCTGCCCCAAGCAGCTCTGTTCCAGGCATCCAAACACTACATATATTAGAAATGACATTCCTGCTCTGAGAAAAAGCATTTTAATGTAACTTAATGAACTCTTTAAACAAAGCCTTTTAAAATCTAGATAGAACATATCAGTGTTCCCATAAGGTATCAAGCAGCCTACTAATTTTATTTATTTATTTTAATGCAGGCAGTCAGAAAAAAATCATCCCACTATTTAATGATATGGAAATAAGATGAATTCTGAAGTTCTCAGGTAGGCCACTGGAATAGATGGGTTTCGAACTGCAAAGGGTTGCTAAAAGGAGCTGTAAATCAAAATGCAGTACTGCAAGATCCTATTTTTTTTGCCTTTTACTGACAAACCTGTGGGTTTCAGGAGAATATACATAAAATGCAATACAAAAAGAAAGGGAGAAAATTATCCATCTTGGGTACTATGCAGTAAGCAATTTATTTAGGAATGGATCAAAAGGTAATGTCAGAAATATGTTAAAATGCACACAACAATAAGCTAGAGATTTCTGATATGGCAGGAAAAGAGTAATGGTCAAGAAAAGACTGACAGCAGGTGCATCCTCAGTGCAATTTAGTCCTAAAGGCATCTTTAACAACAGCTCGTTAAGGTACATAAACCTCAATTCTTGCTATTTTTTCCTCACACTGGTAAAATGTTGCATCTTTGTTGGAAACTATAAAATGATCTGGCAAATAAATCACGTACCTGTATCTTTTATTCTGGGTTGCTAGCTGGGGGGGCGGGAAGGGGGGATGTAATCAGTTAAGACTAGCTCCTCATTTCTAATACCATTTTTAAGAATAGCAGTATCTAATTAGGAATTGATGGAAACCTTCCAAAATCAGAAATAAAAGTAGCCAAAGCTATTTCCCACAGAGAATCAAGAATGTTCATTAGCAGCAGAAGAGAAAATGACAGACTGCAGACTTGTGTTTTAAACCAAAGCTAAAAAAATTCACCTGCAGTATACAGCATAAATATACTGAATTACAGCT
The DNA here is from genome assembly GCF_003597395.2 of Chelonoidis abingdonii. Classification (NCBI taxonomy): domain Eukaryota; kingdom Metazoa; phylum Chordata; order Testudines; family Testudinidae; genus Chelonoidis; species Chelonoidis abingdonii. The sequence goes on from NC_133773.1 coordinate 28,668,660, forward strand.
TGAAACACAGTATTAGTTACTGATACCTGACTGAACAACAACTCAGCCTACAGATTCAGCACTGGAACAGAGTCTGTATGTAGCATTCAGCTTTGATGGAGAGGCTATATGCTAATAATTCAAGAGGCGTGGATTGAAAATAGGAAGGAAAAGGGGGGAAGGGATATCACCAAGCACAAAATGCACCTTAATACTGCAAAGCACCAAATCAACACCCGTCCCCTCCCTGACAACTGCTTCAGATCAGCTGGAGACATGAAACACCTGGTCCCTGAATGATGAAACAGAGCTCCAGGTCTTTGGGGGATTGAGAAAGGAAGGCAATATTTGCACCCCTGGCCATCTTTACTGCATGTATCTATGTGGCTATGGGCTGCCATGTCTGGTAGCACTTTCATCTCATTGCAGCTAACCTAGGTGCAGTCTGAGTGCAGAAACAGTGGGGAAGGAGGCAAATGGGGAATAGGATGCCAAAAAAGGAGAAAGGCGAAGGAGAGAGTATTACAAGTGCTGCTGCGGACACCTGTGTCCATGCCCTGCATAGAGAGGCAAGGGTGTGGGTGGGAATTATTCCTCATACCTTGCGTTTCCGATCTACCCGCTCCCTGGGGATTTTCCGCTGCTTTTTCCTCTCCTTCTCGAGATTTCTCTCCCTCTCATCGAGTTCGGCCTCCCGAACTTTTTTAATAGACGCAGCAGCATGAGCCATTTTGGAAAGGGAAACACCAGCTCCAAGGCATCAATATCCACCAGACGGATATCCAGACAATTTGTGGGGCGGGGAGGTTCGCAGTGACCCTGCCGATGAGCCAAAACTTCACAGTATAATCCACTCTTCCTCCTTCAGCATCTTGTGATAGGTCACAGCTCTGCTCCAGCCTCTGCAGCACTCATAAGTCAGCACAATATAAACACGTTCTAAATCAAAGCCACACACACATCTACACATACACACACATGCAGATAGCAGTCAGGTGATCTCCTAATACGAGCCTGAAACTACTTCACATTTGCTGTGGTCGTCAGTGAAGACAAGCTTCAGATCAGCTGAAAAAAATCCATCCTTTAGACACACATCACCAAATTAGGAAGGTGTTTTGGGACTCCTCCAGACAGACTGTCTCTTCTGACTAGAGCCAGGAAGAAGCCACCTCTGTGTAACCATCAAGTGGAGAAAAGGGTGGACAGCTCCTTCCAGTTTCCAGCATCACCTCTATGCAGGGTGAGAATAAAATGGTGCAGTCTGACTTAATGACTTGCTGCTCTTGCTGCTGCTGCTGCGACTGCCTATGCTAGAGCACATGATATGTCTTTCCCCCCTTCTCTTCCTTTCCTTCTTCCCTTGCTTTAAATTGAAATTAAAATAAAAACAGAAGCAAAAGCTGCTGGGTTCAGAGGAGACCAGCTGCAGCCTGCTCCCCTGCAGGTAGCGACTTCTGTACTAAAGCACGGGTGACTGAGCCTGAACAAGGCTGGGAATATTCAAGTCCTCATTGTGTCGTTTATGGATCCACGTGAGACTGCATTAGGAGAGCAGCATTAAGCAGCAAACCAAACGCTGTTCTGAGGGGGACGTTAGCAAGGAGAGCATACAGCTCAACCTGCCCTAGCCAGCTGAACTCTACAGAGGAAAAATAAAATAATAATAATAATAGAGAGTATATTGGTCATTATTATTCACTGCCAGAGGCTATTTTCAGCCATTTGCTAAGATGACTTATAAAGCACTGTGTTGGGAATAAACAGGGATGATTACTGTTGTGGACTAAAAGAGAGAGACAAGAAGAAACAGATAGAAAGACTATCCTGTTAATTACAAAAATAATCATCCTCTCCCCAAACATCACAGACAGTAATGTACAGCTTTAACATCAGGGCAAGATGGGGCTGTCATCCCCTGGCTGCTTATCACCAAGCTAAAGCACCATCTCACAATACCAGTCCCATCTTCCGGTGTCTAGTTTGCTGCTGCAAATACGTTAAGCACTCCCTTATTGAAACAGGAGATGCTAAAACTTCCAGACATGTGTAGTTAAAAAGAGCAGCCAACCTCTTGTGGACATCTGACCACATTCCAAACCCACCACAGAACTGGTAGCACCAGATAGGCCCCCAGGGCTGGGTTGGAAGAGCAAGGATGCTGCACTGAGGTGCAGTAAAGATCTTTGCATAGCATCTGCTCAGACCATGCCAGCTATGCAAGGGACATTGCAACTCACTCACATCAGCACTAAAACTCACCAAATTAAAGACGGAAAAGGAAAACAATCCACCAAATATTCTTTACAAGATAGACCAGGGATTGATTTAGGCCATCTCCTTTAACTTGAGTGGGTGTTCAGCAAGGATGAAATTGGCCCAGCACCTACTAAAACTAGACGCTATGAATTAATGATAAAACGGCATGACCAAAACATTAACAGATGTCTTGTGATCTGTGACATATGACAGTGGCTCAAATCTTGGACCTAATCCATATCTTGCAGTAGGTTTATACCCCTCTAACTCAGTTGTGTTTGTTGAGTATTATTACTGTGTATTGTTATTATCATGTAGTATTACCACAGAACTAAGATGCCACATTTAACTTTGATGATCCCACAAATATTAAGGGTCAAATTTTCAAAAAGTTGTTTTATATTTTCCATATATAATTATCATGCATGGATATATAAAACAGGCATTGATTTGTGTGTGCCAGTCAAATAGCTGGATGCCTAAATATGCAATGTGTGTATGCAAATACGATCACTGCATCCAAAACTTATGAATACAAATTAGATGCAGAGCTGAAGCCAACTAAGTATTTGGCCCATAAGATGCAAAGGTTTGGGTTTCCATCCATAAAATCAGCAGTGTGCTGTCAACATTTCTGCAAGTTGTTCCCCACAAGAGTATCTAAGGTCCACTGACACCTGACATTTCTCGAAGGGTGCGGGGGGAACATTCTGACGCCTCCTCCCAAAAAAATATTCATGCACTGCTCTCAGAGCACCACATTTCCCTCTTTTATGGAGGTCCCACAGAGAAACTCCAGCTGTTCCTCACAGCAACGATGATGGTAGGTAATCCTTCATCCTCTGCTGGAAACAGTGTGGGCAGCAGAGTGATCAAGTGCCTTCTGGCTATGTGGTGTGTCTTGGGATACCCTCTGTCTCTTGAGATAGACAGGTCTCCCCTAACTGCTGGCAGTTCCTCCTAACTGTTGTGCAGGTGGATGGATGAGGGAGTGGCTCTCCCCTGTCTATTGTAGGAGGTTGGGAAGGAAATGAGGATCCAGGGTCCCTCACAATACCAACTCTTCAAATTTCAGGCTGTGCCTGGACAGCCAGCTGGGGATAAAGGTAGGCTGGAGCTGCTGTAAAACTTCCCTTTCTGGAATTGGAGGTTGTGCCTTTAAAAAAGCTGAACTTCCCAGAGGAGGAGTCTGGACAAGGTGCTGTGATGCTCTTATTGCTAGGTACAGCCAGTTGGAACTGGACTGAGATTAAAGCAGAGCTCTTACAAGCACGTGTTCGATCCCTGAAACCACACACAATTCAGTGTGGCTGCAGCTTGGCCCCACTGCATCTCCTTCTCCTTGTGCACAACAAGAGTTACCTGCAGGCAGCGGGAACTTACATGTGGCTAATCCCGCTTTCTGTCAGTGTAACAGAGCAGGCCTTCCTGGAGCACCCTCTCATAGCTCAAGGTGACCCCACAAGAATCCCATCCCATCATTAGGTTCCTCAAACTCCATCTTTGTGCTTCAGTTCAATTATGTTCTTACTGTGAGCTAATTTATTAACATAAATGTTTCCAAAATAACCCAAAGTCAAAAAATATATTCCATCACTATGATGCAAAACCTAGGTTCTTCAGCTTCCCTCTTCTATAGTGAATTCCCAGTTTCTACTTTAAAGCCCAGACAAAAAGTACAAAATAAACATTTGTTTAATGACAATGCAATGTAACCAAGGCCCACTCGTCCTTATGTTCTGACTCCATCCCAGGTTCTTCCCACTGTCCTGTTCCTTGTCCATAACACTGGCTCACAGGAAGTGCTTTGTGTAGCTTCACAACTGGAACATAAGAGGTAGCAATGGCAGCCACCACCAGCATGAGAAACATCGAGGCAGTTAACGAGGCAAAAGAAAGGAGAGAATAGGTTGCGAAGAGTCTAGACGTCCTTTTTGACATTTATGAACCACAGATATCATCAATAGTGCACTGCTTATAAATAAGGCTAAGATTCTATCAGTTATTTTTAGTAAAAATCATGAACAGGTCACAGGACATAAACAAAAATTCACGGAGCCTGTGACCTGTCACGGAGCCTGTAACCTAGAGGGGGGAGGGGAGGCAGGGCTAGGTAGGGAAGAAGAATGTAGTCCCATGGGGGTGGGGACTGTCAAGCTGAGCTCAGCCCCAGCTCCAGTGGCCAGAATGGGGGGTGCAGCCACGGGGATCACATGGCCTCCGGTGCAGCTGTTGGGCAGGGGCACACAGCCCCAGCTGCAGCCCCTGGTAAAAGCCGCGAGGCTGGGACATGCAGCCCCGGCTGCAGCTCCCACCAAGCCCGGGACACCGTGGGGCGGAGGCGCGCAGTCCTGGCTGCAGCCCCCGCCAAGCCTTGCATGCCACAGGGCTGGGGCGTGCGGCCCCGGGTGTGGGCCCCAGCAGAAGCCGCGGGGCTGGAGTACGCAGCCCTGCCTGAAGGGCCCGGCGCAAGCCACAGAACTGGGGTGTGCATGGCACCGCCTGCAGGGCTCGGCACAAGCCACAGGGCTGGGGTGTGCACGGCCCCACCTGCAGGGCCCGGCGCAAGCCACAGGGCTGGGGAGTGCACAGCCCCGCCTGCAGGGCCCGGCGCAAGCCGTGGGGCTGGGGCTGCCAGGTCCTGGTTCTAGTTGAAAGTCAGGGCCCACAGTCCCGCTTCCTCCTCCTGAAGCCCTAGAAGTTACAGAATCCGTGACTGCTGTGACCTCCATGACTAAATAATAGCCTTACTTATAAAGCAAGACAGGAGCTATTGGTTTTCCAGAAGTTGTCTTTCCTGTTGCAAGGGCAGAGCAATCCCCTTACTACAATTTGAGCAATTGGAATAATAAATTTGAAGCCATCAACCCGTCAAACATAATAAACACTGTAAATTAAGTGGCATTCAAGGAGAATGGGTAAAAGAATTAACATATCAGGAGAAAGCATAAATGAGGAAGCATACAGAAACCTGTCAGGACACATCCTGACCAAGACTGGTAACACCAGCTAGTGATTTTGTCTGCTTTAAATTGCTGGGTGCTCAACTGACAGCACCTAAAAGAGGGTCTGGCTTTCAGAAAGTGTTGAGCACCCATCCTCTGAAAATCAGGCCTTCCCAAGGTGTCTTGAATGGGAAACTTGAAAACAGAGGCACCTCAAATCACTAGCCACTTTTGAAAATCTTGGCATATGGTTTAAGCTCTGGGCATATCAAGTGATATTGCTTGATGGGTGTGTTTAGAGGCTTAAAGTTTGCAAAGTACCTTGGGTTCCTTTGGATGAAAGGTGCTGTGGATTGTATAAATACTAATCAATCCAGTCGCCAGACTTTTTCCCCCAGAAAACCTTTAATATGCTTTCATTCTGGTGATAACTCTCTCTTGCCTGTTTGCAGGAAACCTGGAAAAACAAACACTAATTGATCAAGGAAAGTGAGGTCTATAAGACTGCAGAAATAATCTCTGAAGGGAAATGGAAGAAGTCCTATCTCCACCTTTTTAGAAATGGCCTACAGAAAGGAAACTGCTCTACTGGGAAGGTGGCTGGAGAGTGATAGGAAGCAGTGAGGGGAGAGACACGTCCTAAGCAGGTTCCCTTAACTATCCCCAGCCTCAAGATTCTGAGCTCTGGTCTGCACTATGAGTTTAGGTTGAATTTAGCAGCGTTAGATCGATTTAACCCTGCACCCGTCCACACGACAAAGCCTTTTTTGTCGACTTAAAGGGCTCTTAAAATCAATTTCTGTACTCCTCCCCGGTGAGGGGATTAGCGCTGAAATCGACATTGCCGGGTCAAATTTGGGGTAATGTGGATGCAATTTGACATTATTGGCCTCCAGGAGTTATCCCAGAGTACTCCATTGTGACCGCTCTGGACAGCACTTTGAACTTAGATGCACTAGCCAGGTACACAGGAGAACCCCTAGTAACTTTTGAATTTCATTTCCTGTTTGGCCAACGTGGCGAACTCAGCAGCACAGGTGACCATGCAGTTCCCCCAGAATGTTTCTACAGTCCCCCTATCATCTCCGTCCCTGAAGTTATCGCAGATTAGAAGGTGAAAAAAAACGCACCTGTGATGTCATGTTTTCCGAGCTCATGCAGTTCGTCCACATTGATAGGGCACAGAGTAATGCATGGAGACAGTCAGTAGCAGAGGCCAGGAAAGAATTGCTGTGTTTGCTTAATGGCAAAAGTATCATGTCTCGCTAATAATCCTGCCCGAGCCAGGTCGCTGTCTCACATGCACTCCACGCTGTGTCAGCTTTGGGCGGGGGCATGACCGCTTTGTGAGCAGGAAGGCCAAAGATATAGACATTGCATTAGGTAGCTTCTGTAGCTAGAGAAAATATTCCTGTGCATTCGGCAAAGTCTGTAGCAAAAAAAGAGAAGCCCTGTAGTCTACTGGTTATCACGTTCACCTAACATGCGAAAGTCCCTTAGTGTAGTGGTGATCACGTTCTCCTAACACACGAAACATCCCCGATTCGAAACAGGTCACTGTACCTTTTTCTGACTCCCCTCCTTCATTTTTAGTCTTAAAACAGACGGTGCTGTAAAATTTTACTTTGAATTATATCAATTATGAGTTAGATAATATGAAGTCTTTCTAAGTTATAGCCCCGGGTTCCTTACCCTTTCAGCTGCTCTCATAAATTAACATTTTTCTTAGGGGTGGGGGAAATTTTTCATGAAGCCTTTTATAGGGACTAAATGCTATCTAGGACTCTGAAATAATCTTAACATGGCCCATAGAGTGCAATCCTTCATTCTGGATTTGTCATTCCACAAGTTGAACTGCTCCTTACTACTGTCCGGGCTTCATGAGCCATGGGAGGTAGGTGCGACCACACGGTGCTGCTGACTGGGAGAGCAGCCTGAGGCAGAAGCCTCCAGCCACATGATATTCCAGGCAGGATTGAATCTCCATGAAACAAAACTTGAAGAGAATGACCTGGGGTCACTCCCATTCGATGCTCTAAGAGGACGATAGCCATGTCTGTCCAGGCAGCCCTGATCGACCTCACCGAGGTCTGCCAGCTGAGTGGGGCTGAGCAGGACCTCGGCTGGCAGGAGCTGGCAGACGGAGCCCCCGCTGCTGGTCTGGGGCTCCTCCTGCTGTCTGCCTGGGGTTCCGATCATTCAGGCAGGCAGCAGGCTGAGCGGGTCCGGTGGATGGGACCCCGGAAAAAAAGGCTCAAAACAATTGTCTGTCATTGCTTTCACGGAAGGGGGAGAGGGGCCTGACGACATGTACCCAAAACCACCTGCGACAAAGTTTTTGCCCCATCAGGCATTGATAGCTTAACCCAGAATTCCCATGGGCAGCGGAGACTGCGGGAACTGTGGGATAGCTACCCACAGTGCACCACTCTAAGACGATGCTAGCCGCGGTAGTGAGGACGCAGTCCACCAACTTAATGTGCTTACTGTGGACATACTCAATAGACTGCATAAAATCAATTCTAAAAAAAATCAACTTATATAAAATTGACCCTATTTCGTAGTGTAGACATACCCTGAGACTCCAGACAATGCTGGACAAGAGTTTCCACATCCAGGGATGGCCTACAACAAGGGAAGGCAGAGGCAGCAGAGAGCAGATGGATCACACTTTGTAGAACAAGACTGCTGACAGCCTGCAGTTCACCAGGAACAACTCTCAGCACTGGCCTTTTGCAAATGAGCACTGGAGATAGCTCCTTAACCTTCCTCACAGTAGTTAACTAAAGGTTGGGTTTTTGTTTGGTTTTTTTTGGGGGGGGGGGGTTGGGGGGAGTGGATAAATAAGGGTCAATTTACTTGTATAGACATCTTAATAAAAGGTGGGGTTGTCAATAAATGAACAAAGATAATAAAGGCAAAGATTACATAGATAAAAACAATTAGGTAGAGAAAAAGCAGTGAGGGTTAAATTAAAATAAATAAATAAATAAACCCCTCAGATATGTATGTTGTGGCCTTTCCTACCCCTTTCCTTTGTTTATTTTTGACATTTTAGATTGTAAACTCTTCAGGGCACGGACTGTCTCTTCCTATGTATTTTTAGAGCACATGGCACTGATTACTACCTGATATTACAGTACCAGGCTGTCAAAAGGTTGTGAATGGGAGGGACATGGGCTGTGATCCAATCTTTGCAAGATAATGTGGTGCACACTCCAAAAGGTTTCAGCACCCTGGGTAGAGGATTTAGGTCTTTTCCTGCTCTAATGTTTAGAATTTTTGATGCCAGGTGAGACACAAGAAGATAGCACACATTCCCCAGCTGACCTTTGAGCAAGCAGGGCTTAAGACTAGCCCTGCGAGTTCACTGCTACTTAAATTATTTACATGCCCCACAAAAACAGTTCTCCTAATTCAAGCAGGGGTCAAAGTTTGTATCTGTCTCATGCCAACAACTTGTCCTTCAACAGAGTATCATGACTGCAACCAAGGAATGGTGGTATTCAATTCTGAAGGAAGGAGCACAAAGTACACGACCTGGCTCTGCTAAAGAGAGGAAACATTTTGTTTTACTGTTGGGAGAGTTCCCTAACTATAGCAGAAAATGATCAGTCAGTGCCTTCTGTACGCAGCATTTCATAGATCTTAAAAGAAGAAACTCCTCTGCAGACATCAATCAAAAGATTAGATATTACAGATTCTTTTCAATAAAACTTTGGTTACCTCCTACATAGTGTGATTTTCCTAAAAATATTTCTTCATAGGAGGCATGCACTGTGAGGCTGCTGCACAAGGACAACAGCATATATTGCAACTCTGCCACAAATGGTTTGTAGGAGGGGAGTGGGAGAGTAAGCAGATGCATAATAAGACAAAAGGAACAGAACACCAGAGAAAAATGTGTCTTTTCTGAAACATATTTGTCATCATTAACTCCATAAATCAGGAGCCAGATGCATCTCTGGGACAATTTAATTGGCTTCAATGGGTTTTCACCTGGCTCCAAGATTTGATGATTTGGCTCCAAGAGTTCACATTGTACAATGTTCTGTGTATTTTTGCATGTACTGTGTGTTTTAGAGCTCCCAGATGTATCATGGGATCCACTGGTTGTCTAGGTACTTAATTATAGCTAGAGTTCCCCCTTGCCTGGTTTGGAACTCAAGGACCAATAATTAGCCTCCTGGCTTGATTTCCTGATTATCAACATTGGTACAGCACCAGACATATTAGTTGAGGGAAGATTTTGGACCCATCAAAGATTCCTCTGCCTCCCCAACAATCATGGAGATGGGTGTGAGGAATGATCTAGAGCCCAAGTAGATTCATGGGGAAGATGAAGTGCGGCTGAAAAATGTTCTAATGGTTGTGTGAGGGACATGGTAGGGGGATGATGGTGGGAACAGCTTCTGATTCCAACTACCAACTAGGATGGGGATAGTGCCCCCCACCCACTGACCTCCTAGCATCCAGGAAGGGAGAGAGAGTGCCAAAAAGCAGCTAATAACTGGCAGGGGTGTGGCTTTAAAAAGGACTGGCAACATTTTAGAAAAAAGGTAAAATGTAATTCTGCTTGAAATTTAGAGTTGCTCTCAAATACAGTGCAGTATACATCTTACACATACAGTTAACTAAGGGCTCATCTACACTTACCGGAGAATTGACGCTGCAGTGATTAATGCATCGGTGGTCAACTGAGCGGGTCTAGTCAAGATCCACTAAATCGACCGTCAATCGCTCTCCTGTCGACTCCTGTACTCCACCTGACTGAGAAGAGTAAGGGGAATCAATGGGAGAGCATCTCCCATCAACGTCATGTAGCGTGGAACTCGTGGTAAGTAGATCTAAGCTATGTTGACTTGAGTTACGCTAGTCACATAACTCAAATTGCATAGCTTAGATTAAATTTTCCCTTTGGTGTAAACACCCAATTGTACTATTATCCTACCAGGGCTAAATGTCAGACAGACATTATTCCTGCTTTTGATCAAGAAACACTTATATGGTACTTCTGTGGACTCTGCCTTTTTGAAGATGAATGTGCACAGGGACAATCAAGAGAGAACCAAATACATTTGATGGTGGGGAAGGGAGAAATGTTAAAAAATCCAGCATAACCAGTGCACAGCACTTTAATGAAACCAAAGGCTCCTAGACACTGACAGTGTATTTAACTCAGCTATTTAAAGCAATTCTGATTAACTGTATACATCAATACATTTAGTAACTCAAATGGCTGCTAGCTTTCACAGACAAAATCAAACTAATTCTAATGAAAAGTATAAAAATGTGTCTAAATTTGGACTCTCAAGCCCATCCTGTTATATTTGTTTACTGCCTCCTTTCCATCTTCCCCTCCCACTGTTTAACCCAAACTCTTACAAAACTAATACATAAATGTACTTGTTAGTTACACACCAATTGTGCCATCTTTTAAAAGTACAATAACTCTGTGAGAGAATTAGCAAGCATATTGTCCTGTAAACACTTCATTTTGTTGTTTGATGTTTTATGGAAGAGCAAAATTTAAAAGTAGAAACCAAGGCTCACTCTCTCGCTGTCACATTACTGAACATACGAATACATCAAATGTTTCTGAAAGCTCTAGGCTGTGAATCACAATCACTGAACACGTACTGAAAAGATTAAATGTGAAACTATATTCCAGCATTTTTTCACTATTTTAATCAAATCCATGTTATTATTTGAACAGAAACAATAGAGAACATGAAATGGAAAAACTCATTGCCTAAGGGAAAACTATATGTCACAATCTTTAACAGAAATTAGGTTGTCTTACCTTCTCTTCCTCCTTCTCTGAGATACAACCAGGGCTACAATTCATGGTACTAACCTACAGTAGTCAGCACTAAAAGGTCACAGTGGTATCTGAAACTCCACAAGTTCCCTTTGTACAGTGCTGTAAGTGTGTCGTGCCTTGGCAAATGTTCACTTTAATACCAGTCACAGATATATCTCTTGTACACCAGAGCACAGTCATTTTGACAGTAACAATTGCAAAAAGAAAAACCAACCACTTCATAATCATCTCACAAACAAATATTAATTAATTTGTCCTCCCAATTACTTCTATTTTCATAGATGGCACAACTGAGATAGTGATTTCATTATTTCCCCCCAGCCAATGATAGCATGAGTGTCACCAGCAGAGTTATATAATTCAGGAATAGAGAGAGGGACGAGATGGTAGTTAGACTCAAACCATAAGCATGCTCAAAATGAACCTTGCTTAGCATTCAAACTGTGTCCCTGACAGAGAAATTATTTCCATACCTGTCCTACAATCTAAGCACCAAGAGTGAGTGTTAGGGTATGTCTTCAATACGGGGACTATACTGGTATACCTTCGGCACCATAATTATGGCAGTATAATCCCATAGGATAGATGCAGCCTACACCAACAAAAAGGTTTTTTTCCGTTGGTGTAGGAACATCACCTCCCTTAGTGACATTAGCTAGGCTCATAGGCTGATAGAAATATTCTTCTGACAACAAAGCTGCATCCGCACTGGGGATTAGGTTGGCCTAGCTATGTTGGTCATAGATGTGGATTTTTCACATCCCTGACCAACATAGCTAAGTCAACTTAATATTTAAGTGTATACTAGGCCTTACAAAAGCAGTTCAGTGATTTAGAAGCACAACTCAGGGCCTGCATTCGTAAGTCACTTAAGTGCATTTAAAAATCCCACCCCAAATGTGGAGTAAAGACCTTGGAATGCATAGCAAAGGGACAATATACTAATCATTTTTCTCCAGGTACACACATAACTGTAGGTTTATACTATGGACAATAGTACACCTTTTGCAATTTTCTCACTGCAATAAAGTTGCATTGCCTATAAATGTAGCTTTAACTAGGCTTTTTCTTTGTTTTCATATAAATGAAAATATTGAATTATATTTTAACTTCATCAACTAAAACAGGGGTAGGCAACCTATGGCACAGTTGCTGAAGGTGGCACGCGAGCTAATTTTCAGTGGCACTCACACTGCCCGGGTTCTGGCCACAGGTCTAGGGGCCTCTGCATTTTAGTTTAATTTTAAATAAAGCTTCTTAAACATTTTTAAAACCTTATTTACTTTACATACAACAATAGTTTAGTTATATATTATAGACTTACAGAAGGAGATCTTCTAAAAACATTAAAATGTATTACTGGCACATGAAACCTTGGAGTGAATAAATGAAGACTCGGCACACCACTTGTTGCTGACCCCTGAACTAAGACCTCATCCAAATTCCATGGGAGTCTTTCTACTGCTTTCAATGGGCTTTGGATCAGGACCACTCCCATTTAGTTCAAAATTTAAATGTGCCTTCTCATCCCCTTTGTGTATGGCTGTTTTACGCAGGTCCTTTCAACCACACTCACTGCTACTGCTTTTAGGTCATTGGAAGCAGGAGCCAGTCACACTGGTTATCTCCCAGGGACTGGCTAGACAGCAAACCAAGAGCATGAGCCTGGTGGGGAGGAGTATTTTCAATTTTCCTGCCCAAATAATGAGAAGTATTTGAGGGTTCGGGTGGCTATGTAAATGCTGTCTGTGTCTATAAACTATCTGCGGAAGTTGTATTCTGCATGGTTGTAGCCGTGTTAGTCCCAAGATATTAGAGCTCCTGAAGAAGAGCTCTATGTAGCTCAAAAGCTTCTCTTTCTCACCAACAGAAGTTGGTCCAGTAAAAGATAAAACCTCACCCATCTTGTCTCTGCAAAAATTGGTTGTGAATTTTTGCATCCTAGCTGGATGCCCTATTAACTTTGTTAGGCCTGCTGAAACATAGTGTATTTCAATTTCAAGAATAACTGGTTGGAGAAGATCACAAGAGGCAAGTGAAACTGAAAGTCATTTCTATGTATTTCACCTGCTTCCCTGACTGACTCAACCAATCTCTTGTGATTAAAAAGAAACGATTTTATTTGATTTTTCAGAGAAAGGAGAGGTCATTTCAACTGAACTGTCTGATTCAGCTGGAAAAGTCAGAATAAATTTTTTTCCTAACCCCTGTGTTTGTCTGACTAACCTGGATTAGTGTGGCCCAGCACTCAAGTGCCTTCAGAAATTCCTCCAGCTATAGTATTTTGGCTCAGACTAGAGTTAGTATAGCATAACCCAATTTAGAATGAAATATTTATCTTTCTGAAGCCAGAGCTCTGTTACCTCATAGCTGAGCCCTGCAGGGTCAGACAAACCAGAAAATTCACACAAATGGTCACAAACCTGAAACTGAACTATGCCTTTACAGCAAGATCACATCAGGGGAAAACTGGATTCATTCAAATGGGAACCAAGTCAAACTTCCGAAGCTGGGAGTCCATGTGACCCCGATCTCATAAAAAGATTTTTGAAACCATTTCAGTTTGAACTTGGAAGAATTCACATAGGCAGCATTACTCAAAAATCCCTGGTTGTGCATATAAAAACGTGCATGTCCTACTCACGTCATGCAGGTGAGCCCATTCAAACCCCGAATTAAATGTTTATTGGTACATATGTATGCAAATTAGGATTTGTGTGCACACAACTCATGCAGACACTTTTTAAAATCTGGTCCCAAACATAATGCACGCCAATGTGATTATTTTCCAAATAACGGAATGACAACACAAAATAACTAGTAATTTTCTATAATTTACGATGTGTAAAAATGCAGAGTGCAAATATATGAGGAATCTTTTATTTAGACTGTGATCTCTATACATATGTTAACTGTAACATTAGTCACAGTAATCTGGATAACACTGGAGATTGTGATGGGGTGGATTTTACCTTCCCAACTGCTCCACAGTCCACTCATATAGACTCTTGAGTATTTGAGCTTTCTGTAGTTGGTCTGGATGTCACCCTCAGAGAGTACACACAATTGTCCATCAGCTCTCACTAACTCTTATCTTGTACATATGACTCAAACTACTGAGAGCAGTTCCAAACACACCAGCAACTCCATGCCTTCAACAGACACATTTACAGTCTGTTGTATCAGACGCTTCTTACAAGTCCAGGATGGCTAGAACAGCCTGATCTAAAGCCAGCAGCACATCTAAATCTCTTCTTTCTGTTTAGTGCAAGCAAAGCTGTATGAAACAGAGATTAAATGCTGCACTGCAATACTTTACAGGATATCTATAGCCAAAGCCTCCCTTAGCATTTTTGGGATTGCTTTCAAAGCAAGTTTTTGCCATTGCTCACCACAACCCCAGCTTTATCCAACTCCTGTTCATATAGGTCTTAGGAGAAAGGGCTGAACTAAGGATTCTCAGGAGAGTTATCAAGACGATTCTCTGAGACGTGCCCCAAACTTAACCACATTGTTACACATATAAACTATGCGGGTTGATGGGTGAGTAGATAGGTAGAAGTGCCCAGCTGCTTGTTTCATCCAAACGGATGTATTTGCATGTATCAGCTTAAGTTTTCATAATGAAATGGGACTAGAAACTTACTTTAAAAAAGAAGAAAGCTCAGACTGCTAAACATCTTTATTTCCCCAAAATCACAAGGACCTGTGGTCATGGGCTTCATAGGGCCCAAAGACTGAATCTGCCTATAGACAGACTAGATCTACTACATAGAATTCATTTGCAATCCCTTACACTAAACATAGATAGCTGGACTGTGCCTTCAATGCACATCATTTTACTGGGGACAACAGTAGGTGGATGGAGTGGCCTTGTTACAGGGAATCCCAGGTTGACATATGTCTGACTCAGCAGAACTCTGTTCCTGGGGTTCTCATGAAGTTCACACTACAGCTGCAGCTCAGCCACCCTTTGAAATGGTGCAGCACATGATTTTGTAATAATCAAGCTCTGCTGGGTAGGCTTGGCCTCATCCTGGCCTATTCCATAGGGAGACTAGCACCACTGACAGACCAGTGGCTCCTGTGTGGAGTGGACAGAAAACGAAAGAAGGTCCTGGGAAACCCTTCCTTCCACTTTGTGCAACCTCAAAGGGCCAACCACAATTGAGCCCATAAAACACAATCCAATCAAATAAAAATGTATGAAAGTTGTTGGTGTGCTGAGACTACTACATATCATGCTGACCGACATTATCTCACTGTTTCCTTGTACTCCCTGGCTCTCTGTGTCCCTCTGTTGTTTCTTGTCTTGGGGTACGCAGGAGCGGTGCCAGAGTTTCTGGCGCCCTAGACAGAATTCAGGGGGTGGCATTTCGTGCGCTCCCCACGAGGCGCGTGGGAGCTTCTGGTTCCACTCCCATCGCGCCGCCGAAGAAGGACCCTCCGCCAAAATGCTGCAGGTGACAGCGGCAGTCATTGAGCTGCTCAATTGCCTGCCACTGTTTTCCGCGGCACATCGGCAGAAGGTCTTTCTTTGGCGGCACAACGGGAGTGGAACCGGAAGCTCCCTTGTGCCCTGTGGGGAGCATACAAAATGCCGCCCCCTGAATCCTGGCACCCTAGGTGACCGCCTAGGGTTGCCTAATGGAAGCGCCGGCCCTGGGGGGTACATCTACACTACCCGCCGGATCAGCGGGAAGTGATTGATCACCGATCGCTCTGCCGTCGACTCCTGTATTCCACTGCGGCGAGAGGTGGAAGCGGAGTCGACGGGGGAGCGGCAGCAGTCAACCCCACGCCGTGAGGACGCGAGGTAAGCCGACCTAAGATACGTCAACTTCAGCTACGCTATTCTCGTAGCTGAAGTTGCGTATCTTAGCTCGATCCCCCCACCCCAGTATAGACCAAGCCTTAGATTGCAAATGCTTTGGGACAGAGACTGTCTTTTTGTTCTGTGTTTGTATAACATCTACCAAAATGGGGTCCTGATCTGTGATTGGGGCCCCCAAGCGCTACAGTAATATATATAATCAGTTAAACATCATGGACAGAAAATGAAAAATGCTTCAGAAAGTTGAACTTCAGCATAACTGACCCTTTAGGGTGATAAAATTCTGATCTCAGTTGACTTTGTGTGAACTCAACAGACTGCATTTATCAGCAAAGAATTTGGCCCTGCTATAGCGGAACCTGTATTAATAAGGAATGGCACACAATGCTGTTCAACCCAAAGAACACTGGAAATCTGACCATCCATATCGTTCACTGCTCAAACACTGTGAATGGCAAGGATCAAGGAGAAGAAGAATAGTCTCTGGGATTTTTATCAATAGAAATTAATATTGGAACATGGAAATTAAAGATGAACTTGAACTGAAATCCCAAATCCAAACCTCCTGAAAATTTAATTGTTTAGAATCTATATCCGAATATTGTGGCATGAGCCCATCTCCACTAGAAATGTGATTTCAGATAAACGGGACAAACACAGGGTATTTCCTCTGATATGTGTCCATGGAAATGAATGGAGAATGATAGCCCCCTGCTGGGCAAGCCCTGCTAAATCAGTAAAGGGAATAGTTTCTGAGAAGTATATTGGTGGCAGTAAAGGCTTTTTCAGTTACGGGTTATACAGCTACTTCTGTTTGCAGTATTACTGCACTTTAAGTATGATCTTTAGGGGCAGATTATAACAAGGCTAAAGTATGGTGTAATTTTTGATGGACGTTCTGTAATCAGTAGCCCAAGTGTATGAAAGGGTTTGTTCCAACCAGGATCCCCTTGGTAGATTTACACACCTAGTCACAACCCACATGAAAAACTTTAAAAGAGGTCAGAGATCTTACCAGCAGTATGGTTTGTTAATTAATATGATAGTAACTTCTAGTGAGGATAATACACAAAAGTTTGTGTATGGTCTACACTAGATCTTACACCTTTGTTAGCTAAAACACAACTAAAACTATGAGTACTGACATAATCCTAGGTAGAAGAACTGCCTGAACACAAGATAAAGTTACTCTGACAAATGATTATACAGCTTTGGTGTGCACAAATTTTCAAACACATCCATTACATTTTTGTTAAAGAGATATGGCTTTGGATAAAAGCAATTGCATATGTTGACTTGATTGTACAGTTATTTCATGGAAAACTTGCAAATACAATCTGAGTGCCCTGCCCACATGAAGAATTACATTTAAATGACCTACAATATCAAGGCTAAAATTGTGTGCACTGGTGTTTTAGCTATTACCCTTTTGAGAACAGGAGAGACTATACTGGAGCTATTCTCTAATGGGGGCAGGTGGATATTAACCTATCCCAGCATCCATTTCATGAATTATCTAGTTCTGACAGAGACCACCTCTCCTAGCAGTCGGAAAGCTTGGGATGAGTTTAAGTAATGGGAATACCACCACCATCCTGCCACAAGCCAGAAAGTTTAGAGTGCCGTGGACAACTGGAGAAACTGCCCTGTAGCACCCAGAGGTATCTGGGGTGGTGGAAATAGAGAAAATTCCTTCCCCTTTCCAGCACCCAGACATGGGGAGGAGCCTTCAAACTGATCAGAAACCTACCAGGAAGAAATAACTCCCCCTAAGTTGGATGTAAGGACAGCTCGCTAGAACAGGGGTGTCTAAGGGTAGGCCTTGGGCAGTGTTGTTCTTGTACTTTGCTAGAGGGGACTCACTTAAAAACAAACAAACAAACAAACAAACAAACAAACAAAACCCCAACAGTCTTTGGCTAGTAGGCTAGATCCTCTGGATAAGCAGATGCCTGGCCATATTTTCAAGCCTTCAGTAAGCTTTATAAACTAGTCTGTGAAATATTGGTTTTAAAGACAAAGTCACTTTTGAGTCACATAAAGGCACAAATACATCAGGAACCACAGAAGGTATGATTTATTGCATTCTTGTATATATAAAGTGCATTGAGGTTTTATTTTTAAAAATTTGTCTTTGGCCTAGTGTTTGCTAAATTCCAGACCACAGCAATTTTTAAAAACAGCGGAGTTCCAATTCCTTGTATATTGGATTTTACAATAAAAGATTGCTCATAGACAATTAAAAGGCAAATGGGCACACTGCTGGTACGCGCACTAATGAATTTCCAATACTTGTGTGGATTTCAAAGACTTTGGAATATTATTTTTATCTGGATTCTGCCGCCTGCTGATGAGTAGAATTCTTAATTATCTCAGCAGTTTTACAACAGTCAGTGATTTAAGAGATCACTTTTGGTTTTAAGAAGTTAATTTTAGATTATTTTGAATGATCTTTGTCAAGAAATAGCTTGGCTTCTTGTCAAAGGGACTTTTTTGATCAATTCCAGAACACTACATCTGAAGCAGGACTGCAGCCCTGAGTACATTATTTTTGTATAGAGACAGATCAAAATGACTTGGGCAATGGCAATGGGCTCCTGCATCAGCATGCTGGTCAAATACTGGGTTTACATCAAACTGGAGTGATTGGTCTTATTTTGGGTCTCTACTTAAGACAAAAATATTGTAAACAGCCTTCTAGATCTGAGGCTACTGCATTTGATGTAATAAGCAAAATAAAGAGGTGTTAGGGAAGAGAGAGTGTAATGGAGAGGCACAGTATTCTCTGTTAAGATGGAACCTGTCCTGTTCACTTTGCCTCTGCTATAGGAAGCAATAGAGCATGTATGCATATACACTACACCAGCGGTTCTCAAAACTGTGGGTCAGGACTCCATTTTAATGGGGTCACCAGGGCTGGCATTAGACTTGCAGGGGCATGTAGCTGAAGCTCAAGGGCTTCAGCCCTGGGCAATGGGTCTCAGGCTTCGGCTTCAGCTCCAGGCAATGAGGCTCAGTTACAGGCCCCCTGCCTGGGGCTGTATTCCTTGGGCTTCTGCTTTGGCCCCCCACCTGGGGCTTGGGCAGGCTCAGGCTTCAGTTCCCCACCTTGGGGTCACATAGTAATTTTTGCTGTTAGAATGAGGTCGTGGTGCAATGAAGTCTGAGAACCACTAAACTACACATTCAAATCACCATCAGCAGCAAAGTGCGCTCCCCAGCACAAAGAGGAGTGCCTGACATATCCAAATACATATGTAACCCTTCTTCTCCTCTGAGTTGGCAGCAACAAGGGCCGGGTTCAGTATCCAGGGGTTCCGTTTCAGTAACACAATGCATAACCGGCTTGAGCCCCCACCCAGTGACCTGGGACACTTACATACCACACCCCCCTGGGCGCCTCTAGGAGGCAATACTTCCCCTCTCGCAAGCATGGAGTCTGAGTGTAGCAAAATCTTTTTTAATAAAGGAAGGAATAAATGTGGCATCCTATTGGAGAAACACCACAAACAGGGTTATAACACAAACCACAAACAAAACCCACCTCCAAGTATGTTTGGCAATGTCCTTTTCCCTATAGGGTCTTAAGTCCAATCGCCCCAAAGTCCAACAACCCAAAAGTCTCTGGTCAGTGCCACCCCAGAATTCAAGAGTTTATCTGTAGAGCCTGGGTGGAAATGGGGGGGGGAACTCCACACAGGGTGTTAAGGGGCACCTTACGTGGGCCAGGGCCAACTGCTCTGCCTCTCCATGAAGTTCTGCTGCAGCCTTCACCACAACCAGCTCCACCACACCAGCTGTGCTGCTCCTCCAGCCACCCCAGCAAACCACTTCACTCTGCTCACTGTTCCATGGGCTGCTCCAACACGCTGCAACTGCTCCGCTCTGCCAGCCGCTTAATGATAGGTCTTCGGGCTCCCCCACAGGTTAACACAGCATTCAGTGATCTCAGTTCAGCTCTTTCAGTGATTTCAGCTCTTAGTAGGGGAGCCCTGGTGCTGGTGCACCATTGGCTCAACATGAATTCAGCTCAGCAGTCTCTAGATGGAGTCCTAAGGGAATTAAAATTAGCTCTACTCTTTAACAGCGGAGAGAGGACGATGTGGAACTGGTGTTCCAGGCCCTCAAAAGGGGCCCATACCATCAGGTCCAGACACCAGCCCCCAACCTCTCTCCATTCATAGGGTTTTGGAACCCATGTCCCATGTTTAGCAAGTACCACCCAACTGAGGTTGAGTCATTTCTGTCACAAAGCAGTCCCACAGCTCCCCATTCACACAATCTGGGTGACAAACTTTTTTTTCCTCCTGCCCCAATAACAAAGAAATTTGGGGGGATTCCAGACCTGTAAAAATCACCATCCCAAGCTGCTCTGGGGTTATGCTAAGAGGTTATGCTAAGTGGGGGTGGATGCCAATGGAAATTCTTAACATTCTTTCCACACTCTCTACAATTCACCACCAGATGTCAGGGTAGCGCTCATCCTGACTCTGCTTACACACATAAATCACCATGGTCTTGATCCTGAAAAGGAGATGAGCACTCAGATTTCATTAACTTCAGGGAGCTGACGGTACTCAATAGGTCCTGGCAGGCATCAAGCAGGTCTGTGCCCTAATTCATTGCTAAAATGAAAATACTAGTAAGGCTTCGCTAATTACCATCTTTAGTTAAAGAATAGGGATTTATTGAGGGGAATAATTTGAGAAAGACAGCCTGGGAAATAACAAATCTTGCAACAACAACAAAAAGTGGCACCATCTGAACCACTCTCTGGAGCAACCTCTTATTATGGAGATTTGAAAGTGCATTCCAGAGATCATTACAAGAGAAATGTAGCTTTTCAAAAGGATACTCCATTTGACAAGTCTGAAATAATTGGAAACCTTATTGCAATTCAGCTGAGTTCTCCAAATGTTCCCCCTTGACTGTCAATAGAGATTTAACATTTCATCAAGTCATTAATGTTAAAAATGATCAACCAAGAGTTCACTAACACTCTCCCTCCTCCCCACCTCACTTCTGAATGACAGAGCAAGCTGCTGCTCCTTTTCTAGAAGCTCTAAACACATGTGCCCATGGAAGTGAACCACATGAACCATGGAAGTCTATAGTCTGTTATCCCCTAAGGGCTTGGCTACATTAGACATTTCAAAGCGCTGCCCCGGCAGTGCTGCGGGAGCGCTGCCGCGGCAGCGCTTTGAAGTGTGAGTGTAGTCAAAGCCCAGCGCTGGGAGAGAGCTATCCCAGCGCTGCTTGTAAACCACATCCCTTACGGGTGTAGCATGCAGCGCTGGGAGCCGCGTTCCCAGCGCTGCCGCCCTGATTACACTGACACTTTACAGCGCTGCATCTTGCAGCGCTCAGGGCTGTGTTTTTTCACACCCCAGTTGCAGCGCTGTAAAGTGCCAGTGTAGCCAAGGCCTAACTGTGGAAATGGAATTCCCTTTAATTCTAAACAAACGCAGAGCAGACAACACATGATTTTATGTTTATAGCTGAACCATATTTCTTACAAATGACTCAACACTACAAAAAGACTTGAAATAACTCAATGGCCGAATTAAGTGAATCTGCCCCCCAACCCCACCCCAGCCCAGCTGCCAGGCTCGTGATTTTATTCCTCTTCCCCCTCCCCCCCATTGTGTCTCCTCAGTCTGTTCTAGCTATGCCAGCATGGGGGTGGGTGAGGAGATGGGCAGATTTACTCCCAGGGTGGAAGTGACTTTAGGGAAAGTGTCTCAAACTTCAGTGTGTGTTTGTGGGGAGAAATAGGGAAATGGTGAATGGAGGTGTCCTGTTAAAGAGGTGGCGATTATAAATTGTAAAGTACTCAAGGACCATGATAAGGATACAGTTCCCGATTTCTCAGAGAACTCAAATCATCACCACACCACAGCTTTCTGTCAGAACAAAATGAGTTCATATTCCACAACATGTGGCACTGGAACAGGAGCAGCATCTCAACTAGGGCCTGCAAGAGTGGGGCACCCGTGACTCGGAGACCCCTGCAATGGCACCACTAGCTGGACAACTGAATGGAAACTATTATCCTTCCCATCCACAGAGGCACCAGATTGAAAACAGATGGTGTCTTTCTTCTTTTGATGATATAAATAGCAGAGCATGTGTATCAAGGGGAGAACTTACCCCTTGGTATGGAAAAGTCAGCAGTCATTTTGACTTCCCCTTATACCAGAAAGCATAATCTATAATTCTGGAGTTGTATGTTCATTTGCACTGTCTTCCATCATGCTGGATCAACTATGTTTCAATCACTGGTACGGCTCAAACTCATGATGAACTAAGCAGTATCAGAATTATTTAGTTAAAATAAGAGTTATTTTAAAACACTAATATTATAGATATGATGTCTATTTCACAGCACATTACAAATACAGACTAGGACACATACCATTGCCTAAAATGATCACAACTGACAGCTTCAATCCTACAAAGGGCGCACAGGTCCACTTTTATGCCGACATGAAGTTCCACTGAAATCGCTAGACTCCTCTTGTCCATATGGGTCTTCCTCCATGGGCTGGTTTGCACGTTATGGGCTTGAGATGAGTCAGTCAAAACAAACGCAAAACAAAATGGCTATCAAATATATATTTCAATACATGTTCCCTACTTGAATTACTTTTTCTGTTTAATCAACCAGGAATGAAATAAAATTATGCATTTAGTTATACTAAGTCTATGTTGATTTATAGAATAATTTTGCCATTAAAAGCTAAGAATTGTTGATATATGAAAACTTCCTGTCTAATCTACACCTTGTAGTTCTTTAAAATTTTCATATTTTACCATAAGAAAAGCTACTGTTTCACAGTGCATAAAAAAAGAAGTCAGACTTATACACTGTACATTTACTTTGCTTTTTATTGTCATAGTTACCATGCCATGATCAAAATACAATGATCTTGGAGAAATATCACACATATGTATGGCAATCACCTATGTATAGTCCTCAACGCTCCTCAGTAGGTAAAGAAAGTTGAATGTGATCAAAACCTGCTCCAGTTGAAGTCATGCTAGTCAACTGCATTCCACACAGCCACTGGAACCATCCAGGTAATAAACATGAAAGGACTGAACACAAACAAGATAGGAAAGTACAAGGGATGAAAATGACACAATCCCTTACTACTAGGATACAAGGCAACTGAGGGGACTTATGGCATAAAATCTAGACTGCAGGATTTTTCAGGCTCTTTACGGCAGTCTTAGCACTAAAATATATTCTCTAAAAGCATATGACCTAGCAGGTTATATATATTCTCATCTGAACTTTTACCCCCAAATAGGGGTATTAGCAACAGCCTTAGTCACTAGCTTCCTGCTCCTAAAGATGTACTTGTATCTATATCATATCCTGGAGCTTAATTATGTTACACATCTCTTCCAGTGATGAGTACCCAAGAAAGCACTTCAGATCAGAGCAGTTGTCTTCCTATGTATCTGTCCATTGCTTAGTACAAAAGAGTACCAATCCTATTTTTTGAACAAATAATAATTCTAAATTTGGTCAATTTTGATTGAAGTAGCCTGATCTTCACATCATTTGGATAATAGAACATACGTACACTGGGTATATTTTCAAGTGCCGTATCACCCCGCCACCTGCCTTGCTTTGAAGGTGAATCTAGTTGGTTTATTTTTATATTAAAGTCCCATTTCCTCTCAGCTGAAGCTGGCTAGACTTGGCCTAGAGTGGTCAGGTACTTCTGACACAGCAACAGGTATTTTCAAGGGAGCCTAGAGAGTCAAGTGACCAAACCTAGTTGAATTTCAACAAGCATTGGGCTGATCCTTTGAAAATCTCAGCCGACGCACAGAGCACGTACATGTGCCATGCAACAATAGACTAAGGAGCATGGTATATTACATGGGTATGTGGTGGATTATCAAGCCTTTGTAGTCTTTACATTAAGACTAGCTATCTTTCTAAAAGATATGTTGGAACTCAAAGAGAAGTTATGGGTTTGATCCACAAGTTAATGAATGAGGTTCTCTGACCTGTGTTATGCAGGAAGTCCAACTAGATTATAATAATGACCCCTACTCTTAAAATCTACGACTCAATATTCACTCATGAGTTTTTCAGTAACCCAAAAATAAAAATAGCCAGTTTATTATTCAGAAATCAGGAGAAGGATGTTACATTTTCAGAATCAGACTGAATTTCCATCTCTATTTTGCTTTTTACTAAGGTGGTATTGTAATCACACTCTATTCCAATATAAACTGCTTAAAACACAGCTTCTCTCTCTCACACACACACACACACCCCATTTTAGAAATGTGCTTGGATATGTTTCACTATATTCATCTTAAGAGGAGGCCCAAACTGATTATGATTTAAAATCTGTACTGTCAAATCTATGCTCATTGTTTCTATTCTCAGGGAAATCATTGTCAAGAAAATTAGTTCCCTTTTTCTTCCATACCAGGTCATATGAAATGAGCTATTCTCAAGTTCATGTATCTGTAACCTGTAGCAAAGGAGTGGAGCAGCTAGTCACGTAGATCACAAAATATTTAAAAGTTTAGGTTGAACATTTTCAGCATGGCACCAAATGTGAGGACAGGGGAGTTAATCCTATAACTCCTGTAGTAATAATGTTTTTGAGCTTCATTCCAAAGGACTGACAGAACAAGGAGCAATGGTCTCAAGTTGCAGTGGGGGGGATGTAGGTTGGATATTAGGAGGGTGGTGAAGCACTTGAATGGGTTACCTAGGGAGGTGGTGGAA
This sequence comes from Chelonoidis abingdonii, assembly GCF_003597395.2. Lineage (NCBI taxonomy): Eukaryota > Metazoa > Chordata > Testudines > Testudinidae > Chelonoidis > Chelonoidis abingdonii. The sequence goes on from NC_133773.1 coordinate 28,693,262, forward strand.
TCTCCTTCCTTAGAGGTTTTTAAGGCCCGGTTTGACAAAGACCTCGCTGGGATGATTTAGTTGGTGTTGGCCCTGCTTTGAGCAGGGAATTGGACTAGTTGACCTCCTGAGGTCTCTTCCAACCCTAATCGTCTATGATTCGCATAGGTGCTGACCTCCCTGCTTTCCCCTGGGTGCTTGACTCCCCCGCTCTGCCCCTGGCCCTGCCCCCACTCCACTCCTTCCATGCGGCCTCACTTCTGCCCCACATCTTCCCACACCTGCCCCACCCCAATTTCAATCCCTTCCCCAAAGTCCCCACCCCTTCCCAGCCCCATTCCAACTCTTTCCCCAAATCCCTGCCCTCCCCCGCTGCCTCATCCCCAGACCTGCCAGGTTCCCATGCCTCCTCCCCCCACCATGGTCAAACAGCTGTCGGGGAGAAGCACTGGGAGGAGCGGGAACACAGCATGCTTGGGACGGGTGGGGGAGAGGAGGAGGAGGGGCGGGGTGGGGAGGAGGGGAGCTTGGCTGCCAGTGGGTTCAGAGCACCAATTAATTTTTCCCTGTTGGTGCTCCAGCCCCAGAGCACCCACGAAGTCGGCGCCTATGATGATTCATGCTGAAGTTTGACCTGAAGACTATACTTATCATACGGTATTTTCTTTTCAGATTATTGGTGTTTTATTCCTATGGGACTGATTGCAACAGAAAAGGGAACAAATCTACTTCTCGGCAGTAAACACTCTTACAATCAAATCACTTCTCCTTATCAGAGGCTTTATTCCAAAACAAGCAATGTAGTTTAGTCATCACCTCCCTCAGGAGTGGCTCATACTTTCAGTTGCCTGAAGATTGATTTTTCTGTTGTTTGGGGGTTAGGTTTTAAAGGCAATAGAGATCTGAATAAACTCTATTTTGTTAGGAATTGGAGAACCATTAGGTATTTAAGCAAAACTACTTGCACTTTTCAAAACGATCAAGTAAAATAATAAAATACTTTAGAATTTAGTTCCACCTCTTCCCTGAAAGGATTTGCTAATCCGTTCCCTCTCCCCTTCAGACTCCCGGGGTATATCTACACTACGGGATTATTCCGATTTTACATAAACTGGTTTTGTAAAACAGATTGAATAAAGTCGAGTACACGCGGCCACACTAAGCACATTAATTCGGTGGTGTGTGTCCATGTACCGAGGTTAGCGTCAATTTCCGGAGTGTGCACATGCGGGTAGCAATTCCGTAGCTCCATAGTTCCCGCAGTCCTCCTTGCCATCCCTGGAATTCTGGGTTGAGATCCGGCCTGATGGGGGCAAAAAAACATTGTTGCGGGTGGTTCTTGGGTACAGCATACCCTCCAACCCCTCCGTGAAAGCACAGACAAACTGTTTTGGCGCCTTTTTTCCTGGGTGAACTGTGCAACGCCATAGCAACAGCAAGCATGGATCCCTGCTCAGATCAAGACACGTAAATCGTGGAACGTTGTAAACACTCGGCGCATTCTCGTGCAGTCTATGCTGAAACCAGGCACTACAAAGCCAGGCGAGGGAGGAGGTCGGCGGCTACGGCAGCAAACGGCGACAAGAGGAGAAGACATGGACAAAGAATCTCTCAAACCGCGGGCCCCCTGCACTTTTGGAGATCCTCTATGGTAATGGGGCAGGTCTAGCCACTAGTAACGCCGATTTTGGGCACGGGAAACAAGCACAGACTGGGTGGGACCACATAGTTTTGCATGTTTGGGCAACGATTCGCAGTGGCTGCGAAACTTCCGCATGCTGTAAGGGCAACTTTTTATGGAACTTTGTGACTTGCTTCCCCCTGCCCTGAAACGCCGAAGACCAAGATGAAAGCAGACGCTCACAGTTGAGAAGCGAGTGGCAATACCCCTCTGGAGCTTGCAATGCCAGACAGCTCACCGTCAGTCGGGAATCAATTTTGGAATGGAAATGCTACTGTGGCGGCTGCTGTGAGCAAGTAGCCCAAAGCAATCATATAAGCTGCTGCTATGAAAGTTGTGATCTGGAAACGTGGCAAGGTCATAGTGGATTGGCTTTGCTGCAATGGGATTCCCTAACTGTGGGGGGGCAATAGATGGAACCCATATTCCCTATCTGGAAACCGAGCACCAGGGTACCAGACGTAAACCACAAGGGGTACTTTCAAATGGTGCTGCAAACACTGGTGGATCACCAAGGACGTTTTACCAAAACATCCACGTGGGATGGCCAGGAAGGTTCATGACGCTCGCGTCTCAGGAACACTACTCTGTTTTAACGCTGCAGCAAGGGAAATATACTCCCAGACCCAGAAATAACAGTTGGGATGTTGAAAATGCCACTGTAGTTATCCTGGATGACCAGCCTACCCTTGATGGCCATTTTGCTTCATAGAAAGCCATACAACAGGCAGTCCTGGACAGTAAGTCAGGAGTGTTCAGCTACAGGCTGAGAAGTGCAGAAATGGTGGTAGAATGTGCAATTATGGCCATTTAAAGCGCGCTGGCTCACATTACTGCTCCGCATCAGACCTCAAGCAACCAATGTTCCCCATTGTTAATTGCTGCTTGCTGTGGTGCTCCACAAATCTGTGTGAGAGTAAGGGAGACCTTTATGGCGGGGTGGGAGGCTGAGGCAAATCACCCTGGCCGCTGATTACGCGCAGCCAGGACACCAGGCGATAGAAGAGCACAACCAGGAAAGCATGCGCACAGAGAAGCTTGAAAATGAGTTTCATCACTGGCCAGGGTAACGGTGTGACTGTTTGTTTGTTTCCTCTTGATAACGTCCCCCCCCCTGATTGACTCATTCCCTGTAAGCGAACCCACCCTCTTCCCTTCGATTACAAGCTTTGCTTAAGGAATAAAGTCACTCTCGTTTAAAAAAACTATCATGTATTCTTTATTAAAAGTCATTATAAAAAGAGGGAGAGAATGCCAAGGGTATCCTGGATGTGTTTGGGAGGAGATAGAGGGAAGGAAAAGGCACTAAAAATATTTTCAAAGTAATTACAGACTTTGGTTGGGCGCCACTGGGGGTGGAGTGGGCAGTGGCACGAAGCTTCCCGCGTTCCTTACACAATCTGGGTGAGGAAAGATATGGAACATGGTGAGTGAGAGGGGTGGTGTTACACAGGGCTGCAAGCGGCACTCTGTGACCCTGCTGCGTTCTGAAGCCCAACCAAGACCATCGAGGATGTCAGTTTGATCTGCAGCAATCCCAGTGGTGCATCTGCCATCCAGGCTGATCTTCCTGCCGCCACTCTCATTTCGAGCGTCTCTCCTCTCCTCTGTTGGGTCCCCTCCCTGTCCTCGACGTTCACTGTGGCATCTTTCCTGTAATTTGAATACAACACGTCCTTGTCCACTCACTCAGATAGCTCTTTCCAATGATTCCGAGAACAATTTCGTCCGCGTCTTTTTTTTCCCCCTTATCTGAGATGCCCTTCGGGATGGAGTAGGGAGGCTTGAAAAATTTGCAGCTGCATGAGAGAGAGAAAGGGAGAGAAGATACATTTTACAAGAACAATGTTATAACTCTTCACAGTGAACACACTATTCACCTTACATAGCACCAGTGTGATTGTCAACTACAAGGTCGCATTTTGCATCTTAATATTGAGTGCCCGGCTCTGGTGTTAGAGATCTCAGCAGACACAGGTCCGGGCCAGCAGAAATTCAAGCTTGCAATGCGGCATGGTAAGCCATTGTCTTTCGGCTTCTGCACCTTCATATACACAGTGCCCATTCCTTTTCCCAAATACCCAAAGCAAAGCCCGTTCATGCTGCTTCTTTCCTGTTAACATGCAGAAGCAGAACACTCCCCCTTCCAATTCTCTGGATGATCGCTTTTCCCCCTCCCCCACCCGTGGCTGGTATCAATGGAAAGATTCACTGCTGATCACCCCCCTCCCCCCCCACCACCACGTGGCTGGTAAGCAGGAAGATCCCTGATAGCCAAAAACGAAAAGCTCAAGCACCATACTGGCCCCTGCCCTTCCCCCCGCTTGGCTACCCTGGCAAGGAAGGATTTTTTTAAGCACAGGCTAACAAGCCCAGTAGGAAAGGCCATCTCTGTCCCCTTAATTAAATTCCTGAATTTCAACCAGGTTACCAATGAACGATATCACTCTTCTTGAGGATAACACAGCGAGATAAAGAACGGATGTTGTTGAATGCCAGCATCAACCGGGAACCATATGCAGCTAGGCTTTGTTCATGCAATGATACCAGATTACTTGCAACAGATGCATGGCGTGGTCAAGTGTCCCAACTACAACAATGGTGGACCGGAATAAGGTGTCTGCCCAGAAACGTCTGCAAAGGTTTTTGGAGTACCTTCCAGGAGAGCTTCATGGAAGATGCCTGGAGGATTTTCCGCTCCAAATCGATTAAACAAAACTTTTCCAATAACTGTAGCTGGCTCGCGAATGCACTCCAATCCTCGGGAAATCATCATTAAAAAACGCTTGCCTTTTAAACCATGTTTTAATATTTACAAGGTTACACTTACCAGAGGGTCGCTTCCATGGCTTCATTGTTCGGGCTCTGGCTTGGGAGGGCTGGAGCGTAATTTCTGGTCTGGGTGAAGCAAAAGCCTCCCTGGCTGTTGGGAGAAACGGAGTGCGGTGTGCTTCTGCAGCTCGTCCTCCTCTTCCTCCTCCTCCTCTTCCCCATCGCAGAATCCTCAGCCATGGCTGCGATTCCACCCTACCTCACCGGATTCACCTCGAAATCCCACAGACAGAGGTGGGTAGCAGTGGCGGAGCCCAGAATTGCATGCAGCTCAGCGTAGAAGTGGCATGCTTTTGGTCCTGCCCGGGACCTTCCGATTTTGCTTCTTTTGGTTTTCTGGTAGGCTTGTCTGAGCTCCTTAACTTCATTCTGCGCTGTGCTGACTGAGTCCCTGGTGTGGCCTTTCTCCATCATAGCCTTGGAAATTTTTTCAAATGTTTTTTCATTTCGTCTTTTGGAACAGAGTTCTGTTAGCACAGATTCCTCTCCCCATATAGCGATCAGATCCAGTACCTCCCGTGTGGTCCATGCTGCAGCTCTTTTTCGATTCTCAGGAGACTGCATTGTTACCTGTGCTGATGAGCTCTGCGTGGTTACCTGTGCTGGTGAGCTGTCCACGCTGGGCAAACAGGAAATGAAATTCAAAAGTTCGCGGGGCTTTTCCTGTCTACCTGGCCAGTGCATCCGAGTTCAGACTGCTGTCCAGAGCGGTCACAGTGCTGCACTGTGGGATACCACCCGGAGGCCAATACCGTCGATTTGCGGCCACACTAACCCTAATCTGATATGGTAATACCGATTTCAGCGCTACCCTCTCATTGGGGAGGAGTACAGAAACCGGTTTAAAGAGCCCTTTATATCGATATAAAGGGCCTCGTTGTGTGGACGGGTGCACCGTTAAATCGGTTTACCTCTGCTAAAATCGGTATAAATGCGTAGTGTAGACCAGGCCCCAGATGATAGACTGCAAGTACTCTTCTTGCAAGAGTCAGCCTTTATCTCACCAACTGAGAGTGAACTTCATTTCTGGTTAAAATTCAATTAAATTCAAACTAATAGTATTCACTGGATAACATTTATGTTGTGTTTTGATTTTATGATTTAATGCTACGTTTGTGTAATGTTAATAGAAACAGCTCCTTGGAGCTTCAAAAAGTATCACACCATAAAAGCAGCACTGCTAAGAACTTAACAAAGGCACTGTTGTGATGCGGCTTGACAGAACCAATACATGCATATTCCGAGCTAGATGAAAAAACAAGTCCAGCTTTGACTCTTGATGTTAGTACATTTACATCAACACAAAAGGCCAAGGGGGTAAGAGTATGACTTTTTACAAAACAAAACAAGGAACAATTAGCTGTGTGAACTTTTCAGAATAGACAAAGTTCTAGTCTCAGACCCACCCTGGATCTCTACTGACTTTAACACTGACTTCCTCAGTGCTCCTTGACAAAGCACTTAACCTCTCATTACCAGTTTCTCCATCTGTAAAATGAGAGCAATACTACTTTTACTATCCCACATGGTGGGCTTGTGAGGAGTAATGTGTGTGTACAACTTGTGTCTATTACTACTTGAACAGCAGTAGTATGCATGGGCCTCAGTCAGGGACTGGGGCCCCATTGTGATAGGCCAAGTATACATATATAATACAAAAGTGGTTCCTGCCCCATCAAGTTTACAATCTAAGCAGGGTTTAAAAATGAAAAGTGCTATAAATATCACCATTGCACACACATCACTGTGTCCCTGTGCAAAACTATCACTACTGTCAACAGGAGCCATGCGTGGGGATTTTGGGGGTATAAGAGAACAGCACTATGTGTAATAATCATAGAATCCTAACACTGGAAGGGACCTTGAAAGGTCATGTAGTCCAGTCCCCTGCACTCACGTAAATACTAAGTATTATTCTAGACCAGGGGTTGGCAACCTTTCAGAAGTGGTGTGCCAAGTCTTCATTTATTCACTCTAATTTAAGGTTTCACATGCCGGTAATACATTTTAATGTTTTTTAGAAGATCTCTCTCTATAAGTCTATATATTATATAACTAAATTAGTGTTGTATGTAAAATAAACAAGGTTTCAAAATGTTTAAGAAGCTTCATTTAAATTAAATTAAAATGTTGATCTTACGCCACCAGCCCGCCAGCTTGCTGCTGGTCTGGGGTTCTGTTCACCTAGGCCGGCAGTGGGCTAGTGGGGCCTGAGGGCTGGGACCCCAGGTCGGAAGGCCTGGCAGCCAGAACCCCAGACAAGCAGTGGGCTGTGCGGGGCCAGCAGCAGGGAACCACCGGCTGTGGGCGTGAGCAGCTCAGCTCACTGGCGCGTCAGGGGTTCCATCCACCGGCTCCTGGCAGTCAGGATTCTAGCTGCCGGACCCGCATCAGCCTGCTGCCGGTCTGGGAGTCCGGCCCTGCCCACATACGGTGGGACCTACCTTCTCCCTGGTTTCTGGCCCATCCTTCCTCTCTCTGCACTGAGCTGACGGTGGAGTGCACTGAGCACGGGCTGGGGTGAAGGTCGGGCAGGAGCTGAGAATGAGGGGAGGGGCTCAGGTTTGGTGCAGGAGGTTTGGGTGTGGGCACTTACCTAGGCAGCTCCATTTGATGTGAGGAGTGCAGGTGGGATTGGGGGGAGGGGTGCAGAGCGCCGCGTGGTACTCAGGGTGGGGGTGGGGATGTGGGAGGTGCAAGAGTCAGGGCAGAGGGATGGGGGCATGTGGAGGGGGTGCAGGTGTTGGGGCTGGGTATGTGTGGGGGTGCCAGAGTCAGGCTCGGGGGGTGGTGGTGGTGGAGGGAGTTAAGGAGTCAAGCAGAGGGCTGGGTGTGTATGAGGAGGTACAGGGCCAGGGCAGGGGCCCTGGGGGTGTTGCAGGGCTCAGGGAAGAGGGATGTGTGTGGAGGGGGAGGCGGATCAGGCGGAGGGCAGAGGGCTGGGTGACAGGCCCCCCGAACTCCCAAACTCATCCAACCCCCCAGCTCCTTGTCCCCTGACCAACCAGCTCACAATAGGAACTTCT
>NC_133773.1:28702684-28790490 GCF_003597395.2 Chelonoidis abingdonii
CCCCAGGACCCTCCTTGCTCCCTGTCTCCTCACTGCCTTGACCCCTCTCCACCCCCCACCCCTGACAGACCCTGGGACTCCCATGCCTCATCCACACACCCCGACTGCTCCCTCCAGAGACCCCCCACCCCTAACCATCCCGCCTGGGATCCCACCCCCATCCAACTCACCCTGTCCTCTGTCCTCTGACTGCCCCCACTGCTTATCCAATCCCCCACCCCCCCAGCCCCGGAACCCTTACCATGAAGCTTCAAGCAGAGCCAGATATGCTGTCCCTCGGGAGCGCGCACCCCAGCCCCCAGAGCGCTGAACACGTGGTGAGACAACTCCAGGGGAGGAGGGAAGGCTGGGGAGGGACCTGCGGCTTGCTGAGCTTGGCCGGGCGCTCCGGCATGGGAGCGCAGACCCCACGGCTTGCCGCACCAGGAGAGTGGGTCCATTTGCCCACCCCGTTCGCATGCCTATGCTTCTGCTCCCTGCCACCGCAGGGGGGAGCGGAGGGCAAAGGAGAGCGGGTCGGGCTGGGCAGGATTTTTAATGGCACGTTGGAGTCCCAGCAGGAAGCAATGTGCCATTAAAAATTGGCTCGCGTGCTGTCTTTGGCACCTGTGCCATAGGTTGCCAGCCCCTGTTCTAGACCATCCCTGACAGGTGTTTGTCTAACTTGCTCTTAATCTCCAGTGATGGAGATTCCACAACTTCCCCAGGGAATTTATTCCAGTGCTTAACTACCCTGACAGTTAAGAAGATTCTCCTAATGTCCATCCTAACCTCCCCTTGCTGCAATTTAAGCCCATTGCTTTTTGCCATATCCTCAAAAGTAAAGGAGAACAATTTTTCCCCTCCTCCTTGTAACAACCTTTTATGTACTTTAAAACTGTTATGTGCCCTTCTCAGTCTTCTCTTCTCCAGACTAAACAAACCCATTTTTTTTCAATCTTCCCTCATAGGTCACGTTTTCTAAACCTTTAATCATTTTTGTTGCTCTTCTCTTGACTTTCTCCGATTTTCTGAAATGTGGCACCCAGAACTGGACACAGTACTCCAGTTGAGACCTAATCAGCACAGAGTAGAGCAGAAAAATTATGTCTTATGTCTTGCTTACAACACTCCTGCTAATGCATAGAACAAGGTTTGCCTTTTTTGCAACAGTGTTACACTGTTGACTCATATTTAGCTTGTGATCCACTATGACCCCCACCCTCGACACACACACACCCAATCCCTTTTTGCAGTACCCCTTCCTAGGCAGTCATTTCCCAAAACCACATTCTGTAGGGGCACAGCACAGTAAAGGAATTCAAGTGAATATTCACAATGCATATTTGCAACATTGAATCAGTTCTACTTTTTATCCATTTTAAACTAATCTATCTACAGAATTTTAGGGTGTCCATTTCCATAGTGCCTAGTTGCCACTTATACTAGTTAAAATGTATCTACCATTGTTTGTATTCATCCTGAAAGAACAATTATGGGGAACTTCTTACTACAGCTGATCAGGAATTTTTGGCAAAACACTTTTTCATTGAAAAATACTGATACGGTGAAACCTTCCCTGGGAACATAACAATTTCAACAAATTTTTCATCTGGAATTTTTCCTCAGGTTCAGGATAAAATTTCTGGTCAACATGAGGGGAAAAAACCAATCTCAGAATAGCCCAGTGATTAGGGCATTCACCTGTGACGTGGAAAACCAAGGTACAAGTGCCCAGGGACTTGAACCTGGTTCTCCCACTGTCATAGCTTTCCTGCTCAGATCTGAACCTTAGAGTTCAGAAAATAAGATGCTAGCATGAAACCTCCAAGCTTAATTACCAGCTTAGATCTGATAGCGCTGCCACCAGCCAGATTCCAGTGTCTGGCGCACTCTGGTCTCCCCAAAACCTTCCCTGGGGGACCCCAAGACTCAGATGCCCTGAGTCTACAACAAAGGGAAATAACCCCCTCCCCTTGTCTCCTCTTTATTTCCTCCCAGGCTTCCCCTCCCTGGATGGCCCTGGACGATCACCCTATTTCAATTCCTTGAAATGCAAAACAGAGAGATCCAGTTTCTTTCACCCTCAGTCAGAGTCCCTGCAAAGGTAAGCTTTGCAACTCTGACACAAAGAGATTTCCCCCTCCCAGTCTTTCCCTGAGAGAGACCGTAACCCTGGCACAGAGATTCCTATCCCCCTGAGCCTCAACTAGAAAAGAAAATCCAACAAGTTTTAAAAAGAAAGCTTTATATAAAAAGAAAGAAAAAGACATAAAACTGGTCTCTGTATCAAGGTTGACAATATACAGGGTCAATTGCTTAAAAGAAAAATGAATAAACAGCCTTATCCAAAAAGATATACAATTTAAAACATTCCAGCAAACTACACACATGTAAATACAAAAACAATATAAAAACCTATTGTCTTCTACCTTTGTACTTACACTTGGAAACAGAAGATTAGAAAGCTTGGAGAGAGACAGTTCACTCTCAGAGCCGAGAGCAACAGAGAGAGAAAGACACACACCCAGAAGTTCCCTCCCTTGAGATTTGAAAAATCTTGTTTCCTGATTGGTCCTCTGGTCAGGTGTTTGGTTACCCCTTTGCAGGTGAAATAGACATTAACCCTTAGCTATCTGTTTATGACACCCACACCCCCAGTAATCCTTTTAATCACCAGCCTATTGGTTATTATTCAAATGTCAGAAATTTGAACAGTGAACATTCTATGGTCCTTGACTACTACAAGTAAAAATCTAACTTCAGGACTACACTGTAGAGCTTCAAAATATTTCTCTCTTATTCTATTTAAAAAGTAAATTTCTTTAGTGTTTTATTCAGTGCACATTTTTTTAACTTGCCCAATAATTGTCATACTATAATTTCCAAGCACCATCCTGTAGTGATGAACTAAGTTACTATTTGCAAAAACCACCAAGAGTCCTTGTGGCACCTTAGAGACTAACAAATTTATTTGGGCATAAGTGGGCTCTAGCCCACAAAAGCTTATGCTCAAATAAATTTGTTAGTCTCTAAGGTACCACAAAGACTCATCTTTTTGTTTGGTTGGTTTTGTTTTTTGCTGATACAGACTAACACGGCTGCCACTCTGAAATAAGTTACCATTCTCTAATAATGCTGTTCTTCCCAGCCACCACGAGAGGGCACTCTTGATACAGATATGACTCCTAACCACACCTCAACTAAAAAACTTGGCTGGTTCAGTTCAGGGATGAAGTATATCTTGTAATACTTCCGAAAACAAACCACCAGTTGTTACATGAACATATTATGGAAAACTAATGTAATGGCCTCAGCTAGAACTGAGCTTTTTAGAGGCATTTTCTCCAAATGTTCAACCTCTATATAAGTCAACAATAGTATTGTTGTTGCTGTAGCCGTTCGTGTTGGTCCTAGGATATTACAGAGAAAAGGTGAGTGAGATAATAGCTTTTATTGGACCAACCAATATCTGCTCATTTGAGAAAATTATGACACACAAAAACTCCATATCACTCATGGGCAAACACCTTTCACAAAATGATCACTCAATATCTGACCTCTCTGTCCTCATCCCCAAAAGGAAACCTGCACAACAGCTTCAAAAGATGAGCCTGGGTGCTTAAATTAATAACTTTGCTAAACACTAAAATTGTGTTTTAGTGTTTAGCATTGGATTTATGGCTTATTACAACAATCTGTAACCCACTGACCTCCACCCCTTATTTTGTCCTATGACTGCAAGGGAATTAACAAGCTACTTCACCTCAAATAGTCTCTTAGAATGTGTTAACTATTTATGCTAAACAATTTGTTCCACCATGTATTTAACTCTGACACCTATTTTGGTCCAATGGGCTGTAAATGGGACCTATAATGTAATGTGACTTGCTCTGAATATGGTGAAACCTGAACTAAAGACCATCTTTATTAGGCAACCTGTTGTAAGACAACATCTCAGTCCCAGAAGTTAGAAGTACAATTTTGCTCCAACTATATTAGAAGACTGTCTCCACTGAGCAACTGATTTTTGCTAACCTAAGCAGGTTTCACTGTCTATAATAGTATGAAAATTAACTGTTTTTAATTCATTTTAAACTTTCTCTGGGGAAGCTTTCCCCTGAAGTGTCTGGTATTGGCCATAGCCAGAGATACAATACTGGACTAGATGGGCCACTAATATGATCTGAAATGGCAATTCCTATGTTCCTGTAATTCTCCAAATACAACTTATCAGAGACATGCGCACACAGTCTCCATCTTTCTCCCATGCAAAAGTGTGCGGAATGAAAAACCTCTGAGTTTCAAAACACAGAGAAGATGACATATTATCCCCTTGGCAGAGGGATTAGTGTTGGCACGAGGGGCATAGCCTTTTAAAACACAGAGACCGTGTGGAATCCTGTCATCAACTCTGCATTTCTCAAGGCATCTAGATGCTTCACCGCATGGTGTTTTGGCCTCCCATAGACATAGGGCCCTGGCTGCACAGGAGGTGGCAGGTCTCTCATTGGTCTGTCTCCCCAGAGGAAGGTAGAAGCTGTGGATCAGAAAGCAGCTGCATTAAATTTCTAAGGACTTTTCACTAGAGCCGCTAGGGGATTTTTCAACCAAATGGGTTTTTATAGGAAAATGCCAATATGTTGAAATGAAAAAACTGTTCATGATTAAGGATTAGTTTTGATTAAACTTCTGTCTCAAAAGGTTTCTCAGGTCCAGGATGGAATTTCTGGTGAAAACCAGAGTCACTAGCAAAAGCCACCCCACGGAGCCATGTGGTCAGGCCACTCCCCTAGTACACGGGAGAGACCGGTTCAATGTCCTGCTCTTCCTAATTCAGAGCAAGGATTAGAACCTGAACCTCCCATATCCCAGTGAGAACCTTGTGCATTATTAATTCAGGAGAAAGCTCCCAGATTAATAAGAACAACCAGGTGCTTGCCTATCATTCTCAGGGATCATGTGTTTTGTGTTCAGTGTCTCTATTACCACGCAAGGAGAACAGGACTTTCATTCAGAAAAAACACCAAGTACTATTATTATTATAAACCATAATCACAGGTGCCTAAACAAACGGTTGGTTTTCAATTATCTAACCAATTCTTTTACAGACAAAGAAAACATTGTTTGCCCATTAGAGAGAAGAAACTATAAGCTTGATCCAGCAGCCACTGAAGTCTCTGGAAAGACTCTCACTTACTTCAACAGGCATTGGATCAGGGCCATTCTGACCAGCTTTGGTGCTACTGTGCACTTATGTATTAAAGGTATAATTTTCAATTCCTCAAGTACACAACTGCACAGGCAAAACAAAACATACATCTGCACTACTAACGTGTATGTTTAACATACTAAGATTACATGCACAGATTGAGCTCTTACATAGGTTATGCAACTAACTAGATAGATGTAAGGACGTGCAAGTGATCTTCTTAACGTTACTTTGTCCTTCAACTCCGTTTTTGTCTGTCTTTGTTTTTATTTTTAACAAGTTAGTGTGTTGGGAAAAGCAGAAGAGTGTGACAGAAGCACAATGATCAATTAGCAATACTCTCTGCATATTCCTGCCTCCTACAGGATAATTTAACTGTAAAATGTATATTTTACAAACCACCAGAGTTGCGCCAAAGGCTAAAAAGTGTTACCAGAAGAAAATGAGTATGGGGGGGCGGGTCACAGTAGGGCAGGAAAGGAGTGAAACTGTGATAAAAATGTCATGTGGGGAACTGTATAAAAACATCTTTGTTGTAAAGGGCATAAAAGAGGTGGGTTGTGAGCTATTTTTCTTCGGTGATCTCAGACAACTTTGCATCAATACTATTTCCTATTGGATAATACCCCCAGCTGGCTGGGAGCAAAATACTGGAATGCTCTAAGTGAAAAATTAGAGCAATGAAGCATCATGACAAGGCTCCAACAGATGTTCTTGGCAGCTTTCTTAAAAGCATTTTTGCAAACGCAAAGAGCCAATAGCAGAACAAACATGATGATTTATTGCAAGTCCAAATTCCATTTGTGCCTTGCTACTGTGATGAGTGTTGTCAGAAGTGCTAGTCATTAACAGTAATTTCTTCTGCTCTTTATTCCTCGTTTGGATTTCATAAACTCATACAACTATTAGTGCTACAGCATATGAAATTCTGTATTGAATTTGTGAACATGTTAAAGGCAATTCCTGTGGCATTCTGCTCGTTTTCCCTCCATGTACACCCCCCCCCCCCACACACACACACACCATTAAAGTTGCAAAGTCAGTCAAAAGGCATTGCCTCTGCAATCTTTATTTGGCCCCCTTATGTATGAATTAGAGAGTCTTCAGTTCATGATCACATATTTTTCCCTAGCACCCTTACTTTGTTTAGTGCACAGAATGTGCAGTACTAACTTAATGCGCAGCTACTCAATAATTTGATTTCATCTCATTATTCAATGTGTAGTACCCATGTCTTATTAACTGCAGACCGTTCAAGCCCTGCTCTGAAAACACAGCCAGTAGCTGGGTCAACCTTCCTGTTCCAAACTAGAATCTCTGAATTCAGATACCATGTGGTCTGATGCTTTCCCTGGTAGCAATGCACCACAGAGCATTGTGTATGAGAACATACAAGATTTCCCATCAAAGCACCTTGGGACCAGCACAGAAGCTGCTACAGCTGCTAGGTTTTGCAAACGTATCAACAAAGGGAGAGAGCAGAAATCAGTGACAGAAAAGCTAACTACAGCACCAGTCCAGCACAGCAGTTTAAGCACATACTTAACACACATTGGCATTGACGGAACTACTCAAATGTTTAATTTAAGATATTGCTCAGACAGATTAGGATTTGGTGGGGTCCTGGGCCAAAGCAAATGAGGGCCTCTCCCCACCTGCAGTCCCCTCCCCACATCCCTGGTGCTCCTGCCAGGGAGCAAGATCGGGGCATGGAAGAAACACTGGGTGGGCAGGTGGAACAGGTGGGGGCATTTTTCCAGGGGCTCACCAATTGGCCGAGGTCCCTGGGCACAGGCATTGTGACCCAGTGGCTAATGCGCCACTGCTATTGCTTAAGTGCTTTACTGGATCAGAGTCTATAAATCTAAAAAAAATAAAACTACAAGCCTGCTTTAATTAAAGACTGATTTTTTTTAAATACTTTCTGTAAACCAGTTCATTTTGGTGTGCTCATGATGAGATACTGAACTCGAGAGAATATATTTCATAAACAGTCTAAATATGAGTGTGCATGCAAAGAAATCTTTTTCAACTAAACATAAATTCACAAGGGCCCACTGAAACATCGTTTATTACTTATTGAATATTGACAATATGTTTGATACTATCCAAACATAGAAGCCACAGTCCCTGCCCCAACAACATTATAATCTACATTAAAATCTTGAAGAGCTGAGGTGCTCACATACCATGGTGATGAATATAGGATAGGTAAAATATGATAGCTGCGAATGTTAGGTGTGAGAAATATGAAAAGGCAGGCATTGTCAGTGAAGATTTGTGCATGGAAAAAATAAAGGCCACCAAAAAATGAGTTATCAATTAATTCAGCCAAAACGAAGATCTAGAGCAGTTTGAGGAGGGAGAGAGAGGGACATTACAAATGTATCAGGGGAAAAGGAGGATTAGAGAGAGGTCCAGCAGTGTGCCAAACCAGTGCTGGCGCAGCCAAGCTGGCACTATATGAGGATCACCTTTGCCCCGTCCTGCTTGATTTTCACGAGGACTCTATGAATCAGTGGCACTGGAAGGAAGGCGTACAACAGAGCCCCGGACCATGGGAGCAGAAAAGCATCCAATCCCCAGAATCGAGCATCTTTCAAGTCAAGGGCAGTATATCAGTCTCTTGGATCTAGGGAGGGGACGATGGAGGCCAGGGAGACCATGCAAAACTTCTGCTTGTTGAGACAATGCAGGTCCAAAATGGATCTTAGGCCCCCTTTACATTCAGGATTAGGATGTAGCAAGAGTAGAACCCCTTTCCTTTCATGTCTCGAGGGACCTCATCCACCTCTAAACTACTCAAGATAGTTAAGACCAAAGCAGATTGTGAAGAACTTCAAAAAGATCTCACAGAACTAAGTGATTGGGCAACAAAATGGCAAATGAAATTTTATGTGGATAGATGTAAAGTAATGCACATTGGAAAAAATACAATATGATGGGGGCTAATTTAGCTACAACGAGTCAGGAAAAAGATCTCGGCGTCATCGTGGATAGTTCTCAGAAGATGTCCACGCAGTGTGCAGAGACGGTCAAAAAAGCAAACAGGATGTTAGGAATCGTTAAAAAGGGGATAGAGAATAAGACTGAGAATATATTATTGCCTTATATAAATCCATGGTACACCCACATCTCGAATACTGGGTACAGATGTGGTCTCCTCACCTCAAAAAAGATATTCTAGCCACTAGAAAAGGTTCAGAAAAGGGCAACTAAAATGATTAGGGGTTTGGAGAGGGTCCCATATGAGGAAAGATTAAAGAGGCTAGGCCTCTTCAGCTTGGAAAAGAGGAGACTAAGGGAGGATATGATAGAGGTATATAAAATCATGAGTGATGTGGAGAAAGTGGATAAGGAAAAGTTATGTACTTATTCCCATAATACAAGAACTAGGGGTCACGAAATGAAATTAATAGGTAGCAGGTTTAAAACAAATAAAAGGAAGTTCTTCTTCACACAGCGCACAGGCAACTTGTGGAACTCCTTACCTGAGGAGGTTGTGAAGGCTAGGACTATAACAATGTTTAAAAGGGAACTGGATAAATTCATTGTGGCTAAGTCCATAAATGGCTATTAGTCAGGAAGGGTAAAGAATGGTGTCCCTAGTCTCTGTTCATTAGAGGATGGAGATGGATGGCAGGAGAGAGATCACTTGATCATTGCCTGTTAGCTTCACTCCCTCTGGGGCACCTGGCATTGGCCACTGTCGGTAGACATATATTGGGCTAGATGGACCTTTGGTCTGACCTGGTACGGCCGTTCTTATGTTCCCCCCAGGTGCTGGAGGTTCTCAATCTCCTGGATGAGAAGTTATACATGAGAAGGGTCCCTGAAGAGGGATGGAGAAGAGGAGTAGGAGGGAGGGTTGACCACGAACTGCATGGTGTAAACTGAGGATATTACTTTGAGCACCCAATGGTCCAAAAACAGCCGAAACCACGCTGACCAGAAAGGGCGGAGGCAATTGAGGAAAGTGTGGGAGGGTGGATCCTGGGAAGTGACTGGGGCATCATCCTCAAACGCACCCTCAAAAAGGCTGTTTCTGGCCTCCTTGGTTCCTAGACGGGCCAGGCTGAGCAGACGAATGGGAAGACGACGGTTATCATCACTTAGACCCCGTCCTCTCTCCTGTAGGTGCTCAGTTGCGGAGTCCCCCAGGACCTGCACTGTGGAGGTAGAGGGCGGAACGGCTTCCTGGCCTGCTGAGGAATATGGTGGCCCAAGGAGCAGAGGGTGGCATGGGACATGTTTAAGGCCGTGGAGTCTCAAGTCTGCGAACTCGGAGAAGAGCCTCTCCCGCTCAAATTGGAGGTCCTGTATAGCGGCCTGCATCACCTGGGATAACCTGGACGACTGGAACCAGGAGCTGTGCCTCATGGCCACCGCGGAGGTGACCACTCTAGCCGCTGAGTCAGTAGCATCCCAGGCCATTTGAAGGGCCCCCCTTGCCACTGCTGTGCCCTCGTCCACTGGGCTCGATCCTGTGGGAGGCCCTCCTTCAATTTGTTCAGGGAGTCCCACAGGCTGAAATTGTACCTGCTTAACAAGGTTAGGTGCTTAGACACCTGAAATTGCAGGCTTGCCGCCGAATAAATCTCTCCTCCAAATAAGTCCAGTCTCCTGGCCTCCTTGTTTTTTGGCATGCCACTGACTTGGCCCTGTCTTATCCCTTTCATGAACAGAGGACACCACCAATGATGCTGCTGGAGTGTGTGTACACAGATATTCAAACCCTTCTGCAGGAACAAAAATACTTCTTTTCCACCTTCTTGGAAGTAGGCAGAATAGAAGAGGGGGTCTGTCACCGTGATTTGGCAATCTTAAGGCCCTGGGTGTATGGGGTGCAATCTCGAGTGGGGTGGAAGAGGATATAATGATAAAGAGGTTGTCAGACTTCTCTGCAACTGCCTCAGTTTTTAAGTTCAGGTTGATAGCCAACCTTTAAGGAAGACCTGCTGTTCCTTGAAGTCGTTGGGGGGTGGGGGGCTGTCGGTTTGGGAGGGTCCTGCCACCGTTTTGTCCAAAGACGATGAAGACAACTGCACCGTCTGGGAAGAGGAGGGTTCCCCTTCCTTCTCCGGGGATGGCTCCTTAGGTGCTGGAGTCCGATGTGCTGCCCCCACATTGGATTTGGTACCATGTTCTGACTCTGGTGCCAACGGCGGTTTGTCCAAAGCAGCCAGGGAGGACCAGTAGGAATATGAGACTGACATTACTGGCACGCCCCGTGGGTTCCGGTATGGCCACTGAGCGGACCACTGTCCCTGCTGCCACGCCATCAGTGAAGGCGATGCCCTGGTTTCGTGGGACCGTAGCAAATCACCCCTCCTTGGTGAGGGCTGAACTCTCAGTCTGACTCCAAACATTGCCCTTCCAGCAACCAGGGCAGAGCTGTCAAGACCCGAGTCTGCCAGCTGACCCTGGTTGGTCACCAGTGAGGTGAGAATCAGTGCCTGCCTGATGAGTGGAACTGGGGGCATGGAGACCAGTGTCACAACAGGGAGTGGTCCTGCCCCAGTGGGAACCAACGTCTGGGAGAGGGTGACCTGCACCGTGATGATCTTTGGTGGGAAGACCAGTGCCTTGACTCTGGTGTCCCATGCCTCACAGGGGGAGAGTGCAGTGTCGGGGACCTAGGTCTTCTGACTGGAGACTGCGGCTGCGGTGTCAGGGTTCCAGGCCACGGAGATGGGGATCTGCACCTGCAGTCCAGGGACTGAGGGTGTTCCACTGCCCTATGAGGCGGTCCCATGTCCGGCTTGCTCTTAGGTGTTGGGGCTTTAGCCGAGTCTGGCGAATGGCAAAGCGCCTGCAGTGCCGGTCGACCTGCTTGTTCTTTAGCTGTCAGGGTCGCTTGAGGCAACGAAGGCCATGGGAGAAGCCAGGATTCCCTGCAACTCCTGGGAGTCAGAGGCAGATCCCTGGCCAGGCCAGGGGATCTGACCTCAGCAGTACCCCCATGAAGCCCCACATGGCCTGACATAGGTCCTTTGCCTGAGACCTCTTTCCCTTTCAGTGCCGGGGACTCTTCCTCTTTTGTGGCTTCTTTGGCACCAGCGAGGGGGAACGATGCCGGCCAGAGCCCAGTGCCGCTGGTGTGCTCTGCACCGATGCCGAGGTGGCTCAGTGTGGATCCGAGCAGGAGGGCGATGTTGCAGGATGAAGGGCAGCCTCCATGAGGAGGGCTCTCAAGCAGATATCCCGCTCCTTTTGGATTCTAGGTGAAAGTTCTTACAGATTCTGTACTTGTCCTTTCTATGGGACTCCCCAAGCACTTCAAACAACTGTCGTAAGGGTCGCTAATAGGCATCAGCCTGTTGCATGACAATCATGGTTTGAAGCTGGGAGAGTAGGGCATGCCCCGCTCCGGGACTCCATCCCAGCCGGGACCAACTACCAGACTAACCTAACTCTTAACTTAATGGCTATCTAAGTATCTACAAACTTTACACAGACAGACAATGGCTGTGAAGAACTGCTAATGCTCTTCCAATGCAATGCAAGATAAGGGCTCCGACTAAGCGTCATGGCCGGTAAGAAGGAACTGAGGGCATAGGGTCCGCAGCTCCTCATGTACCAACACATGAGTGTGACACTCAAGGGGGCGCTACAACTGACTCTACGGATACTGCTAAAGCAGAAATCTCTGACGACAGTGCACGTGAGCATGTGCACGCCTAGAATGGAATCAATATGAGCAAGCACTCAAAGAAGAGTACCCTCAAACTGATGGGGTAAATGTCACCTGAGGAACGGACGAAGAGATAACATTTCTAAACACCATAAATAATTGCTTCATGGAGCAGCTAGTCCTGGAAACTTCAAGGAGGAGAGAAAATTCTTGATTAAGGGGAAAAAAACCACATAATACTTAACTTTAAAAGTGAGAACTACACACGAATGAGGATGCTTGTTAGAAATGAAAAGGAACAGTCACAAGGGTTAAACACCTGCAAGCAGTTTGGGGACTATTTAAAAAACACTGTAATAGAGGCTCAGCGTAAATGTATAACCCAAATCAGAAAATACAGTGAGAGGACCAAAAGAATACCACCCTGGCTAAACAGCAGAGTAATAGAGGCCTTTAGAGGCAGAAAAGCATCCTTTAAAATTTGGAAGTCCAATCTGATGAGCATAACAGATTGAATCCACCCAGAGGATTCAAGGGGCCTGGGGTCTTCAGTGGTGGGGGCCCCCGCTTCGGCGGTAATTCGGCGGCAGGGGGGTCCTTCCGCTCCGGAGCGGAAGGACCCCCTGGCACTGAAGACCCGGAGTGGAAGAAGCTCTGGGGGCCCCAGCCCGGCCAGAGTTTTCCGGGGCCCCCAGAGCGAGTGAAGGACCCTACTCCAGAGGCCCCGAAAAACTCTTGTGGGGCCCCCTGCAGGGCCCAGGGCCTGGGGCAAATTGCCCCACTTGCCCCCCCCAGGTGGCCCCACTTCCCCTCCCCCCGGAGCATAATAGGAAAGTGCACAACTCTGGCAGGTTAAGTGTAAAAGTATAATAAGGCAGGTTAAGAAAGAATTTGAGAAGGAACTTGCTAAAGATCCAAAAACTAGCAGTAACTATTTTTTGAAGTACATTAGAAGGAAGCCTACCAAACTGACAGAGGGGCCACTATACAACCAAGATCTAAAAGGAGCGTTCAGGGAAGACAAGGATACTGCAAAGAAGCTAAATGAATTCTTTGACTCAGTCTTCACTGCGGAAGATGTGGGAGAAAAACCCACACCAGAGCTGTTCTTTCTGGGTGACAAATGTGAAGCACTGTACAATGATGTGTCAACAGAAGAGAGTTTAGAACAACCTGATAAATTTAATAAGAAGTCACCATGAACAAACGTGATCCACCCAAGAGTTCAGAATTAATTCAAACTGGAGATCTACTAACTTCAGTATGTAACCAAATGCTGAAACAAGCCTCTGTACCAAAGGCAATCCTGACAATTACAGGCCAGTAAATCTAACTTCAGATATGCAAGTTAAGTCACAAGCTGACTATGAAGAGTTACATTGGGATCTCACAAAACTGGATGACTGGGCAACAAATTTTCAGATTAAATTCAACATTAAATGCAAAGTCTTGCACAATGGAAAAAATAGTCCAACTACACATATATCATGATGGGTTCTGAATTAGCTGTTACCTCACACCCCCGGAGCGCTGCTTTACCACATTATATCCGAATTCATGTTATATCGGGTCACATTACATAGGGGTAGAGGTGTACATCCACGGTATACCCACACCTTAAATATTGTGTCGAGTTCTGGCTGCCCCATCTCAAAAAGGTTATAATGAAACTGGAAAACGTTCAGAGAAGGGAACAAAGATGATCAGTGGTATGCAATTACTTCCACAAGAGGCGAGACTAAGAAGATTAGGGCTTTTCTAAAAAAGAGACAACTAAGGGGAGAAATTATAGAGGTCTATTAAATTATGAATGGTGTGTAAAAAAGTTTACCCTTTCCCATACTACAAAAGCAAGGGGTCACACAATTAAATTAATAGGCAACAGGTTTAATACAAACCAAAAAAAGTATTTTTTCCACACAACACACAATTAACCTGCGAAGCCCATTGCCAGGGGATGTTGTGAAGGCCAAAAATATAACTGGGTTCAAAAAAGAACCAGATAAGCTCACGGAGGATAGGTCCATCAATGGCTATTAGCTGAGACGGTCAGGAATGCAACTCCATGCTCAGGACAACCCTAAACCTCTGACTGCCAGAAGCCAGGAGGGAAAGACAGCAGTGGAGCACTCCCAATTGCCCTGTTCTGTACACTGCTCTAAAGCCCTACTGCCCCCTGTACAGTATAATGGGCTAGATGGACCATTGGCCTAGAGTTGGCCTATACAGTATAATGGGCTAGATGGACCATTGGCCTAGAGTTGCCAATAGTCCCGTATTACAAGGGACGTCCCTTATTCTTCATCTCTGTACAACATCGAGAGTTGCTGAGTGCTGCAAAAAGCAGCAAGAAATACCCGTGGCGAACGTAGGTGAGTACTCGTTATTTATTATTTATTCATAATAATGAAAAACATTAATACTGGTAGAAAGGGTATGTTGGGGGTGCTAGGAAAACAGTCTCTTATTTTTGAAATACATTGGTAACCCTGCATTGGTCTGACCCAGTATGGCAGTTCTCATGAAGGGTATTCCTGAACGATAGAATATGAAAGATTACAAAGAAAGAGAAGTAAGCACTTGAATCTGGTGTAAACAGGCATATCTCCTGAGACTTCATTATTCTGCAGGTTATATGTGGAAAGAGTACATGTACTGTAGCTGAGCTATTTGAAACTACTTCACGCATTTTCAGGGGGGGAAATCGTAATACCAGATTAAAGAATGCTCCTTTGGTTTAGCAAAAAATCTCTTTCATGCATTGGGTAACATGGACCCCAATCAAACCAAGCCAGATTATCACCATCAAGTGTATGCTGATCATGTCAAAAAGGTAGTGGAATTTGAAAAAAAAAAGTATGGTTTGTGAGTGAAATGTAGTCCATGATTTTTGAATACGAGTCTTAGCTTTTGCTATCTGTCTCCTAGATCTTAACATTCCACTAACTTTGTTGACTATAATTCAAAAATCAAATGCCACACCGAGTAGCAGCTCTTTACAACAGCTGCTCAGGGAACTATTATTATGACATTTAAAATCTACATCCAAATTCTTTACTTGGTGTTTTAATTAAAATCAATTTAATATATAAAAGTATGAAGTTGTAGGAAAAACTAGAAGCATGAGCTCATAAAGCAAACCCAGAAGCCAAAACAAAACAAACCATTTTGAAAAATTTTCCTCCAACATTGCTTGCCTAAGTTGTCTGTCTCCATGATGAATCTCCTCCCTTCTTATCCTGTCTCCTCTCTCTTGCAAATTGTTTGTTACATTATAAGTATTTAGAGAACAAACACCACCTCTGTGACACAAAAAAAACAATTCCACATATCTTCACTAAATATACTTTAATGGTCACATTTTCTACTGACCCTTCAAAAGCCCAAGGGATTCTTGACTTTAGGGGGCTTTTTAATGTGGGTAAGGATTAATATAAGCAATGATCCAACAAATCAGAGATTTTGACATCTGTATGACCTAAAGTAGGGTGCAGATAAAAATGTGCAACTAATCTGGCAAGTACCGTTTTCCATCATTAAAACTGTCTGGCGTGGTTATACAATTAAATACCCATATGATATAGTCCAACAGATTGAAACATGCTAAATCACCTAGAACTGAGATGGGGAAGGGGAGACAACGTACGTGGAAGTTACTGAATACCCTAGTGGTGATGTTCGTTTACAGACAATGTCAGGAGGGATAAGGAAGGTCATTGAGTGGCTTTACCACCCTGTTCCAAGTTGTAGAGGGTCAAAACCATGTGTCTGAAATTTGCTTTCACTCACAAAGAAAATCAAAATGAAACACATAATCCAGCCCAAGTCTTCTAAACAAGGTAAACTGCCCTCTAGGAGCACTAATCTCTCAAATCCTAGTTCTCGCTCTTTAGTGAGTCACTCCCAAATCTCTGATCTCCAGGTGGAGTAAGAGCCATGTGCAACAGTCAGCCAGCAAAACACACGGTTTTCCAGCAGGATCATTAGTCACTAACAGGGCAATGTATTTACAAAAGCATTGCCAGCCAGCTGCAGGCCTCATTAAAGTGCATGTTGCCAGTATCACCACACGCCTGCCCAATAAGGCTCTTAGGCCTAGTCTACACTACGCGTTTAAATCGATTTAAAACAGCGTTAAATCAATTTAACGCTGTAGCCATCCACACTACAACGCTCTTTATATCGATATAAAGGGCTCTTTAAATCAATTTCTGTACTCCTCCCTGACGAGAGGAGTAGCGCTAAAATCGATATAAACATATCGGATTAGGGTTAGTGTGGCCGCAAATCAACGTTATTGGCCTCCGTGCGGTATCCCACAGTCTACCACTGACCGCTCTGGACAGCAATCTGAACTCGGATGCAGTGGGCAGGTAAACAGGAAAAGCCCCGCGAACTTTTGAATTACATTTCCTGTTTGCCCAGCGTGGAGCTCTGATCAGCATGGGGGCGATGTCGAGTCCCAAATGCCAAAAAGAGCTCCCAGCAATGACCGTACGGGAGATAACTGGATCTCGATCGTGTATGGGAGACAAATCTGTTCTATCTAGAGCTCCATTACAGAAGAGCGAGAATGCTAGAGCGGTGTTGGAAAAGATCTCCAGGTTGCCAGCAGTGCCGGCGTGACAAGAGTAAACGGGAAGCGAGACTCAAATTGGGACGCTAAGTGGAGGAGGGGGTAACTGAGGATCCAGCTATCCCACAGTCCACGAGCAGTCTCCGAAAAGTATTTCCATCTGGCTAGGTCCCAATGCCTCAGTTCAAACACAATTGTCTTGGCGTGTTCAGGGAATAGCTTCCTCAGTTTAACTTCCCCCCCCTCCCCACCACACACACGTTGAAGAAAAAGGGAAAGAAATCATTCTGACTTTCTTTCATGTCACCGCTATGTCTACTATGCCTGCTGGTAGACGCTTGCGCAGCAGGTGAAGCGCCAGTATTCGCTCTCTGCCCTTCCCATGGCAAGATGGTGCGGTAGGACTGTAACGGTCCTTTTATGAACCCTGAGTGCTCCAAATGCTTTGTAACGCTCAATACTTAACATGTATGGCCTGAGCATGAGGCCAGCCTGGGGGGTGCCCTGGGGTAAAAACAGGAATGATTCTGCAACTCCAGTAGCATGGTACCGAAACGGCTGGATAACCATCTTCATTCATTAGCAACTGGGGGCTGCAGCCTTCAATTCAGCCCCCTCCTCTTCATGTGTTACAAGAAAGATCTGTACTGCCTGGATAATCATAGCCGTGGGAGCTGGGTCCTCTTCCCCCACACCGCTTAATGTCCTGCCTGACTATCAAGCACCGGGGAGGCTTGCCTCACCCTCATTTATGTCATAAAACTCAGTGTTTTCTTATTCCCCGCTTCTTATTACTTCAGATCTATCTATATTGGCGGGATAACTGCCACGTACCCAGGAAGTGGGGGAGAGGGAAGCAATGGGCTGGGGTTGTTGCAGGGGCACCCCGTGAAACGTGACCGAGCAGCGTGCTCTCTATACACGGTCCTCTAAGTACACTTGCCCATATTCTTAGGCAAAGGACGACTATATTTTTAGAAAAACCATAAAGGAGGGATTGACTCGGGGAGTCATTCCCAGTTTGAGTTTGACGCCCCCGGCCGATCCTCAAGCCAGGGCACTCGATGATAGCAGTAGACGTACGAGGAGGAAGAGAACCGTCATCTCATTGCCAGTTTATCCAATAAGATGATACAGAACGACTGGTAACATCTCTGCATCATGCAAAAGCAAATGAAAATGGTGAATGTGTAGCGCGGAGTATCCCTCTGTCTGGCGGCAGCCAGTACACATACGTGACGTAAAAAAAAAAAAAAAAGCTGAAACGGGCCTCCATGTGCCGGCAGTGGCACTGGCATGGCGGGGGGGGCAATACCAGGAAAAAGGACGCGTAAAGGATTGTCTGCTGTTGTTTTCCCGGAGGAAGGAATGACTGACGACATTTACCCAGAACCACCCGCGACAATGATTCAGCCCAGAATTCCAAGGGGCGGGGGAGACTGCGGAAACTATGGGATAGCTGTGGAATAGCTACCCACAATGCAATGCTCCAGAAATCGACGCTAGCCTCGGACCATGGACGTACACTGCCGGATTACTGTGCCTAGTGTGGCCGCGTGAAATCGAATTTATCATATCTGTTTTATAAAACCGGTTTAATGTAATTCGGAATTATCCCGTAGTGTAGACGTACCCTTATTAAAACAGAGAATTCTACTGTAATGTCCCAAAATACTATAATATTAGACTGTACAGTGCTGTAGTACTTATTTATTATTTGTATAAAGGAGACTCCAGAAGCTTGATCCAAAGGCCCCTGTAGTCAGTGGAGAGCAGAGAGATTCAATGGGCTTTGGATCTAGCCCTAAGGTCTAGAGCCAGCAAAATGCTTAAACCAATGCTTATCTGCAATGGAACTGCTCACATGCTTAACATAAGCATGTACAAAAGACATGCATTTTTAAATAAACTCAGTTTGCATGTTAGATTGTGGAATACTAAATGAGGAATATTAAATATTTAATAAAATTAAAAATTAAAGGCTTGCCAACTGCCAGGGAAATGAACTACTTCCCCTACCTCCCACTGGAGTATATGGCACTTATTGATGTTTTCTTGGGTTTTACATGAATGACCCCTAACACATAGCCACTTCTTCATTCCAAAATTAAAGTGGGAACATGAATGTACAGTTCATTTCCTGATACCTCCCAGAACAACCCCCAGCAGCCCCACAACATTTCTGCTAAACAGTCACCAGCAATATGGCAGAGGCAGCCGGACACTGCAAAGCTCAGGAGGCAAACTTTGTTTGTTTTAATCAGTTCAATTTCTCTTGGACAGCTGTTTGCATTGGGAAGCTGAGACACTATTTTAATCCGATATGGTGCGCTCAGCAGAAGACCAAGATTCCCAGTTCTGCAAAAACTCACTTCCTTGCCCATTAAAATGTATTTAGTATTTAAACTGATCTGACGATCAGCAGACTTCAACTGAAGAAATCAGACACATCAAGCCAGCAAGGTGTTATTTGTCAACTGCAAATTGACTCAACGCTCAAAATGGAGACTAGGAATCTTTATAGTTTAGTTAGCACTATCAGTCTGTACCTGTAGTTATATAGAAAGACACTGTATTGAGATTCAAAAAGGTATTTGTAAATGATAACTTGAGCTTCGAATCAGGCCTACAATTCACAATATGATAGTAGGGATTGTGTGTGTGTGTCATGTCAGGGGGAGAATATGAATATGATTCCTCTCAGAGAACAAACTTCCAATGACCTGAATGAAAGCAAAAATGGTCCTTTATAAAGGCCTCTATTGTGATGCTATAGATCAAATTTTCAGTGGCACTATATAAATATATCATAGATTTTTAATGTTGTTTATTCTACTTTTAAATCTACTTCTGCCCTGCAACACTGTATATAAACCCTTTTATGTATTTAGATTCTGTTATTAAGTCAATATTCATGACAAAGAAATGATCTTAGATACACATGTAAGATGTTGGGTATATTAAATATTTAACTGATTTAAAAATGCATGCATCCACACTCTAAATGAGCTCTTCTCCCTCCCTCCCCACTTGCCTTCAGGAGTACGTGGACCTTAAAATGTATGTTATTTGGGGTTTAGAACATTCTTGGAAATATTCTAGCCTTTTCTAAGGCTCTACATAAAACACAAAAGCAATAGTCTGAGAAACGTGTGCAATTTGTGTAATATGGCTATGACAGCAATGTTAATAGACAGAAATTCTATTAATTCATAAGATCACGTTAGTTTATAAGAATACTTTAATTATAGTTCTGTCTGAAGTGGATTTTGAGATTCAGGCTCTCCTTTATAATTGGTAGCATTAGAACCCCAAATAGGAATACCCTACACACTTTGAAAGGGGGGAGGTATTGTGACTCAAACCTAGATCAGCATTTTGCATCCTGGACCATTTGACTTTTGCTATGAGGTATTATTCTCAAAACATTTTCCACTTTTAGCAAATATAGACACATTGTACAAACAAATTCCTAGTAACAGGGATCTGAATAAATAACATGATAAATTTATAATAAATGATCTGCTGCTTTTTAATGGAACTTTAGGTCAGGTCACCCATTCTGCAAGGTTTTGTGTACTGTTTATTTACATCTGCAAGAGGAAGCCAAGGAGGAGCTGGGGAAGAATCTAGGAAGAAATTCTATAGTAAAGTGGAAAAGGATACTTGATTTCTTTATTGTATGAGAGTTCCTAGTTCAATGTTAAAGAAAGTGACTTTCTGGCATTCTTTATGATTGGCACATGACATCTGACATTAATTTGCTGTTAAAGACCCTATGTTTTTAGAGTGCACACTGGCTGTCAAACATCCTGTAAATGTGCCACTTCCTGATGGGAAAATACAGTCAATAATCCAAATTCCTAAAGAACAATCTCTTTCTTCATCAGAAATCCAGTCATAACTATGTAAGCTACAATCATGTATACACAACTGCATAAAATGTATGTGCTTGGGAAATGCTTTGGATACTGCAATTGGAAAAGATGAAAACAATAGGTGTTTTCAGTGGTGTAAATTAGTTGTGACTATCAGAGAGCTCAATGAACACTATGACCCAGTTTACTGTGATCATTTATCTTACTATAACATTTAGGATTCCATTGTAACACAGATTTTGTGCCACGGTCACACTTGTAAAGTAGGTATGAAAATTAATATTTTTATACTGAGAATTTTTCATTGCTTGTGAACCAGACTGACAGCCCTATAAACCAAAGTGAAAGTATAGTTACAACCAGGGAGGCAGAAATGAAAACCTTCCCTATTCTACTTTGCCAACATACCTCAGTTCTGACTTGGAAAGCTCATGTTGTGGAGTTTGGGGAGAGTAAAGAAAGGAATAAGATGGTGGCTCTGGTAAGATGGCGGTTCATTGTGATGGCAGAGGCTTATCTACGAGAAGGTGGTCTGAGACCACCAGTTCATTTCACACAGACTGTTAAATTGCAATGGTCTTTTGTCATTACTAGAGCTGGCCAAAACTATTCCACTGAAACATATTTTGATGAAAAAACAGTTTGTTTGCCAAAACAATTTATGAGAAATGTCCATTTTTGTCAAAAAAGGGAAAGAAGTTGAGGTTTCACTGGAAAAAATGCCAAAGGATGTTTGGTTTATAGACTAAAAACTCCAAACTGTGAAGAAAAATGTCGACAATTATTACTGTCAAAATTTTATGCATAGAAAAACCTATTTCCCCATGAGCGCTAGTATTACTGATCCATACTGAAACTGAACAAGTGGCACAGAGGTTAAAAGCTCTATATTCCATTACTGATCTCCTATGCCATTCAGTTCTCTAATGAAGAGTGTGTGCTTTAAAAGCTGGGTTTTAATTAGTGCATTCTGATTCACCCTTTAGAAGACTTCAGTGTGAAGAGATTAAAAATGAAAAGAATTAAAGAATGAATGTGGCAACCAAGTGACTGAACAATGTACTTTGTCCCACTGACAAAATAAAGCTTGTGTTTAACAATATTTCCCTAACACTGGGGAAGAGAAGCGTACATGCCTTTTTCCAAACCCATTCTACTCCAATACAGAGAAGGATTGAAAGAATTGTGAAAAGTAATTATAGGGCTAAAGCAAAAAGGTATGATCTCTAGAATGTTTTCAGAGTAAATCAACTTTACTGATAATGGCCATTGCCCAAATCATCCACTCCATGAAAAAAGAAAAACCCTGGAGGGGGAAGCAATCTCCACAAGACTCCCCAACTCAAGTCCTCCCTAATTGTTCCACTAGAAAGTGGGGGTTGGGTTTGCTGGAATTAGCTGTTGAGAACATACGCAAACTATCTGATTCCTGGAAATCCAAGCAGATCCTTGAGGTTCCACAGAAAGGCTCAGGTCTAGAACCAGCTTTCCCTGCCCACTCCGCCCCTGGGAGTAATACAACTGCAATAGAGAGGAAGTAATTACTAGAGGAAAAGGATAACTTCATAAACTGATATATATATTTTTAAGGAATTTTTTTTTTTTTTGCAGCACTAAGATCCCTGGCTAGAGTTGGTTGGAAAATGTATACATTTTAATGGAATCCTTCTCAAAAATCTTTACATGTAGCTCACAAGGAAGTCACCCTAAACAAGTTCTATCCAAAAATAAAACTTAAAGCTCCAGACCGCTCCCTGAATGTATTTCATAAATTAACCAAAACCACGCACTGAAGGCAAAACACATTTACTTGGTAATCAGATTTCTATGCTCATCTTCCACCTGCATCACTTCATTAAAAATGCTCCTCAGTGTTCTATTATCCTCCACATTACTGAAGTCCCGATTGCAAGAATTCGTAATCCAGGAGATCAGTCACTGGACTTAATTGTGAAATGATACATTATGTAAGCAATAAAGCCACCTACAAGTGTGATAAAGACCAGATGACTTCTGGATGCATATTTTCTTCCCGGGGGGGAAGAAGAGGAGCAGGTTTGTTGGTTCATTCCATGTTAGAATGATTAAGGAATCATCTAGCAGGGGTAAGTTCAGTGTTCATTTGAATGAAGTTGCATGTATAGGTAGTTCAACCAAATTATGTTAATGAAAAATGATTCACATAGTCAGTGTTACATTAATAATTGCCAAGACATTTGGGATACCAGGCAGAGAAAAGGAATCAATGATGCAGTGCTGCACTGCTGGCCTCCTTGTTCACTAGAAATAATTGAAAACCTGTTTCCTTTGGATCTATGGAGCCAGACAGGCTACTGAGAAACCAATAAACATGCCAAGGCCTTCTGAGATATAAGGTCTGTTATGTTTATGCTTTTACACTCATTTTTGAATTACAGTTGATTATGCAGATATCATGCACATCTTGTATATATAACTATCAACCTACTATTTCTCTGTGTGGCACATAAAAGCTTCTGTTTTGTTTTAAGAAGAGTGTTTGAATTTGTCTTTCCAATTGTATTTTTGTAGCTTCATATGCTTACTTTTATCATTGAATTTAGAAGCACAAAGCTACTGCTTAAGTCACCCTGTCCATACTCTGCCAGTGCAGGATTTTCCCCCACACTCTATTTTCAATCAAGGACAGTGTATAGTTAACTTCGATTTACTCAAGGGACATAATATGGCTACACCGCAAAGCAACAAAAAGTAAAAGAATACCTTCACCAGCTGAAACTGAAGGGAAATTTCAGATCCACATAATGTAATTATCCATTTGGAACCTTGCCAGCACAATCCTACTCTTGTGAAAGTGCCTGAAGAATTTCAAATGACTATGAGCAGTCGGGACGCCTTTTGTACATCTCAACTGTATGATTTTACTGCCAATATCAGTGTTCCTTAGCACCATGTTTCTTAATAGGGTGAGCACAACCTACTGAGGGCCTAATACTATTTCTTGAATAACCTGAAGTCTTCCTTCACATCCACATACTAATCAGGACAAACCCTGATTAGCTTATGAGATTTAACTAAGATCACACCTCAAGGTGGTACAACTGCAGAACATTGTTGATTTCTGCATACATTATAAATCTCTAATGGCACCATGTTTAGCTGCATGTGTCACAATAGATATCTAGGATTGAAAACAGTACAGAGCACACAATATCCTGTGGTTTAAACTCCTATGGATTAGTCTACTTTTCATTTTCTCTTTCCCTTATCTGTAGTTGTCATAAACAGATCGTAGGAGTTAATAGCACAGAAGTACTTTATATCTCTTTGACTATAAAGGGTTAACAAGTTCAGTAGCCTGGCTGTCACCTGACCAGAGGACCAATCAGGAGACGGGATACTTTCACTTGTAAGGAGGAGGTTTGTCAGTGTGTGACATGATCGTGGGTGCGTGTTAGTTTTTGGTTGTTGTTCACTCTGGGGCTTAGAGGACCAGATGTGCACCAGGTTCCCCAATCTCCCTGATACAGGTTCTTATAGATTCCAACAGTGTATTAGTAGATGGCGTTAGTGCTTATGTTTGTTTTCTTTATTTGCAAATGTGCATTTGTCTGGAAGGAGTGTTAATTGTGTATGTGGCTGAAGGATTCAAATTTGTATTTTTTGCGAAGGATTTAATTTGTACTTATACTTTGGGCTGAGTATCCCCAGTGTCTATGGCTGAAGACCCTGTACATTTCCATTATTAATTGACAAGCTAATTCTACTGTTTTTCTCTCTTTAATTAAAAGTTTCTTGTTTAAGAACCTGATTGTTTTTTCATTCTGGTGAGACCCCAGGGGACTGGGTCTGGATTCACCAGGGAATTGGTGGGGAGAAAGGAGGGAACGGGGAGAGAAAGGCTAATTTCTCTCGGAATCAGGATTACTTTCTCTCTCAGAGAGAGTCTGGAAGAGGGAAAGAGAAGGAGGGAGGAAGGTGAATTTTCCTTTCTGTTTAAGATTCAAGGGGTTTGAATCACACAGTGATCTTCCAGGGGAACCCAGGGAGGGGAAGCCTGGGAGAGGCAACGGTGGGGGAAAGGGTTTACTTTCCCTGTGTTAAGATCCAGAGGGTCTGGGTCTTGGGGTCCCTGGGCAAGGTTTTGGGAGGACCAGAGTGTACCAGGCACTGGAATTCCTGGTTGGTGGCAGCGCTACAGGTTCTAAGCTGGTAATTAGCTTAGAGGAATTCATGCTGGTACCCCATCTTTTGCATGCTAAGGTTCAGAGTGGGGAGTTGTACCAGGACAGTAGTCTACACCCACTGAAGTTTCATTTTTATTTCTCATTTCTTTTGCACTCGTGGCTTATAATTATCACCACCCTCTTCCTTATCAAAGGATAACACTGATTTTCTAACTACTGTTTACATACAGTAGATACTAACCATTCCACTTCCTCTTCTCTTTCTTGCTGTCTGCATCTTATTACAGGGGTTAAAATAAAAGGCTGCAGGGAAAAATGGAGCTCTACTGTCACCACTAAGACCAGAGGAAGAGCTCTCTGCTCCCTTAACTTTGGAAAGCAGGGTTTCTCAGAGCACTGTGGTGAGGTAAGAGCTCCCCTTCCTATTTCAATTTACTTTACATTGCCTTATCATTAACATTCCAGTTGTGGTAAGTGCCTCACAGCTCAGGCTACAGTGTCATAGTGTCATGATTTAGGATAACTGCTGGTAATTCATCTGCTCTCTTTCCAAATGTCTTATCATTTGAAT
Organism: Chelonoidis abingdonii; assembly: GCF_003597395.2. Taxonomy (NCBI): domain Eukaryota; kingdom Metazoa; phylum Chordata; order Testudines; family Testudinidae; genus Chelonoidis; species Chelonoidis abingdonii. Next base: position 28,727,701 of record NC_133773.1, read on the forward strand.
ATAGATTCAGAAAAGTAACATGCAAACAGAATTAACAGAACGGTAATATAGATTGAATACTCCCACTAATCAAGTTTAAAAGGATTTATCAAATTATTATTAAACAAAAATCACCTCTTTCCATCCTTCTTCTTAGGGCTTATCTTCATGGGGAAGTTTTAATGTACTATTGAGTATTTTTTCCAAATTAAAATGCCCTCTATAGCCTGGTAACTGTAGCCACAGCCATTCATATAGTAGTCCAGGACCTGGTATATCTTTTTCTATACAAGTACGCATCTCCAGGGCCAAGCCACCCCAAAAAGTGGCACAGAAGCAAAATGATAAAAAACATTCCCTACTAGGGCCTGATCCGAAGTCCACTGATGTCACTAGAAGTCTTTCCACTGATTTCAGTGGGTTTTGGACCAGGCCCCTGAAGAAATGAACTGAAAAGGAAGAGTACAAGGAGGAGTCTTTAGCCATATAAAAGAGGTGACGGTCAAAAGGCAAGGGTATTTCATAGAGGTGAGAAAGCAGCAAGAGGTCATTAACTCATAACTGGCAGCTCTAATACACAAGCTTTTTTGCCTTGGAGATGTAAGATAGAGCACACTGAAGCCTGTGCTGATCCCCATGACAGGAATGTGGCAAACCTAATCCCCATGTTTCTGCATTTACCCCCAGGTATTATGCATGAGCAATTATTTTTGGGGCAGCAGTAGTCACCCAACAGCTAAAGCTGAAGCTAGCTCATTAGAAGCTCAGTCTTCAAACTTTCCACCTAACTTTGCTACACACACAAAAATTGTGTAATCCTGAAATTACGCATGTCATCCCATGGGTCCAAAGCTTTTGGGGTGCTTACATTATCTCCAAAATGGCCCATCAGATGGAAACTTTCAGTAGTGTGTTACAGATAAAAACCATTTTCATTTCTTTTTTTACTTCTCACTCCTCAAATAAGAATATTAAAACTGTTCAAGCCTAACGTGGCACACAATGGGGTGCTTTATTTCACTACAGCACATGGGGTGTCTTTTACTACAATTATAAATATGATAAAAATTCAGTAGTGTATAATCACTGCTAGCAGTTCTGAAATGTTTATATGAACATATAATATGAAGAAAAAAGTTCTTTGCTGATTTTCATTTTAGCAGTAATTTTCTGGGAAGCCACTCCAGTTCACAGTTCCTTTAGGGAGACAAGTGAAGTGTTCACAGATGAAGATGCAGCTCCAAGATACCAAAGCATTTGTAGCATTACAATCTGCGCTGAGACATATGGAGTTGAATGTGTATTTGTTTTATTCTTAAATTATATTGCACCAAAAACTCACCTAGGGCCAGATCCTCAGCTGGTGTAAATTGGCATAGCTCCATTGAAATCACTGGAGTTATGTTGATTTATACCAGATGAAGATCTGCCACTTAGATGTGATTCTATGAAGTAAGAAGGGCAGAATTACTAAAACAGCACCTTTCTACAAAATATACAATTCTTACTTCTGCTTTAGTTACATTTGGTTGCTTATAAACTTAATGGAGATACACTGTCTTTGTGATTTACCTCTATGTCAGAGTGACACCATCATTAATCCTATAATTTTACGGTGACCAGATAGCAAGTGTGAAAAATTGGGATGGGGGTAGAGAGTAATAGGAGCCCATATTAAAAAAAAGCCCCAAATATCAGGACTGTCTTATAAAATCGGGACGCCTGGTCACCCTATACAACTTGCTTAAGTTGTACTAAGTTGAATAGTTTTATTTGGAAATTGGGCTAATTACGATAATCTCCTGCAGTGCTGGTAATGTGTCAAGAGTTTCCAGAGATGAGAACTAGTGTTGGACTGACAGCAAGCTTCAGGGTACAGTCTCTCTGCACTAAGTCAGGCCTGCCCAGGAAAAGCAACTACTGCATATTTGTTTCCTTTTGTTTATTTTTCATACTACAGCTAGATACTTCCAATTAGAGTTTGGCTGTAGTAAAAAGGGGAAGGTTGACTTTTATCTCAAATTTGCATTTTAATAAGAACACAGGATATGTTTAGTAGTCTTCACGAGAAATCCAACAAATAATGTAGTGACACAGATGCATAAACATAATTATATTTCAAAAGCTACAAAAAAATTCTGTGGTTGATTTTTGCATTAACAAAACATATGAAGCTCTAATCTGAGAGTTTTAACGTGTACACATCTAAATCCAGTATCAGGCATGCTGGAACTAACAAAGCACTTCCAGAATCAGCACTAGCCTGAATGCAGAAAATCTTCTCTACAGCAGCTATCAGATCCTTAAAAAGAACCACAAGCTCAACATTTCAGATTTTAGCCCTGCACTTTCTAAAGGAAACAAATATTTTATTTGACTTTGAGTATCTATACATTTGAATTTAGTGCTGGTGAAAGGTGCCACCTCTGATAGCCCTGCAGAGTTAAGCTCATTGTTTAAAAATACACAAGGTAGGGCATGGCTACACTTACATTTTTGCAGCGCTGGTAGTTACAGCTGTGGTCGTACAGCGACCAGCGCTGCAGTGTGGCCACATTTGCAGCATTTGCAGCGCTGTTGGGAGTGGTGCATTGTGGGCAGCTATCCCAGCATTCAAGTGGCTGCAACATGCTTTTCAAAAGAGGGGGGTGGGGTGGAGTGTGACAGGGAGCTTGCGGGAGACAGAGAGAGTGGATTTTTGGAGCAGACACTGGTGACAGGCTCCCTGCCTTGCAAATTCTGGCATTTCCGCCACCCCTCTCCACACTCTTAAATGTAAAAAGCTTCAGACAGAAAGCAGCTTTCTCGACGACTCCCTCCCTCCTCCCCACCCCCCCCCCCGGCCGTTGACTGTTGTCTACTTCAAGGCAACCGCTGTAATTCCAAAGCCTAGGCTCGCTCGCTCGCTCCAGCAAGAGCAGCTGTGTTTGTTTTTCGATAGTAGCTCGGGGCAGAGTACCTTCCAGTTTGTTGTATACAGGAATTGTGAGATACCTCCTAATTACCTGCGAGGCCAATATACGCGTGTGAGTGGCCACCACCGGATTTGAGCGCGCTGTCAGACGCGCTGGCATGCGCTACAACCCATAGCAGACCAAGGTGCTACAGTCAGTGTGCTGCAGGAAGGGAGTTGCAGCGCTGGCTGAGCTCTGTAAGTGTGGACACCTGGTAAGTTGCAGCGCTGTAACCCCCTCACCAGCGCTGCAACTTGCAAGTGTAGCCAAGCCCGTAGAGAGTATAGGCAGTGGCAGTCCATGCTTCCTTCTGCCATCTTATCAATATGCCTCAATCCTGACCTATAAGGAACTAGTTATGGACCAAGCTGTGATGTCTGGTTCTGACCTCAAACATCCACAACCATTGGAGGTGTTTGAAATTTTCAGTTATACTTCAGTAGAGGGAGATGAAAGAGTAGTTCAGTCAACATCACCCATCAGTCCCTGCCTTCTAGCTTTTGTGTTTAATAGGACGAGAGGAATGCAAACAGTAGACCAGCAGTTTCTTCAAACGACAGCATAGCAGATTTATATTAAACCTCAGGAAAAACTTCCTATCTGTAAGAACAGTAGGACAATGGAACAGACTGCCTTGAGAGGTCATGGTCACTCCTTCACTGGAGATTTTCAAAAGGAGACAGGATAGTCATCTGTCTTAGATGGGCTATACACAATAAATCCGGTATCTTGGCAGGGGGTTAGACTAGATGACCCTTGCAGTGCCTTGTAACCCTATTGTTCTATGATTCTTGATTCAAACAATTCATACAAAAGGTAGTGAAAACTATGATTTTTTTTTGTAAGTTTTACTACGTTTCTTCATTTATCACATACAGTTCTGCAGCTTCTCACACAGATAGCATGACTGCATTGGTGGTTTCTTTTAAATAAATCTCTACTGATTTACAAAAAATGCTACAAAATGATACACAAGAAAAACAATGGACAATAAGCAACAAATATTATCAACAAACAAAATAAGGGTGTCCCCAGAATGCTACCCCACTTCACTCTTCCCACATCTCATGAAATACTTCAATTTTGTCCTTAATTTTATAAAGAATGTAAAGATAATATGGAGGGCCATCAAAAGATTTTAAAAAATCACAATTAATCATGAAATTAAAAAAATAGTTGTGATTCATTGCTGTTTTAATCACATTGAAATAATAAAATGTAAATTTATTATAAATATTTTGGATGTTTTTCTACATTTTAAAATATATTGATTTTAATTACAACACAGAATACAAAATGTACAGTGATCACTTTGTATTATTTTATTACAAATATTTGCACTATAAAAAAGAAAAAATAGTATTTTTCAATTCACCTCATACAAGTATTGTAGTGCAATCTCTTAAGAACATAAGAATGGCCCTACTGGGTCAGACCAAAGGTCCATCTAGCCCAGTATCCTGTCTTCCGACAGTGGCCAGTGCCAGGTCCCCCAGAGGGAATGAACAGAACAGGGAATCATCAAGTGATTCATCCCCTGTCGCTCATTCTCAGCTTTTGGCAAACAGAGGCTAGGGACACCATTCCTGCCCATCCTGCCTAATAGCCATTGATGGACCTATCCTTCATGAATTTATCTAGTTCTTTTTTGAACCCTGTTATGGTCTTGGCCTTCACCACATCCTCTGGCAAAGGTTGACTGTGCGTTGTCCAAAGAAATGCTTCCTTTTATTTGTTTTAAATCTGCTGCCTATTAAATCTCTTTATCATAAAAGTGCAAGTTACACGTGTAGAAATTTTTTTTTATATAACTGCACTTGAAAACAAAATTATGTAAAACATTAGAGCCTATGAGTTGAAGCCTGAAGGGGCATATGAATATTTAGCATATCTGGCACGTAAATACCTTGTGACACTGGCTACAACAGTGGCATCAGAACACCTGTTCGCACTGTCAGGTGATACTGTAAATAAGAAGCGGGCAGCATTATCTCCCATAAATGTAAACACATTTGTTTATGATTGGCTGAACAAGAAGTAGAAATGAGTGGACTTGTAGAGTCTAAAGTTTTATATTGTTTTGTTTTGAGCGCAGTTATGTTAAAAAATATTTATATTTGTAAGTTGCACATTTACTATGATAGATCTAATTATCAAAGTTCTGAGGCATTAATATTCTCCATTCAAGCCATACACAGGGGAAATGTGCTTTAGCATACAGATCTGCAAAAAGTTATTAATTTAGTGAATTAACCTGACCAGTAGAACTGATCTTCTAAAAAAAGTTACTTATTTATGTTGTATATAAGAGCAGATCCTCGAGTTAAAAAATATTTCGAAAGAACATTTTTTAACTCGAGGAAACTTTTTTTCTATTTACAACTAGAACTGAACCTTAGCTCTTATGATCCAATGTATAATGCACTGGGAATAAGATTAGGGTATGTTTAGTTTGCCAAAGGTGTGAATATTGATGATGAATTAGGTCCTTGAATGCTTGAGAGCTTTCTGCTGTTTGCCTAAAAGATTTCTTCTTCACAGAGAACCTGAACATCCTTATTAGGTTCGCAATAAAGTATTTGTCTGGGCACAAACATACACTCCTCAAATTGCACTACTTTGCAGAGAAGGGGTTTCAAAGCAGTGTGAATAACAATTACAGCTGTGGAAGATAATGTTCAGAAAGCACTTAGTGTGCCATGCCTTCATTTGGAATATGATCTGGTAATTCTGGACATTGATTCCTTCTGAGGAGTGACAATAAGTAAGAGGGCTGGACTGGATCAGTGAAAAAGACTGAAGAGGAAACCTCAGTAAAGGAGAGGAGCATGAGCTTACATAAAGCACAAAAGTTTGAAATTAAGATGTAGGTGGAATGCTTTGCACTTTAAAAAAAAAAAAAAGGAGAGAGAGGGGACAATCTTCTGATGTTCACTCCACAAATCACTCTTCCATGAATTTGAGTGTCAAATTATGAAATAGTGTTTTACTCAAGAACTTTTAAGTGCATCTTATTTACTTCTCTATTGGCAGTTAAGGCATCGAGCTTAAAAAGCTGGCAAGACAAGAGAACAATTGTTTCTGTAACACACACACACGCGCGTGAATATCCGAATTTTCATCTCACTTTGGGTAAATCAATAATAATTCTATTGACCTCAGTGGAGTTACTTTGGTTTTACACCAGTATAAGTGAAATCAGAACATGTCCCAAAATTAGCACTCACCCACAGAACAGTTTTTGCATATTCTTCTAACTAATAGAGAGTAATTATGCATTAATCCAAGGTGTTGTTAACTTCATTTTATTAATGAAAAGCATAATGAAACCAGTTCCTTTTCACCATATTAGCAAGATTCACCCTTAATCTATGCTATGAGTTCAAACTTCCTAGTCCACCCACCTCTTCACAAGTGCCTCTCTCCTCTAAAGATGAAAAGACAAAAACTAAAATTCCCATGCTGCAGTCATTAGTTTTCTAGTGCCAGCATTGCTGTGATTGGTATGAAGAAGATTTGTTTTTGCTTTTGCTTTAGGTTTTAATTTCTGTCTCTTTATTTGGCACAATAAGTCATATTCTGCTATCGATTTTAATGCAGAGAAGTCCTACTGACTTCAATAGGAGTTGTGTGAATGGAACAATAGCACTATATGGCTTATAGTTATATAATCCATTTGCAGGACTAAAACTGTCTGAGTGCAGTGCACCAAAACTGCAGTGAATTTAGAAAATTATGTACATACACAGTACTTAGCCATATCATGTCTGTTTCCAGTCAGTGCTATTCATCAGTCACTTAGAGCACCAGAAAAATAACCTTATTAGAGCTGCTTTGCCAATTTTCCTTGAACATCATACTAAATATTTACTACTCAGAATAAAAAACTGATCCACTCTTAAGAATGCACCGGAACAATACAAATCTTTCTACAGCTTATGTTTAAAAAACAACTTCTCTATAAAACAGAAAACACCACAGCAAACAAAAGTGTGTTAAACTCAGTGTAAGACCCACTGCAGAAGTAGTGTTAGGAAAAGAGGTACCTTAAAAATGTTTGCTGCTGTAGCAGAGAGTAGAAACTTGTAACCCAGTCCTGATCTTGATTATCTCAACAGAAAAAATCTTCCTTAGACTTCAGTGGGATAGGATTGGGTCATTAATGAGTCCAATTCCGCAAACCTTACTCATGTTGAATAGCACCTTATACAAAATAGTGCCAATGAGTTCAATTTTATCCCACTATATTCACTGGGACTACTTATATAACTACTACTCTAATATTAGTATTGGTTGCAGAATGAGGGCTATAATGTACCAGACTTAATGCAGTCGATGGCCATATGTTGTAGTATTGTTTGTATATTCTTTGTATATGTGCCTTTTCCATAGTATTTTAATCTTTTGTGTATCTTTATATAAAATACAATAAAATGTTAATTTTAATTTAAAAAAAATTTAGACAGCTGATCCAACTGTCTTTCCCTGATTAAGTGTGTCCATTTTAAATGAGAACAATGGAATTTTTTTATTGTTCCTCCAAATTGTTTAGGAAAACTCAGTTTTCAACAATAAAATCTCATCAAAAACATTCATGAAAGTCTCTGAAAATAAATTAATGTCTTGTATTTATTTATACAGACAGCTTTGGATACACGGTTAAAACAGACAACTCACTGGATGTGCTAAATCTCAACATATGGCATGTTTTATTAAAATAGAAGAAACCACTGATAATGTGCCATATTTAATTTTAGCTTGGTACTAGAAAGTATACCACAGTATTAATGTGGGACTTATTTTGGAAGGGTACTAGACAGTGCATGGGCACTAGATACTGCTAGAGTGATGTGAATGTTTGGAATGAAAAATTAGCTGGTAGAACAAATCTGAAATAAGGGAAGTATAGTGTTTTTTCTAATGTTACAACAGATGCCTTCCTTATTTTTCTTTTTATACTATATGATTAAAGAAAGGGAAGCGGAGACCATAGGCCAAATTGAGAAATGGTTTACAAATTAGCTCTCAGACCCCTTTAGCCCACTTACACCCATTTACCAATGCATTAGACAGTCTCAATTGGTGCAGCTTACATACTGTGAACTAGAAGAAGGTGTAAGAAACTGTAGGGTAAAATGTGAAGCAGCCTACACAATATATGTTCTTATAAACTCCTGTTCATTGGGTTTCTTGCTATTTTTTCTCTTGACCTTAGATTGTGTACTATGCCAGCTGGGACTCCATACACCAAATTTAGAAAGGATATATATGCGGGGAGAGGGAGTCTAAGCAGACGTAGAGGAATGTACTGTGAATCTTTGGCCTTTTCACACTACCGGGGTAAGTCGATCTAAGTTACGTTACTCCAGCTACATGAAAAATATAACTGGAGTTGACATAGCTTAGGTCAACTTACTGCGGTGTCTACACCACATGGCATCAACAGGAGATGCTCTCCCGTTGACTTCCCTTACTCCTCTCATTCCAATAGAGTACCGGAGTCGACCAGAGAGCACTCTGCAGTTGATGTAGCAGGTCTTCACTCGACATGATAAATTGACCCCAGCACTGCATTGACTGCAGTGGCATCAATCCCCGGTAAGCGTAGACATGGCCTTACACTCACAGTGAAGCGAAAAGATGTATGTTACACAACTCTCTAGAGTTAGAATGACCTCTGAATTTTTTACTTTTACTTGACCAATGTCTCTTCATTTAACAGTCTGGAAATGTATTTCTTCTACATTACTATTCTTGTTCATAATTATAAGCACTAAATACCAAATATTAATTGTGTATGACATGACAACTTACATGTATTGCTTTCTCTATTCATCCCATTGAAAAGCAATTTAACATTTTTTATTTGGTGCTGCACTTTTTCCATATGGTGGTTTTCCATGTTGCCATAAGAGGGGTTTCTACACTTTGAAAATCACTGATGCCCATTCCAATCATGTAGCTCGTTTGCTGCATTTCAAAATATCATTTGAAGACTACATTTGTTTTATGTAGAAATGAATAGGTCTTTTTAGAGCAACAAATGTGACAGCTAATTATTTGCCCTAGATCTGTGCCTACAGAATATTGAAGACATATCCAAGACATCAATTGAACTGCTCAACTTAAGGGTCAAATTACTACATACATACCCATATCTACACACATACTACTCACATACCCACCTATATACACACATAAATATATGTTTGGGTAGTGGGGTAACTCAGGTGTTTAAAAACTGCTCCCTACTAAAAGGTGGCTCTTGCTAGACTTCTGTAATATCTAGATACAATGGGACAAGTTATGGAGGGACTGCTGATCCAAATGTCAGGCCCCTACTTTCATGTACTTTTTGTGTTTTGATTTCCCTCTAGAAAAATACTTGACTGTACACCAATACGCAACAGGGAGATCGTGTGATTATACACTACTGTACCTATTGTTATGATAATAGCTAGACATAATTTTATGCAGGTGCCAGTAAAACTCCATAGTCAAGACAAGGTTCTAACTTGCACTTGAAGCAAGACTCGTGTCCCTCCATTTCACACTTCATTATAGAATTTTAGGGCCAGATCTTCATCAGTGTAAACTGGCAGAGCTGCACTGACATCAATAGGATCTGATAATTTTGAATCTTCACACTTGGCACAATAAATATTCAGAGAATAATAGTCTAGATAATTTTAGTGAAATATTTACTAGCTTGCAGAGGTAACATTTTAAAATGCTCTTTTAGAAATTTTGCACTTTTTTCTCCACATTTGAGTTTTTTGGTTAAACAAGCACAGACACTCCCCAAAAACACTTCGGGAAATTTAAGTTTCTAATCATATGACAGTTGAAACTAGAGATGGAGAAGGAAGCCCGTTCTGCCATATAGCAGCTCTCCAAGGCTCAGTATTCCATAATTTATTACTTAACAAAAATTTCAGTTTCTGTTTTGAAATGTATATTTCAAGCTAATGCACAGACACCAACAGCCTGATCCTCTATTCTTTCTTCAGGCAAAACTCCTGCTGAGTTCAATGGAAATTTGCTTGAGTAAGGACTGTAGGAGTAGGCCCTAAGAAACTTGAAATCATGTACTGCCATTTTCATGAGTGGGAGGTCACAGAGATTTTTTTGCTAAATATCTATCCCTTTGAACATTATGTGGAGGCGGGAAGGGGGGGGCTGAGGAGGCGGCTTGGGGGTCCAGAAAATTTTTTTTTATCCTTGGGATGCTAAAGTCTGAGAACTGATGCTATAAGGCATATGTTCTAATCCTTCAGTCACCCTGGGGGGGCCTTCTCTGAACCCTCTCCAGTTTATCAATATGCTTCTTGTATTGTGGGCATCAGAATGGGACACAGTACTCCAACAGTGATCACACCAGTGCCAAATATAGAGCTAAAATAACCTCTTCACTCCTACTCGAGATTCCCGCTTATCCATCCCGGAATCGCATTAGTTCTTATGGCCACAGTGTCATGCTGAGCTCATATTCAGCTGATTATCCACCACAACCTCCAAATTTTTTTTTCAGAGTCACTGCTTCCCAAGATAGAGTCCACCATACTGCAAAGATGGCCTACATTCTTTGTTCCTATGTATACAATTACCTTTAGCTATATTAAAAACTAATATTGTTTGCTTGCGTCCAGTTTACCAAATGATCCAGATCACTCTGAACAGTGTCCTGTCCTCTTCACTATTTACCAGTCCCCAAATTTGTGTGTCATCTGCAAGCTTTATCAGTGGTGATTTTATGTTTTCTCCCAGGTACTGATAAAGATGTTGAATAGCATAGGGGCAAGAACTGATCCTGCAGGACCCCACTGGAAGCAAACCCATTCAACAACAATTCCCTGTTTACAACTACACCTCTACCTTGATATAACGCTGTCCTCGGGACCCAAAAAATCTTACCATGTTATAGCTGAAACTGCGTTATATCGAACTTGCTTTGATCCGCCAGAGCACGCAGCCCCGCCCCCTGGAGTGCTGCTTTACCACGTTATATCCGAATTTGTGTTATATCGGTTCGCGTTATATCGGGGTAGAGGTGTACATTGAGAACTATTAGTTAGGAAGTTTTTAATCCATTTCATGTGTGCCATGTTAATTTTATACTGTTCTAGTTTTTTAATTAAAATAGAGTGTGGTACCAAGTCAAAAGTCTTACAGAAGTCTAAATACATCAAGTCAACACTATTACTTTATCAACCAACCATACTTGTATTCTTATCAAAAAAAGTTAGTTTGACATGATTTATTTTCCATAAACCCATGTTGATTTGCATTAATTACCCTCCCCCCATTAAATTCTTTATTAAATTGAGTACCATATCAGCCCAGGAACAATGTCAAGCTAACCGGCCTATAATTACCCAGGCCACCCCGTTTATCCTTTTTAAATACTGGTACAATATTAGCTTTCTTCCAATCTCTGGAACTTTCTCTATGCTCCAGTTCAGCAAGCTCCTGAGCCAACACTTTTCAAACTCTTAGATGCAAGTTATCTGGCCCTGCTGATTTAAAAATGTCTATCTTTAGTAGCATCTATTTAACATCCTTCAGGAGGTACTAAGGGAATCGAAAGAGATTGTATCATCTGTTTTTCCCCAAATACAGAACAAAAATATTTATTAAACACTTCTGCCTTTTTTTGCATTATTATTGATAATTCTACTATTTCCATGTAGATCCATTTAAATCTGTCTTATATTGATTAAGCTAAATTCATTTCTAGCCAAATTAAACTAAATTGATACAAATCAAATAATTACATGTATACAGTGTTTCAAATTAATACACAATACAATCCTAGGGCTAGATAATGGACACTTGAAAAAGTCACGCCCAAGCTACTATGTATAATGCTCTCTAATTTGCTACAACAGAGAAGTGTGGAAAGCCAGCAATCCTTAAGAGAATTGGCCTTATATGAACCCAAATTCTCCCTAAATATCAAAAGAGAGCAATTCATTCCTTCTACCTGTGTCTTCTGTTTTAAAGTGGTAATCCAACCTAATTCAGATATCACCCAATAAAACACCATATGGTCTAATTAAACATCACTGAAAGTATCTTGTTCATCATCTATATAGTGAGATTTGAGTTTACAAACTGCCCTGACAAAGCTTATCATCAATGGAGAGAGAACTCAGTTAATTAGAAAAAAATCAATCAGTCCTACTCATTAAATACAATGGGCCCAAATCACAGTCTGATGCCAAACATGGAAATATGCAAGCTGATAGATACAAAATTATACACCTCCTGTTTGCTTCCCCCAAGCGAGATTCCTCCGGCTGTTTTTGGCACTTGGACACCAATATAAAGAATGATCTTCCTCTTTCATGAAGATGATCATGGAGGTGGACTTTTGGAATGCCACTGATCGTTCACTGCAACATATCTAAACCTGCCTTGAAGAAAGGCACTTAACCTCTGACCTGGAAAAATAGGACAAGTGTCAGGCAAGACTACAGAAAGAACAAATCTGGAAGGTACAGAGCCTGGGCTGAGTGGGTGGGCTAGGAATAAAAGTATGTTTGAGTGAGTGGGAGACAGGGAGACTAGGACAGATGGATTCCTACTTGGAGACATCTCCAGAGACAAAGAAATTTAATCTCTGAAAGAAACAGTATTGGGGAAAAGGTGGAAAATCGTTTTTAAAAAGAAAATATGAGAAGAAACATATTGTATAAGAGAACTTTTTATATAAAAAACCAACCCCAAAAGGCAACATTTATTGCTTTACAATCCTTCTCCTATGGAAGCAAATGGCAAAATTCCTGTTGACTTCAATGTGACCAGGATACAGTCCTTTAGCTGAGGAAGACTGATGTCTTTCAGGGCCCAGGGTCATATCCATTTCACTGGACCATCAGACCTCGCCTGATAGATTCACCTTTGCTTTAGGATCTTCTAATGAGGTTCAAAAGGGAGCTAGAGGGGTTCAAAAGGGAACTAGACAGATTCACAGATGATATCAGCCTATTAGCCAGGACGAGCAGGAATGGTGTCCCTAGCCTCTGTTTGCCAGAAGCTGGGATTGGGTGACAGGGCATGGATAACTTGATAAGCTGTCTGTTCATTCCCTTTGGGGCACCTGCCATTGTCCACTGTCAGAGGACAGGATACTGGGCTTAAGGGACCTTTGGTCTGACCCAGTACAGCCGTTCTTATGTTCTAATGGACCCTACTACGGTGGAGGATAGTCACAGTGTCACACCCAGATTCACTCTCTGCCATGCCCTCTCTTTGTCTCTATACCAAGAGGAATGGCGAGGAACAGAGGTTCAGGGCTCAGAGCCAGGCCAGTGGATGAATTCTCTGTTGGCTATCTGCAGACAGTTATTAGTCTCTTTGTGCCTCCTGTGTGGTGCAGAGGTGCTGTACCTGAATAGAGCATTTCGGCTCCGTCTGGTTAACAATGGACACTACATCTCTGTAGTGTTATTTGACAATATACACACAAGTAATCAGCATCTGTAACCATTTTCTATCAAAAGTATGGGTTATAGATACTGGAAAAAGAATTTTCCTTCCTTCCAGATTTGTAGAGTGAACTGGCTGGCTATCAGAGAGGAAGAGCAAAGGAAAGAACCCAGCACAATAAGCTACCAATATATTCATGAACAGCCTCTCACTACAAGGAATTACATTAATCTTAGATCCAAATATAGGGGATGGCAAAACTCATTGCTCACTAGTTTAATTTCCTTTTTCTGTTTTGACCTGCCTGGGTTTGCATCACCTGAACGTTAATCTTGATATTATAAATCCAAAGCCAGACATTCAGAAGTAAAACTCAGAATTATCAAGTAGGTTTGTATCAGTTTAGAAACATTTCAAAGGTGTTGTCCAAAACTACAGCAACTAAAAGTTACATTTTTTGCTGAAAAAGTTTGAATACTGCAAAATCTGTTATGGGGGCCCAAGAAGTACCTCAACAGGCCACATCAGGCCTGTGAGTCAGTGTTGTTATTGTTTTGGGGTCGGGACGGAGCGAGACAGTTGATATAACTGTTTTATTAAAAGCTTTTGGATAACTTTTATGATGAAAAGAGAAGGAACAACACTTCAGGGTATCAATGGCAGTTGGGAGTGAGCATTTCGGAAATGACTGGTGTGAAAAGAATCCACTTCAAGCACTCTACTCTATTCCATTCCATCTCAAAATGGAAAATTCCTAGAAAAATAAAAAAGGAAACTTTCTTTCCAAAGCAAAATTATCCCTTGCAAAAGGCTCTCTCTCTCTCTCACAGACTGCAGAAGAGACTGTTCTCCACCTGAGAGCTCAGGCGGGCATGGCTAAGTCAGCAAAAAATGCCAGCAGCAGGATATTTTCATTTCTATCTAGCTAAGAAAAAAGAATTTTATCTCCATTCTGCTGAATTAGACAGAAATAGGCGTGAATTATTACTTTTGTCCACAGTACAGTAACTCCTCACTTAACGTTGTAGTCATGTTCCCGAAAAATGCGACTTTAAGCGAAACGATGTTAAGCGAATCCAACTTCCCCATACGAATTACTGTAAATGAGGGGGTTAGGTTCTAGGGAAATACTTTTCACCAGACAAAAGAACACGAACAAACACGCACGCACGCACACAAAAGTTTTAAACAAACAATTTAATACTGGTACACAGTGATGATGATTGTGAAGCTTGGTTGAGGTGGAAGAATCACAAGGTGGATATTTCCCTTACTGCGAAATAATGAACTACCACTGGCTGAGCCCTCAAGGTTAACTCTCTCACTCTAGAAGGTACCAGGAATGCAGGGAGATATGTGCATTCTCCTTTAAGTATACTGCCTTGTTAATTAGACCAGCTTGCTGAGACTGCAGCTGCTGCCAGCAAAGCTCTGTCATGTGTCCCCCCTGCTTTATGGACAATGGGGTAAGTGGGGTGCAGGAGTAGGGGGGACACCCTGACATTAGCCACCCTCTTCCTCCCATCCCCCGCACACAGCAAGCAGCAGTCTCAGGGAGCATCTCCAAGGCAGAGGGCAGGAGAGGCACATGGCAGTGGGGGAGAGACACACCTGAACTGCAGGCAGCTGCTGCACAGGGAACTTAGGGGAGCGGGGAGCTGATATAAGGGCTGCCAATCCACCCTGGTTCCAAACCCCCACCAGCCAGCTGCAATGGGCTGCTCTTCCTGCAAGCAGTGGACAAAGCAGGCGGCTGCCAAACAACGTTAGAAGGGAGAACTGCGCAACTTAATTGATCAGCAACATAACAAAACAACGTTAACCGGGACGACTTTAAGTGAGGAGTTACTGTAGTGGATCCAACATAGAACAAAGATCCTCCCCTTTGAAGATAAGAGTTTTACAAATATTAATGAATTAGGCCTCCCAGTCGGCCTGTGTAAGTAAACATTACCTCACACAGCTGCTCATAGACTGTTGTAAGAAGAATGAAGAGTGTCATTACCGGCCTGCAGGTCTTCTACTCCATAAGTGTAAACCTTAATAGAGTGCTTCAGTCTGCTAAGTCTGTGTGTTCCCAGAGGACTTCTGAACTTTCACTTTATAAAATAAATATTTATCACAAAACAAGTGTATCAGCCCCCAAGTCAGAAGGACTTAAAACCTGAGTTCATATTCCTCCCCCACTAAAAACCATAAAACTCCTTCTGATTCTCCATCATATTTGAGGTGAAATGATCCAGCAATCAGGACACTGAACAGCAAGTCAGGGGAACTGGTTTCTGTTCCTATCCCTGCCACATATTTGCTGTGTATCCTTGAGCAGGGCATTTAATTTCTCTCAGATTCAGTTCCTCCATCTGCAAGATAGGGACAATGACACATACCCAGCTGTGTAGACAAATCCTAGCTAGCCCTGTATTTACAAATACATAATATATTGGGCTTCAAGGAGTGCTGCAGACTAAAAGAGTATCCTGGGCTCTCCCTGAGACAACAGAAGTGTCTAAATGGTAAGGATGGGTACATTTGGCAATGACAGCTCCCATAGTCCTGCCAATTGTGCATAGTGATTAGAATAATAAAGGGCTTTTCTTTAAAATATATGTATCTGAAAGCATTGCCCTAACAATCGTAAGAGCGCCGCAATTTGTCATTGCTGACCAATTGAAAATAGGATGACCCCATACACACATTTCTGATACTGTATTCAGTCTTGTGCCTGGAATGCAAAAACTTTTTCACACTCTACTGGAAACTCACTCCATTTCAGAAACAGCTCATGTACACTAGCAATAATGACCTGGATAATTAGGTCCCACTCCTGAGAAATGTTGAGCACTGACCACTACCACTGAAGTCAATGGGAGTTGCAGGTGCTCAGCACAAAACAAGATCAATCTCTTATTTTGTAGATTAAGAGGAATACAACTGTTAAATAGCAACACCTCTCATGCTGCTATACTTCTTCATAGTAATACGGGTGAAGTACTGATCATTAAAGTATAAAACAAAGGGATTTAAATCCTGCATTAAGTAGACATCTCAGTGCAGCCTTAACTACAGAGTTGCAACAGGCATTATCATAATACAAATGGAATGGCTTAATGCTGCTAATGTTTATTGCTCTCTTTTTTCAAACTACCATAAACATTAAACAAGAAAAGCTACAATAAGCAATACATGAACATTATGCCAAGTTCTATTATACCAGTGATTAAGCCTACACTATTACACCCAATGTATTTCATATAAATGGTAAGTAATTATCTAATTAACATATAAATAGGTGTGCATAAATATAAATATATAATACACAGATTGCCGCACAGATCTTTACGTCTATAAAGATCTCAGCATAAAAGAATTGATGTAAGATTGGGGAAGGGGAAGCTGTGTCACAGAAAAAACAAAAGGTTCTTGCACCTGCACAAGGGGAAGGTGATTGATGGAAGAGTGAAAGCCCATGATCAAATCTGCACAAAATATTTTCATAGCAGCCTGATCTGTCGGGAGGGAGATTTTAGGCAGATTTCTTAAGATGAGTCAGGGGAAGAGATGAAGTAAAGGGAATCTCAAAATCACATCTGAAGAACAAAGAGGAAACAACAGTGTTCCTGATAACTAAGTCATTGTAAATAAAATGTAACTGTGCCAAGATTTGTTTTTTCACTTCTTTATTTCAGGTTATTTACCCTAAGAAGCTATTCCAAGATATACAGAAACAAGGCATGATGGCTCAGATTTTTACAAGGTATTTTTAGGTGGGGCTCCACTCAAGGTTGCAACACCGAACAGACTTAGGAGCTAAGATTTCATTTTCAAGTGACTTAGGCACTTGGGCCCAGTCTCTTAATCCAAAACCCTGATTTCAGTAGGAGTTAGGCACCTAAATATTTTTGAGCATCTGGACTCTAGAACCCTAAGTACTATTGACTTGCAATGAGACTTACGAGGCTAAGTGCCAAAGTCACTTCTGAAAGTTAGACTTAGGCTCCTACGTCTGTTAAGTGTTGCAATACTGAGTGGCACAACACTTAAATATCTTTAAAAATCTGGGCCAAAGGACACAATTCTGAAACTTTACAGCTATTGAACTTCCAGTGGCTTCTGTGACATTTCTGCACACAGGGCAGCTAAACAATGGTTTCTTTATTCAGGCAGTTAGTTACACGGACACATTTAACAATGTATAGAAACAATTTACTGAGTATTGAGAGGACTGATACACAGTTTTGTATTCACTGGACAAAGGTATCAAACAATTGTTAGTATCCATTTGGGACTGTGATCCAAATGGAATCTTTACACTGACTGCAACAAACACTTATTCAGACGCTAAATCAATTTAAAAAAAGTGGCTCTTCCTTTGTTCTTTCAAAGATTTTGCAAGAGGAAAATTTTAATGTAAATAATAGGACGGTCAAGCAATTTAAAAAATTAACTGTGATTAATCATACTGTTAAACAATAAGAGAATACTATTTAAATATTTTTGGATGTTTTCTACATTTTCAAATATATTGATTTCAATTTACAATGCTGAATACAAAGTGTCCAGTACTCACTTTATATTTATTTTTATTACAAATAGTTGCACTGTAAAAAAATAAAATGAATAGTATTTTATAATTCACCTAATACAAGTACAGTAATGCAATCTCTTTATAATGAAAGTTGAATTTACAAATGTAGAATTATGTACAAAAAAACTGCATTCAAAAACAAAACAATGTAAAACTTTAGAGCCTACAGGTCCACTCAGTCCTACTTCTTGTTTAGCCACTCGCTCAAACAAGTTTGTTTACATTTGCAGGAGATAATATTGCCTACTTCTTGTTTACAATGTCACCTGACAGTGAGAACAGGCATTTGCATGGCATTGCTATTGCCGGCATCACAAGATCTTTACATGCCAGGTGCACTAAACATTCATAAGTACCTTCATGCTTCAACCACCATGCCAGAGGACATGCATCCATGCTGATTATGGGTTCTGCTTGATAACGATCCAAAGCACTGAGGACTGATGCATGTTCATTTTCATCATCTGAGTCAGATTTCCCCTGCAGAAGGTTGATTTTTTTTTTTTTTGGTGGTTCAGATTCTATAGTTTCTGTATCAAAGTGTTGCTCTTTTAACACTATTGAAAGCATGCTCCACACCTCGTCCCTCTCCGATTTTGCAAGGCACTTCCGATTCTTAAACCTAGGTTTGAGTGCTGTAGCTATCTTTAGAAATCTTACATTGGTACCTTCTTTGCATTTTGTCAAATCTATAGCGAAAGTGTTCTTAAAACGAACATGTGTTGGGTCATCATTTGAGACTGCTGTAATGTGAAATATATGGTAGAATGTGGGTGAAACAGAGCAGGAGACATACAGGTCTTGCCCAAGGAGTTCAGTCACTAAGAACTTATTACTTTTTTTTTTTAACAAGCATCATCAGCATGGAAGCATGTCGTCTGGAATGGTGGCCAAAGCATGAAGGGACATACAAATGTTTAGCATACTGGGAATGTAAATACCACGCAATGTTGGCTACAAAAGTGCCATGCAAACGCCTGTTCTCATTTTCAGGTGACATGGTAAAGTAAACAAACTTGTTTCTCTTAGCGATTGGCTGAACAAGAAGTAGGACTAAGTGGACTTGTAGGCTCTAAAATGTTACAGTGTGTTGTTTTTGAATTCAGTTATGTAACAATCTACATTTGTAAGTTGAATTTTCATGATAAAGAGATCGCACTACAGTACTTGCATGAGGTGAACTGAAAAATACTATTTATAATTTTTACAGTGCAAATATTTGTAATAAAAATAATGTAAAGTGAGCAGTGTACACTTTGTATTCTGTGTTGTAATTTAAATTAATATATTTAAAAATGTAGAAAAATATCCAAAATATTTAATGAATTTCAATTGGCATTCTACTGTTTAATAGTGCAATTGAAACTGCGATTAATCGTGATTTTTTTTTTTTAGTTAATTGCATGAGTGAACTGAAATTGACAGCCCTAATAAATAATATTCAGCAATTCTATCGGGGGATTTTTTGTGTTCAGAGAATAAGCACATTAGCAGGATCAATGACAAAGGGCATTTTTTTGTTATTTGTAAATTAAATAGGAGGCGGAGAGTAGGTGGATAGGAGTTTGGCTTTTTAGCCTCCCTTTGAATCATGGTAAAAGTCAGGACAATGAATGTGGTGGTGGAGTTTACTTCAAGAGGAAGTTTGCCACCAAATTTTCCTGCAAAAAATTGCCAACAGAGTCATCTGCCTAAAAGTGTCATTCATTTTTCAAAATATATTGGACAAGAATTAAAATATTTGTTTTTTTCAAACACCCACACACACACATACACACACAACCTCCCTCCTTGCACCCCCCACCCAAAAAAACCAACCAGTTTTGCCATCAATGAGCTTTTGAATATTTCCCCACCATTCCTCTGAGTCCAGGCCCTACTTTACAGATGCCAGCCTTCTGACTAAAGACGACAAGACTAGATGACTCCTGGAGCCTGACAGTCCTGTTCCACACTAAGCTGCAAGGAGATTTTTAGGTTTGTCTTCATCCAACATTAGTATGCCTTGTCCCTGGCAAGCGATCACTGTAATTTTTATGATGTACACTACTTTTCTATTAGCACAAGCATCAGAAAACTAGACACATTGCTTGAAATTACTCATGCACTAAATGGAGCGCACTATCTCCTTTTTGAAAGGGAATCACTATGACAAATGAAGCTTTTCAAACACTTCTTGCAGTTAGTGTCCTCCAAATGTCCTTGAAACACCAAATCTAAGTTTTTATACCATGCTCATCTCCATGACTAGACTACCAAAAATCTCTAATGAAGATTTTCAGCAGTGCAAAACGCAACCTAAATTCAGCGTAATTTAGGTTCAGTTTGATTGTATGATACAACAGCTACTGTAGCTCAATAATGCTGAACCGCTCCCAGGTTAAGGTCCTGTTTAAGCTAGTGTCATAATTTTCAAATGTGGGTGAATAAAATTAGACACCTAAATCCACATTTAGACACCTAATTAAGTTACCTGATTGTAAGTGGTGCTACACAGTCACAGCTCTCCCCGACTTCAGTGGAGGTCAGGAGGTGCACCTCACCCCTGAAAACCAGGCCACATGCTTAGGTGTATAAGTATTGGCCTATATGTGTTATTGCCTTGGGCCATAAAAGAACCATTTCTGGTAAGCTGATTCCTCTGTTGACCAACACACTCGGCCATATCTAACCTCAGCTTTCTTCTAACTGTTCACGTTCAAACAACATTTGCAATGTGCAATTTAAAATTGTGTTGCTGCCAGGTCACACAGATTAGTAATGCCTTCGAAGAGGAAAGTGCTGTTTCACCGTCACACATGAGAGTCTTGCAGGCACGCTTTAACATGGACCATAGAGGGGAAACAGATCCCCAAGTCTTGGCAATGGCATAAAATCAAATACAAAACAAATCTTCGATGATAGCTAGGCAGCTAAAAGTGAAGGGAGCTGTTTGAAATAATTTATTAGTCTACAGAAATCAATGAAAAAGATCAGCCCTTCCCAGAAGATCTTTTCTTAATGCTCTTTGGTATAAATAATTCACCAGTATGTTGCGCATCCACCCTTCACAAGGTGAACTCTACCCTTCAGACTGGGATGTGTCTTCAGTGCTGCAATCATATTATTCTAAAGGTTAACTGATATGCTTCAGTAATATGTACCGGTATGTTTCTGCAGGTATCTGTGGTTTTGATGACAGTCGGTTTATGGCCCCTGGACTGACATTAGCTCAATTCACCAATGACCATGAATAGCCAATCAAGTGGTAATTACTGTTGTGTTAAAAGGTGTTAATGAAATACCTGATATCAATTACCAATACAAATTTTCCATATGAAAGTTGCCTGTTCAAGGTTAAACAGATGGTCTGGCCCAAGAAATGGATCGCTAAAGACCTCAAACCGAGACCTTAGCCTTATCTATACTGATGCTTAGCCCCAGTTCAGCAATCAACGTAGCTGCAGTCATGCAAACCTTAACAGTAGACAAGAAAAGATGCAATTTGCACAGGTTGAACTTACCCTTGGACCGAACCCCAAAGCCATGAAAGACAGAATCTGAAAACCACTGAAGTCAATGAGTGTCTTCCATTTACTTCCATGCTTTTTGGTTCATGCCATAAGGGGAATTTGTGGGTTAAGTACTCCGCTCCAGTGGACACTGGATATAGTTTCTTTGTGCAGACCAACCACAAAAAGGTTGGGCTAATGCTCCCAGTCTACCTCAACTATCCCTGGGAATGATGTTGCCAAAGGTTAGTGACTTTGGGTTAAGAGGGTTTCCAAGGGAAAAGTATAGAGCACAGGCAAGAGAGAACAAGCAGGGTATTGAAAGCAAAAGGGACAAAGGCCAAGGGAGCTGTTTCTTGGCAATGGAAATGACTCAGCAGTGCATTACCTGGGATCTGTGTGTGTGGAATTGCCGTGTGCACTTCTGACCATTTCTGTTCCAAGTTAACAGAATTTGTGAACATTTTGAAAATAAGTGACACTAAAAATGCCCTGAATCTATGTAATGAATTCCTGTCCTAGTGGGAAACAAGCCCAGTGCAGCACCCCAAAACCTGCTACCACTCGTCAAAGCAGTAACACCATTAACCTCAACCACATTTGAACTGGTGATAAACAGCTCCATATCCAATGATCAGTCCCAACTATCCAGTCCCCTCATTTTCTGCTTTTATAAGTGTACGCATATGAGAAACAGCACAAAGTGATCGTGCTGTGAAAACATTATCTTCCAAGAATCTGCAAGGCCCCTGGGACTAACATAGATGAATGCTGTGAGGATGATCGTCGAGGAGGGAGACCTACTATGCATTTAGCTGTAAAGGTGGAAGAGGGTAAGCTATATTTCATTTAGTAACAGAATTGTATTCTGCTATAATAAATATTAATAATCCTTCCTTTCTCAGACCCTACATCTTACATATTTAGAGTGTTAAATTTTTGGGGCAGACTGTCTCTTACTATATGGGGAGTCAGTGTTGCCTAATGGATAGAAGACTGGACTGAGACCTATTCCCAGCTCTACTAATAGTCTGCCGAGTGACTTTGCACAAGTCACTTAATCTCTGTGTCTCAGTTTCACTGTCTGTAAAATGGGGAGAATGATATGGACATCCTTTACAAAGTGCTTGAAATCTACTTATGAAAAGTGCTATTCAAGAGTATTTTAGACATTGGTACAGCATCCAGCACAATGAAATTCCAATCTCAGTTGGGATTACTATGCACTTCTGTAGTATGTATAAATAAATAAATGAATGAATAATGTTACAGATCATATTCTTAGACAGAAAAAGAAATAATTATATATATATTTTCAAATTATTGTAATATTAAATGTGCTTCATATGTTCTTCCTGATAGATAACATGAAGTAGAATTTCCCTTCCCGGACACCAAAAAAATCCAACATTGGACCTGATCTCTTTCATTTTCATTCAGGAGTTAATTTCAAAACTCTTGGATCATGAAACCAGATGTTATCTTCTTAGGGCATACAGAGTAGAAATTTATCTCACTCTGCAGTGTTTCATTTCCTCGTGCTCCTTCATTAAATGGTACATAAATTTTGTCTGGGAGGTTAAAAAAAATTTTTTTGTAAAAACATCAGCATAACATTTCATGTGTTTTCCTCCTCCTATAAAGAAACTTTTTTTAAAATTTTATTTATTCATGTATTGCACCATTTCACGGATGAAAGAATCTAAGCAAAGCTCCCAGTCCTAGAATGCTTACCTACATGCATAGTCCATTCACCTTGTGCTATATAGGATCAAACCCAAACAGATGACGCTTCATTGACTCTTAAGAATGTTGACTTGTTTATACTGTTATACACATTGTGTATCTCAGTCACTTTACTTACAAGAAAAGGTCAGCTTTCACTAATTACTTTTACTACTTTCCTTTAATGACTTTTTAAATTGGCCTTGTCTGGTGTTCATTTGGATATAGCCACATTATTCAAAAGAGGTTTTCATTTTCAGCAGTAGTTTTGTGGGAGGGGGTTTCCCTTGACAATATTACAATCCAAACTTTATAATTTCTCCTCAGAGCTGTGTTTGGTTTGACATGGAGCATCCATTCCCCCCAGCAATGAGCTCCAGGAGGAGCTACATCTCAAGAACTCCAGGGAGTGCATCTGCTGTACTCCCTAGTAGGATGGTGCAGCATGCTCTATCTGCAGCAAGGCCTTTCACCTTGTGGGGCACTTCCATGAAATAGTCCCTATCTTCCCTGGAGCATAGGGACTGCTACTGAGAGCTCCTTAGCACTGAAACCTCTATAGAAGTGCCTAGTGCATTGTGGGAGCTACCAGAAACAATTAATATAGATAAAAATAATAATAGTACCAGCACTTTGTGCAGGGAGTCCAAGGCCGGGGCGAAGTCTTGTGCCAGCCCTCCCCACATTCAATACTGTACCCAAGCAAAGGCCAAGCCCCATTCAGTCCTACACTGTATGAATGGAAGTTACATTTCCCATACAGTAACCTGTTGCAGATATTCCCAGCAACTGAATGGGAGGCCTGTGTTCTGTAACGGGGGCATTAAGCTTTTTGACAAAGCAGTGACCTTTAGAGTAGGAACAGAATGTATTTCCAATCTTTGCTTACTCTCTTGCTTATTTTGAGAAGGCTGTAGTCATTGGAGTGTCATCAATTTGAGTAAAACAGTTAAAGCGCTGATGGAAAAGCCAGCTCATAAAGCCTCTTTCATCAGCGTTTCAAAGCTAATGAGTATGAATCACATCTGGATTGGATATGCTCTATGCATTCCAGCGTTTCTGATTCCCAATCTTTAACATGTTCAGTTTTAATATTTTATAATATATACATATGTATCAATATGGGACCAGATCCTCTGTTGGTGTAAATTGGCAGAGTCCCCACTAACTCTAATGCAGTTACAATGATTTACACCAGCTGAGGATTTAGTCCTTTGTGGTTGGGCTGGTTGGTTAGTTAGATAGTTGCCTAGACAAAAAAAAATACATGGACAGATATGCAGATAGAAGTATATTATAATTACACATATACCTACACAGAGAGAGCGCACTTGATTTTCCTCATTTACATTATTTTTACATTAACGTAACTCCTTTGATTCATATCAGTATAAGTAACAGGGCAATCGGTCCTATCTTAATAATTGTTTCCATGATAAAGAACTATACATGATCTTAGCTCATAGAGCCGAGAAGCGCCAGGTGTGACCAAATCATGGCTCGCAGAGCTTGAGGCTTCATTCTGCTGGGGGTGGGAAGGGGAGGGACGACGCCGGGGGAGAGGAGGGGAGAGCGAGCAATTGCGGCTCCAGCCCCATGGTGGGGCAGCAAGGCTCAGGGCTTCACCCTGCAGCAGGTTTTGCTGGTGCTTGTGGCTTCACCCCCGATGGGGGGCCATGGCTCAGGGCTTCATCCCCATTGGGGGGCAAGTCGAAGTTCAGGACTTCTGCCCTATGGGTGTGAGCTGGTGCTTCAGCCCTGCAGGATACAGCAACCCAGTGCGCAGGGCTCCAGCCCTGCAGGCTGAGGGGCGCTGCTGCTGGGGGCTTCAGCCCCACAGGAGGAGGCAACCTGGTGCTGGGGCTTCAGCCCTGCAAGTGGTGCCTAGGCTCCAGCTTCAGCAACACATGCTTAGTATAACAGGAAATTGTGACACTGTAGTGCGGTGATCTCCTTGCATTTGCGGCACACTACAGGCTGAGTTTACTGTTCATAAGTCGCAGCTGAATAGTTTTAGATTGAAGTGTTAACCCTATGTTAATTTTGTGGAGAACAAGATATCTTCAAACTGTAAAAGGGCAAGTATGAAGAAGAAAACCAAAAAGTTTTCAGCCAGAATGGGAGGAAGATTTTGCATTCAATAGTAAAGGTGGCAAACCCCTGTGCCTTATCTGCAGTGCATTGCTCTCTCACTACAAAGCGAGCAACTTGAAATGTCATTACAAAACGAATCACAATGACAACTTTTCCGCTAAATACTCTCCTATCAGAATTAAGGAAAAACAAGCTAACCACATTAAAATTACACCTCAACAGTCAACATTCATTAGGGAACCTAACATTCATTAAGGAACCTAACAACAACTGAAACTAGTTTTATTATGGCATGGAATATCACTCATGCAACACATCCGTATTCTGATGGAGAATTTGTTACGAAGAATATTTCAGAAGTGGTTGCAATTTTAGATCCAACTAACACAAAATTTCAACAACTAATACAGCAAATTCTAATTTTGCACCACACTAGGGAGAGGGGGATCTCCCAGATCAGTGCTGATGTTGCAAGCAATATGCAAAATGATCTAAAGAATTCTCATCGCATTACAGAAAGATCTACTGTAAAAATGGAACTACTGGAACTCCACGAAGACCAGGCTTTAAAGATGTTGCATAAATCACATTCTTTAATCAAGTTCTGGAAACAAGTGCCAGGAATGAAGTATCAAAAAGACTAATGTGCGACTCATTTCAATTTTTGGCCCAATATACTGCTGTGAATTGCCATACTCCATGATGAAGTTTGTAAAACCAAAACATCACACAGGCCTTACAAATCAAATCAGACCAAGCTCCCCCGTACTGCCTCAACAACATATCAACCAGATTTCCAAAGACTTACGACCAGGATGGAGACCCACAAAGCCTCTAGCTCTAGCAGTAATTAGCTGTAATACAATAAGTAGGATATTATTTTTTAAAAATGCATGTGTAAAGGTTGTTTGTGTCTTGCAGCTCTCAAAATTTTGAAGATTATCGTATGTGACTCAGAGCGTCAGTAAGTTTGGCCACCCTGCTATAAACTTATGATACTTTAATCCATATTCTGGGGTCTGTTCTTCCTTTGACAGAGGCTAGTAGTATTTGCAGCATGTAACTGTACAGGGAAAACAGACCCTTTTGAATAAAAGTTAACGACATGAGAGCAATTTTTTAAATATAATAGTCAATTACCAAAAAGACCAGAATCATTTCTGTAGTAAAGAATACGAATACACAATATTTTTCTAGCCTTCACTTACACTTATGTATTTTAGAATGATTTGAGGCAGTAAAGTGCAGTGATGATATGGTTTAACTATATTTTGAACATTGTTCCACCACATCTTTCAGGTTATCACAGTGAACAGACTGTATTTAACACTAAAAACACAAGTTTACATGATTCTGTGGATTCAGAGCAATACAGTACAAAATTCACACAGGAGGTTTATTCAGATCCAACAATTACAGCACTGTATATAAGAATATGTCATGCAAGACTATTTATGCTACTCATTGCTCAAAGGATACTTTGAGCAACTTATCATGTGGTAGAACCTATATGGTGTTTAACCGAGACAAATCATTTCAAATCACAATTACAACAATTTATTCATCTATTTCTCCCAGAGCCTAAATTGCAAACATAGACCCTCTCTCTAGAGAGCACTTCATACCGAGACTGAATGTTTAAATGTTTGTGTATGCTCACATGTACACATCAGCTAAATTGCAGAGCAAATGTAACTTAATCACTGATTATTTACCTGTATGTAAGTATAGTGGCTAGCCAGCTGGACGCAGCAATACAAAAGGTGAGAGAATTCATACAAGCATCCATTATGGTTTAAATCAGCCTGACCAAATTACTTTATCGTTGTTCTGAAGGACTGTTTTTGTATTTCCAGAAGTTTATGATGAGGCATCTATTATTTTCTGGACAATGTTCAGGCAACTGGCTTAAAATACAAGTCAGCAAGGCCATATTTTTAAATAAATACATACACAGAACCACATTTTCACACTCTCTAGTTGAATGTGCAAAGGGGAAAATGGACATGCGAACTGGGTATTTGCGTTTCTAACTCTAAGATTTGTATGTGACAATGTGGGCTACGTCAATAAATGTAAGTGTTGTCCATGCAGTTCAGGAGCTGGTATATACCTGAAAAATTGGTCTATTGTGTGGAGGTCGTTTCTGGCAGCATTCTGATGTTTGTGAACGGTGACGGAGTGCCCTATGATCTATAACATGCATTCATGCAGTAAACAGTGGGACGTTTCAATTGCACTTTAAACAACACACACAGTTCAGAAGCAGTCACAATGACTTCAAATCTAGATCCAAACTGTCTGTTACAGCTATCCTCCTATTCCATTTTGTCTCTTACAGATGTCCCCATACTCCATTTTGTTTTTGTTCTACTGTGGCCTCCCCTCCCTGGCTGTTAAGTTGTTTAGCAGGGCACTGCCCTTCTCAAAAGGGAGGGTCCCTTAAAGTTGTTTAGCAGAGCCATTGCCCTTCTCAAAGGGATGGCCAATTGTGCTAAGTGGGACCACTGCCCTGTTCAAAGGGTTAGTCCTGTTATCACCTTGTTAAATCTGGGCTCGGTGTAGGGTGGACAATGTCCAGTTGCAAGGCCTATTGTGTTTTTAAGGTCCTGGGCATGAGTCATAGGCCTCATGTGCTTCTGAGTCACCTATTGCACAGGACTCTGCCTAGACATGTCTCTGTGCTCACCTGCTTTTTTTTTTTTTTCCCCTGCCTCTGAGCCAATCAGAAGTACTGGTGGGAAACTGCCTAAGTTTGCCCTTAAAACCAGACATTTTCTGATCAGACCTCAGAAAGGTTCCTGCATTGCTACCTGGTCTGATCAGCCAGGGGTTCTGGGGGGTCCTTTCTCCTCTCTCGTTTTATTTTTGAGCGTACCCCTGTTTTTTGAACCCCCCCCCCAAGAACGAATTGCTGCCTGAGAGATCTCCTGATTATTGAGACTGTACCCAGCCTTCTGATGATTTTGCTGCTTTTACCTCTGCTGCTTCCTTTGGGGCTGGTAAGAATCCCTCTGTGAAATTCTGTGAAATTCTCTATACTTTTATTTTATTATCTTAGCTGCTCTCTCTCTTTCCCCAGCACCCAGACTTAACCAGCACCCAGCATAGCTGTGGTTAAGTTAGGTTTAGAGAATTGTTTGTATTGTGTTCTGTAAGTTAGGTTTAAGAAATTGTTGCATTGTGTTCTGTTACTTGCTAATTTGTGTAGTCTTGGTTAAGTTAGGTCATAGATAAGATTTTGCTGTGTTCTGTATAGTTGTGGTTAAGTCTGTCTTCCTGCTGCCCCCACCGAGCTCTCCAGTCACCCCATACCCCTCAGTCTCTCTGCTGTTTAAACCTGCAGCCTGCCTGCCCTCTGTCTCCTGAAGTTTAAATCTCCCTCTGCTCTCTGCTGTTTAAAGCTGCAGCCTGCCTGCTCTCTGTCTCCTGAAGCTCTCTCTCTCTCTCTCCTTTTTAATCCCTTCCTCCACACTCTCCTATTACCCCCAAACCTCAATTGTATTACTGAAGTCTAGCATAAAACCCCATTGGTTACCCTTTTTCTCTCTAACACACCTCACATTTTACATTTATACCACTGTGACACATTTTTACCTAGAGTTGGTTACTTACCACATTTTCCCATAACTGTTAGTTGGCTATATGCTGCTGTGACACACCTTTTACATAGAAATTGTTAGCTACTTGTTACATTTATACTTCAGTGTTAATTGGTTACCAACTGTATTGTACCCCACTGTATTGTACCCCACTATTGAAACCCCCTATACTATTTGCTAAAAGAAACCCCTCCCCAATTGTCTACCTTAACAAACCCCATACCCCTCACTATTGAATTTTCCCTGTTTTTTGCATTTTCTTAATAAAGTTTATTTTGCACCCCACCTGTGTGGTCATTGCTCCCCAAGATCCCATATACCTGCTGGGAGGGACACAAACAACCTCTGTTCACCAAGACCAGAAACTTGTTTAGTTTGCAAAGACTGGAAAATATCTAATTGCAGCAGTTTAACCTGAAGGTAAGAGCTCTCAGTCACCTCCTCCTTATCCCAAGCTTCCCTCTGCTCCTCTCACCCTGTAAGGTCCGGGGTTCCTTATTTTCACCTTAAACATTTGTCTACTATACACAGTGACCAGATGTCCCATTTTTAAAGAGACAGTCCCGTTTTTGGGGACTTTTTCTTATATAGGCACCTATTATCCCTCACCCCCATCCCATTTTTTCCACAGTTGCTGTCTGGTCACCCTAAACTATACATGTCACATGTCAATTCATGCACTGGCAAGTTTGCATATAGCCACAAACTTCACCTTATGGTCAGCACACCCTCTCCAAGTAGCGATTGGGGGGTGGGGCAGGTCACAGAGCTGCACGAAACTTGGCAGCTTGATGGGGGTACTGGAGAGTATGTAGAGGTTGGTAGGGTGAGACTCAGGCCTGTGTGTGTGGGTAACTGGATGCTGCGTGGGGGCTGTCTGGGGAGCAAAATGGATACAAGTATTTGGGGCTATCTAGGTGGGTGGATTGTCTAAGGCTAAGTCTACACTTATGGTGGCAGCAGAGTACAGCACTAGCCACATTGTTACATGCCGCCGTGAAAGGCATGTTGCATCCACACGTCATTGTGGTGTGTAGCTACATATGGCAGTGAAAGATTCCGGCAATAGAGAGGCAGCAAGGAAAGCCATGTCTCACTCGCTACACTATTTTTTTTATACTCATGTTAGCTGGCTACATTTACATCTATTTTAAGGCCACATCACAATGCTGCAGTGGTATTAATTGGCTTTGGTATAAATGAGAACCAAGCCCACTGTATACAGGGATTTTTATTTTTATACAAAGATTTGCAATAGGTACCTAAAATGAGGTGTACTATAACTAGAGGTGAGCCTGATGTGCAAAGTCCAAATCTTGATCAAACAGCCCAAGAGTATTTTGGTTTTGTTTTTAGTTCATCTCTAGCAATAACTGTAGAGGAGTGGGTTTGTAATTAACATATGGTAATGTAATATGTTCTTAATAAAGTCACAAAAGGGAAAGTGTTCCCTACCATACGCTCTTCATCAGCTTTGTGATCTAGCAGTGAAATCAAGAGACTAGAGATCAGGACTCCTCAGTTCTATTACCAGCTCTGCTAGAGCCTCACACATGACCTGTGGAAAAATCTTTTAACTTAAATATGCCTCAGCTTCTCCTTCTTTAAAACAGGGTTAACAGAGTGTTGGAGGATTGACTGTAAAGAACTTGGAGATCATTGAATGCAAGGGACCACTTAAGTTTAAGTAAACATTCATTGAACTCTGTCACTATTTGATTTTACTTAAACAATTTTCTCCTCTCAGGTCCACATGGCAGATGATCTCAGCCAATATTCTGCTCTCCCTTCATGCACAGGAATTCCAACTGGTTCAAGTAATGAGAATAGGATATCACAGTTGAGCTCAACTGGTCCGTGGAACAGACAGGAGAATTTTACTCTGTCTTAAGCATAACATCCCTAGACAGAATATCAAAAGCTAATAATAGTTTTCAAATACTGTATTAAATACTACATTAAAATTAAAATATAGTTTGCTTTTAACCCCCTCATGTACATACCTACCTCCCAGGAATGTACCAAACGACTACAATTTCTCTTTTTGTTGATTGCCATTATTAAACTAACCACAGTATATAGTAATCAATAGAGGTCTTTATGATCATCAATTTCATTGTTGTAATGGGTGAATGTCCTTAGTGCCTACTGAGATAAACACAACACACTCTTCATATTTTGTTTCTGTCTGCTAAAAACAGCAATTAAACCTGGAAAAAAAATATGACCGAAATGAAATTGTGACCATGCAGTTAATTTCATACTAAGAATCTAATATACTGTAAAGCTTGTTGGAGGACACGAGACTGAGGCCAGATTCCAATCTTAGTAACTGCACTGTAAACACAGAACCCAATTCTCCTCTTGCTTACACCTATGAAAAGTGGGAGCCATTGAAGCCAATGGACGTACAGGTCTGAAAAACTGGTATGAGAAGATAAATCAACCCACTGAGTACAAGAATGCACTTTTTTTTTTTACCAGAATTGTTTGTTAACGCACTAGACTGGTGAGTTGTCTTACAATTCGAGCTGCTAAATTTGGCTTGGTTTTAGTACAAGCGATTTTAGCCACTAATGTGGATGAGAAAAATAAATGATTTATTTAACATAATTGTTCTTCATGAGCTTCTTCTGCCCTTTAAATTTGCAGTAAAATCTTGCATTCCACTGAGATTAGCAGAGGTTACTCTCTCCTAGGATGGTGGGATGCGGGTAGGGTTAAACTACCCAGGCAAGAGCCTATCTGTTCATGCAAAGAGTAGTGTTGACCCTGTCCATTTCCAGGAACAATGGCAGAAACTGGGAGATAGAATTAACTGAAGAAGGCTAGATGGGCAGAGCTAAGGAAAATAAAAGCAACAAACTTAGAACAAACAAATGGAGCAGATAGGAACTATTATTTTAGAAATCTCCATATTGATTTTACAAAAAGACTGACCACTGGTTAAAAATTTACTTCTGATGGCACTCACAACAGAATTTGGCAGAGCGATAAATAAAGTAATTTACAAAACTAATACAGTAAGTGTTTAAATAGCCACATTTATAGTCATTAAAACTGAACAGCCTGTAAGTATAATTCAACCTCTGCAAACTAGTCTACAATGTTTGCAAGCACAGATCTGCAGGAGATATTTAATAGGAAAAAGGGCAAATGTGAAACTATTGGCTAAGATTAAAATAGGGTGAAAGATTCAGATTTAGAAAAACAAACACACTAATCATATCAGGCTACCGTCAAATAAACAAATAACCAATTTTTGATGTAACAAACTGCAAAAGCCATTCTCTCAGAACTCCCAGAGCCTTGCATGTAGGTCTGCCATGCAAATGTCAGACTTTGTGTCATCGCTATTGATTTGTCCTTTTAAGTAATATAAAGCCAATCTGTAAAGTGCTTATTCCCTATCCTACACTACACCTACTTTTAAAAAAAACACACACCAACAATTAATTTTTTTTTAATTTATGCTATAGTGGAGCCTAGATGCTGCAGCTGAGATTGGGTCTTCATTGTGCCTGACAACTACAAGAGGCAGTCCCTAAAGTTAAATCACTCTTGACGAACAAGTAATGCAACTGTTCAGAGTGGGAGTCTTTACTAAAGTGAGACAGACCATTTCTTCATCCATTAATGACACATTTTATATGTTTTATGATCACCAGTTTAATAAAAATCTGTGGGTTTTAGAAACCCTCTTGCCATCTGTGATTGTATTACTGGAAACAGGAACAAGTTAACTTGCCACAAAGACCACCACAGGCTTTTCCCAACAGAGAAATGTTACAATTAAAAAAAGAAAAAAAAAGACAATAATGTACTATATTAAGAAATTAACTTCATAGCATTCTACAACTCATGGCCCATGCCAGGCATACTCCAATGAAGCAAGCGGGAGTTTGAGACCTCCAGAAAGTACTCACAATGCCACAGGATGACGCCCCAGGAGCTACCAGAGCAATTATAGGAATTAATCAGCGCTGTGGCACCGTAAAGGTTGGGTGTTGCAATAGGCACCAGGTGTGCAGGTTCAATGACAACAGGTGCTGCTCCACGTATGTTGCTCCAAAGTGCTGGCTTTACATTAAGAATCATCCCACTGTGCTGAACAGCAGCTATACAGTTCATGCTGCCCCTACACCACCATTCTAATATATCCCATCTTTCTCTGATATAAGCTTTTGCCTTCAGCTAATTCTTAGCCTTAATATTTTCTTCTAAGCAGAATAAAAAAAATCAAAAATCTATTTAGTCACTTTGAATGTGTAAAATATTTTTTTAAAATTCACCTAGAAATTTAGGCCCTAATCCTGCAGATTAAGCCATGCAGTTGGATTCCTGAGTTTATGAGGAGGCCCAGGGATTTCAGCAAGACTCCGGGCAGCCATGAAGATCCACCTGCATGGATCTGACTGGATTCCGGTGTCCTAGGAATGTATCCCAAGAGTCTACAAAGGAATCTTCATGTGCTGAGCCATACTGCCACATGGAGACTTCACAGGGAAGCAAGGGTCCAGGATGCGGGCAGGCCCCTTTGCAGGCTTGAAGCCTCAATGTCTAAGGCACGCAAGTCATTGTTATAATATGTGCAAGGAAAGGTACCAAGAAGATGAGGCTTAAAGATTTTGTTGTACTCGAACTGAAATAGCTTCAATTGTTCTTTTAAAATTATTAAAAGATTTTAAAGAGCTTTGTGACCACTTACTATATTTCTGAAAGATGTAAATACATTAGCCCTTGGGAGACTCTGGATTTGTTTTTTAAATAAATATACACATTTTGATGCATTCGTTTGGCTAGCAGCAAACTGGAATATATTAGCATTCTAGGGACAAGAAGTGTCTGGCACAATTAGATTTAAAAACAACCTAAAAGATGTGTAACTTGTAAAAATTAGAGATGGAAAAGACCTAACTATATTATTAGATCTTCTAGCCCAGCTCTTCACCAATGCAAGACTGGTCCCAGTTCCTCTAATAATAATGTCTAATATACTTGCACTTGATTATCTGGTTTCCACATGTACATATCCATAGGAGTTTTACACACATACGCACAGATAAAGGCCCTTTGAAAATTTGGCCCTAAAATTTAGAGTTAAGATGAGGCAAAAAACGCTAAAACCCAACGTGCTATATAAAATTCCTCACTGCGTGGAGACTCAGACAATATTCCAGGCACAGTGGAATGGGGTGGGGACATTTCAGCCTTCTCTCTGTTTTCTTGCTTTGGCTGGATTATGTCACATACTTGTAGTTATTCAAACACAGGCTTCTTTGTGAGATATAAAGGTACCTATCATATTTATCATCTATAAGGACACTTCATTTACCAGTTCAAACTCCTTTTTCTAAAGGCCTGCATTAATTAGTCTCTGTTATACCCATCATATATGATCAGATTTCAAAAAAAATACAGTGGTTTATTTCCCCAGAACACGTTATAACAGTATAAAGTCTATACAAGTTTCCAAAAGGCAACTACAAAATATATTAGTGAATATTCACTGCAAGCTGTTTTTAAGGGCTAGATTCTGCTTCACTTTGAGCAATACCTTACCAGATGGGTTGTCCAATTTAAATCAGATACTTGGAGGCAGACTACTCAATGGGAGGCAGAGTCTAGCCCTTAATAAATAAAACATGAGTGGGTGGCTGAGATAAGTCTTTGCCTTACCTGCCATTTTACATTTTGCAGGTTCATCAACACTCTTTCCCATTAAAAGAAAGAGAAAAGAAAAATAATCAAGAGCAATTCGTTTATTTAATCAATGGTCTTAATTGTAAGAGGACACTACTTCAAGTCAGGGGTTCAATGGTTGGGGACTGGAAGCCATAAAAAATAAATCAGTCTCACTAGAGACAGTGTAGAAAAGTGTGTCTTGGAAACTGGGTGTGGCTGTAGAGTTTTACCTTATTGGTTTTCACACTGAAGTGCTACAGGGATCTATACAAAATGCCGAACTGTATTTTTTGAATTTATTTTATACCTTCTGTTTAGCCATTTTCTTAAACCAACATAAGAGGTACAGAACTTTCTTGGCAAATTAAATGAAAGGTAGGTAAATCCATTTGCAGGCAAATTTGCAGTCATTCAAAAAAAATAAAAAAAATAAAAAAAATAAAAGTTAAGTCAGAGACAACATGCCCAGGTGTAAAATTGCTTCTGTCACAACTAATTGCCTCTATACAAAAAGGGGCATACTGAATACAGAGCTGAAAGGCA
Source organism: Chelonoidis abingdonii (assembly GCF_003597395.2). NCBI lineage: Eukaryota > Metazoa > Chordata > Testudines > Testudinidae > Chelonoidis > Chelonoidis abingdonii. The sequence goes on from NC_133773.1 coordinate 28,762,790, forward strand.
TTTGCTGTCTAATGAAGTCATTACTAATGCAACACAAAAAAGCAGCTGCTTGTCAAAAAAGCCTCTCACTTCACTGCCCAGATTGGTTAACACAACATTATTAGTTCACCTTTCAAGACACACCATAAACTCTAGGATTTTCTCTCTCACCAGGTTAGCTATGGAGCCATCCATCACTGGCAGCAACAAAATCCCTCTCTAAAGCTTCACATACACCGCACACCTTAACTGTGTACACACCACAGTATCTCAGCCAGCTCACCCATTATGAGCTCTATATTAAACTACAATGTTATCAACAAACAAACAAGTCAATGCTGCTTGCCTTTCCCTCATCTACGGAATAAGAGCTATAGACATATCTCTGCACTTCAACTAAAGAAGCTCGATGTTCCAGCATCCCTAGTCTCCAAGCCACTCCTACAGTCTCGCTCTGTTTCCTCACACAAAATTTTTGCTGTCTCCGTTCACATTACCTTCTTGGGTCTTTTTCTCCTCTGATTACTGCCGTTGTACTTCTCCCCACCATCGCTTTTCTGGGCTGCTTCTCCGTTCATCATTTTGAACAGTTTTGAAAGCAAAGATCTCTGCCATTAAACCCTCCTGACTGTACAGACCATTTGTGAGTGTGTCACTTGCTGGAGAGGAGGAGGGGTGTATATGTGCGCGTCTGTGTGTGTGTGTTGGTGGGGGAGGGAAGACAGCGCACTGGGAGGGTAAGCATGATGGTGTTGCCATGGCAGCAGCTGCCACAACTGTTTATCTGACTGCACTGTTAAATCTGATTCAACCAATTACCAACAGAATCTGGATGCTTTACAATGAAAAGCCTTGAATTGAGAATGCCACGGTCTAGCACAGGGTGCGAGGATCAGCATGGTGACTAGTTGATGCTTGATACAATCTCCTTTTTGATAAGATGTGGGAAAAAGGCTGAACAACAATCTCTGTATGTGATTGCACTACAACGCAGAGCTGATACAAGGCATATAAGATCACTGTAGCAACTTTGCAGTGCTTCCTAAACCCAAGGGGATACACTATATTTTATGCAAAGGAAGAATGCATTTGGCAAAATTCTGCTTTCAGTTGCACACTGGTGTAAACCCAAATCTAATTCTCTATGGAGTTACTCCGGAATTGTTACATGGTTACTCAAAGCATTCTAGTTTTGGAACATTAAATTCTGATTACAGTTATTCTGTTCTGCTTGAAAAGAAACCCACAAAGACGGAAGTTATACTTAACTAATACTTTCACTCTATCAACTTTTCTTTCCACTGAAGGAAGAAATGAATGTTAGAAGCTAGACCTTCTCTTACCCCATATGCCTGCTGGTACAGACTCTTGATTTGTTTTATTCTAATCAAAGAATCTAAATCAAATTTATGAATACATTTTGTTGGATCTAATTCTTAAGTGGGCAAAATTCCCCATTCCCAGGTGCCATAATACTTCAACAACAGTTTTCTGTCTGTGTTAGGACTAGAACCCTGCGTAGACACCAGTATTCTATCCCACCTCTCTAACTCATGGATTAAGATTTATTTATTATTTAAATTACAGTAGCAGACAGAGGCCCCAGTCAAGATAGGTTCCATGTTGTACTAGGCACAGTAGAAACACACATACCCTTGTCCTGAATCCCATGCACATTAGTGGAGTCACTGCTGTAACATCAATAGACTAAGAAAATCTCAACAATTCCACACGTAGTTAAGTCCAAACACTACTAAAGTGGTTTCCACAGTGTGAGCAAATAGTTCATATTCTAAACTAAATCATCCCCATCTTGTTTGTTTAGAAAGGACTAGATAGAAACATTCAGATGTAAATGCATGTAGGAATAGCAAAGAAAGTTCTTTATTTCTTCCAGTGAATATGCTAACAAAAATACTGTTCCACTTACTACTGAACAACAAAACAGAGAAATTTGCCCTCCTTCCTTAACAGTAGCTAGGGTGAGGGAAACAAAAGGAAGAAGTCACTTTAACTGCTTACTCAGTGGAGGAGGAGGAGGGGTAAGAAAGAGGAAAGGAACCAATGATGCATGAATGTGGAGTTTCACAATTAAATCAGCTGCTAACACAATGAACATTTGCATCATAACAACAATATGTTCAATATGCAACAGCAGTCTGCAACTCTTTATTTAGAGCTACTTTTAGGTGACTTTTCTTAATAGAAGTAGGAATCTTCATGTTGAAGTAAGGAGAGGGATAACTCAAATGAGGCAGACATGATATTACTTAGCATCTGTTATGCCATAATTAGAGCTGTAATTTGTTATGGTAAATGTTTGGGAAAATCATGGAGTAGTCATTTGTTATTAGTGTCAGACATTCATGGAAATCATTTGTGAAACCTAGAAAGACATGGACATACTTTTAACTCATAAGCAAAATACCCTTGTGCGCTAGAGTTATTTTTAAATGCTCTATCTTAAATGCTCAGCTGTTTTCCTTTTTGGGCCTTTTCCCCTGTAGACCTAAACTTTTATATCTATATCCTAACTACAAAACTGCTCCTTAGGGTAAGATGTGCCCTTGATGTGCCTTGAGATGAGATACTTGGTGTTTGTTTTGTTACTGTACGGATTTCTCTTGCAAATCTCACAAAAACTGGATAATTTTAAAAACATGGATTTTTAAACTATGAAAATCCCAGACAGATAAAAATACTGACATTGGAAAAAACCACACACTGCATCACTGAAAAAAACATTGCAGTGATGCAGCTTGACTTAGAAAGACCCCTCTCCAACTCAGGCTTGCCTCAGGGCCCTGAGAATACAGAAGCTGCTATCCCAAACTTCACTTTACATTCTACATCTACTGTCATCTTCCAGCTGAAAAAGGAAGAGGAAAACATGGCTACCAGAGAACTCTGTGACAACCAGGGTAACAGGAAGGAAGTCCCAAGAGTTATTTATGGTGAAGGTTTAAGCCAGATAAAAGAGAAAGACTAGGGAAAAAACAAGGCTAGTGCCACTGCATTGTGGCCAGGCATCAGTGAGACCTTTTGAGATCGGGGATGTGTGAAGCAGGTTTCTGAGATTTTCACTTTGATTAGGTAGGCTTTCAAAAGTTCTCACAGCTCCACTCTCACATAAGCTTTTGAGAACATAAAAAGCTAGAAGACCAGATTGCAAACAAAGTAGGATTGTTATAAATTAAGCATAGGTATTTTGCTAGTGACAGTGTGCATTTCTTCTCAGATGTTTTCCATGTTCTGTTAGTTTATAATGGCAGCAGTGCAGCATCACCCTTATGGGAAATCACGGTACTGTGACAATATTCCAAAAGGAATAAATTGAAAAAGCTTGTTGCGATAGGCATATCAAATACCTATTAATGGGACATACAATGCTAGAAGGGCACAAACTTGCTGAAGGATGAGAGCCTCATTAACCTTAACTGCTGTTTGCCTGTTTTCTCTAAGTCTGGGAATTCATTTTTGGCAACAGGATCTTACATGCAGTCATGGAAAATAATGTTCACACTCTGTGACATGTTACAATTTCCTATATCCTGTTACCACAGAAATACAATATGAAACTTAGTAAATAGGGAGTCAACCATCTTACTGTTTATCACTGAATGTATTTTATGTGAACTAATATTGCCTCACTTGGCTCAGATAACTTAAAGCCAAAGAGGAAGGATGCTGGATGTCCCACTTATTCCTCAGGATTCTTCAAGCCTGTCTGATATACTCCTAGATAACAGATGGCTGGAAGAAGCCCCAGGTGGAAGAGATTTGCTAGTCCCATGTTTATATCTTATGGGGTCAACTTCCCAGAGCACAATGCATTAGCTGGCAAAATGCTATACAAGCTGTCAGCCTTTTAACATAGGAGGCCCTTGAAATTATATGGTACAGGGATTGAGTAGTTAACTCACTAACAGTGGAATACTTCAATCACATACATGATAAACACCCATCAGCTTCCAACAGGAAATCTGACCGCAAAGCAATTATGAGATTAGAAGTTGGTGACATACGATCACCAGGATCCCATGAATGAGAGTTTAGGTGTTCAGATGGAACAGTGAAAGGAAACTCTCCCAGGCATATCCCCTTGTAACTAGTCTTTAAATGTATTTAATATGAGATGGACCCAAACCAGTAATTATGACAATGGAGAATTTAGCTAGTTGGTTTCTTATAGCTAGCTGCAGTCCCTATGCAGTCTAGAATTATCTATGAAAAACTAAAGGAAATAGTACTCCATGGAGAGAGAGCAGTATAAAATCATACCCCTTCAAACGACTTTAATGGGGCTGAATAAATCTTGGTTTCAATTTTGTTTACAAAGCTGCCAAAGGATTACTCATCCAGAAGTCCCTAAAAACGTACAACATCAAGCAAATTATGGAGCAGTTCTTTGAAAGTTCCTTAACAACATGCCAGCTAGTCCGCATGAAAGTATTCAAAAATCCTCTTGCAGCAGAATTAAATCAATCCCTGTAATCTGGTAAGTGCTTCCTTACTGAATTGCTTGTTTTGTTTACAATCCTAGGAACTTCATGCTTTGCCACTTGAGCTGAGGGAAAATTTCCAAGAGCCGTCAAGAACAGTAGTCCTGATACAGCACAAATGCTGTCCAACATATCAACCCATCCATATAAGGCAAGTCCCATTTGATCTCTACTTTTAAGAGGCATAGTACACTTCACCAACACTCTCAGAACTGTGATTGTGGGCAAATTTTCATAGCTAGGTGCCTAAAATGAGGTGCCTAAATATGAAGTGGCCTAATTTTCAGAGGCACCAAGCAACCCCACCTCCAAGTGAAGTCAACATGAGCTGCATATGGTTCAGCACCTTTGAAAATCAGGCCGCTGCTGTTTAGTTGTCTATGTATGATTTTAGGAACCTAAATTCAGATACCCAGGTTTGAAAATATTAGCCACACATTTCAGAGCAATTTACTAACCCAACTGTATGCCCAAGGAAACCCTATTGGTACAAAACAAGTTTTGATTTAGAAATCCTTTCTATCATGGGATTTGAAGGCAAAAATGCTTAGTTTGGGAAAATAAGGTCAGGGAGAGTAAAAACTTAAAGTATACTTTACTTTCTATGAAGTAAGGAAGGGTACTTAATTCAACTGAAGCATGGATGACAACAGTAGCACCCAAAGAAAAAAGACCACTACCATTAAACAGGGCAAGACAAAAGTCTATCCTTTCAAGCTTCTGTTATCAAACTGGACTAAACAAAAGACTTTCTATCAAAGATGATATTCACCATTGATGGTGTCATAGGAGGTGAAAAAAAGGGACTGGATGACTCAGGGGACTGGCACAAGAATATGTAAACTTTCACCTCTGGATCAAGTCATAGACATCTGATCAGTGTACCGAACCCTTTTTAAATGAGTGGTCTCAGTCAGGTGTTTAGTGAACTGAAGGCCACTGAGAACCAGCTACTGGGCCCCATCTGAAACACGTCAGTGGTGGAATGATAAATCATTCAGCCAGTGACCAGTTTCCAGAGGCACTTAAAATAAGTAGTTAAGAATAAGTAGACAAGGTGTCCAAACTGGCGTCAAGGAAGCTGCAGTGATTTACACCAGTTGAGGATTTGGCCCAAGATACAAAGGGAAAGCTACTGCTGGGCATGACTTTAGTCTCTTCTGAATCTACTAGCAAACTGCATGCTTTCCATTAGCTGACGGTGCATCCCCCTTGTTTACTGTGAAATCAGGTTTCTCAGATATATCTTGTTTTTCCATTTTAATCCAACCAAATTTGGGAGCCAGCCATCTGATGACTTGCCTAAGATTATAGACAAACGTGATGCATGAGAAGAATTTATGAAGATAGTAATAATGGCTGAAAAGCATTTTGATAGTTCTTGAAGGTGAGAGAGTTAGTATTTGTCAAGAAGTTCTTTTCACCTGTTGTTCTACTCACCTGCTAAAGAATCTTTTCTTCCACACTAATAATCTTTAGCATGCAGCTGACAACCTTATCCACGACAGTCTGTTAAGTAGAGTTCTAGGTCAGCCACCCACACAGGAGAAAGTTGGCATGTTGTCTTTGAATCAGGGATCTAAGAAGGGAGCACCACTGTACTCTTCTGATTCCTGAATGTACTTTATACCAGCTTTTCCTTTCAATTTGGATAAGAGGCTGTTCTCAAAGTACACTGAAAATAGCAATTGCTTCAGAGTGTACCTCAATGTGTTTTAAAGTATGACATAATTTAGGAACCGATATTATAATGAAACTGTGTAGGCATACAGGATAATCATTAATGCACTAAACAGTAGCTCTCACAGCCCTGGACATTATGGGCAAACATCAAGAACTTCTTTGGGGATCAGAATAGATAAGACAAATAATATCCCAAGTGTTAGTTACTACAGAACTTAGGTAAAAATCAGATTCTACAGCCAATTCTACAACAAGCAGCAGAGATCATAGTGCGATGACGGTAGAAACAATCCCAAACTATTTCCTCTGGTTTTCCTCAAGCTTTTCCACTTCCCATCCCCCACCTACACTTTTCTTTTGCAATAAAGAAAAGAACAACAGTTATATATCTCTCCAAACTAGAAGAACTTCAAATAGATATTTTAGCTATTGGCAAACTGGTAGCAATGGTACTTTTGTTTCTTTAATGGATCAAGCTGTCTTCCCCACACTTACTCTAACCATGAGAATAAACATAGGAAGTGACATCAAGTTTTACATGAGCAAGAACAACAGGATGGACCCCATATGTATGAGGTTAAGAAAGATCAAACGATTTCGTTAACTGACATTTCCCATTTGGCCTTTAATTTGCTTTCCACTACACCTTTCAATATTAAATAAATGTTAATTTCCTTTACAACTGAAAATCATTGATGCAGAGGATGTGAAAAAGAAGTGAGTTTTTTAGTTTGATAAAGACCCACAATAATTTGCTGAGCTTTCATTAGCTCAGTTATTCAGACAAAGGATTAATCAACTAATTGATGCTCCCCTTTTCCAAAGCAAATTAGATTAAAGAGATTTATTTGCATCCATATTATTGGTTCTATTGCTTAAACTACAACACCAACAGCTTTTTCACCTGGCCTTTCCTGACCCCTAAGGAAGGCAGGGACTTTCTTTCTCTGTTATTTGTTTATACTACACATAAGCATGGTGGGTTACTCATCTATAATTGGGCACTACTACAATACAAATAATCAATCACTCCGTAAAACCAAATCCACTCTCATTGAAGTCAACAGCAACACACCCATTTAATCTAATCCCACAAGACAGGCATTCAGCCATTACAAAGAAAAACAATGAAATGGAGAAACATTAGAAAGATATCTCATATTCAAGTTAGGACTTTCCTCTGCAACACTGGTCTATTTCATCCACGTTTATGTCACTTCTAGGTGGGGGAAGTAATCCCTAACACACTGAACATATTAGACCACTGATCAATCTTTCACTGAATCCAGAATCGAACCTTTCATTTAAAGTATAAAAATGCATTTAATGGTTGCTATCACTAAAGCACTTGTGTGTTCCACTTGAATAAATGCAAATGTTTTGCTTTCTCAAAAGGCAGATAGTTGTATTTTGTTAATAGTGTCTGTATTTAATATTGGGAAGAATCACTAATCATATTCATTAATTGTTCTGCATTTATTAAATGGCCTGTATGGAATGATCCTCTGGGGTTTTCTTGAGTTTCCCTTGAGAGTTTCTGGTTTCTACTGGTTACCGTGATCTGAACCCTGAGGGCTGCATCTGTCCCATCATGATAAGGAAAGAACAATAGAGTAAATCACTGGGGGTGGGGGAGAGAGGGAGTAAGGATTAGGGGGGGAGAGGAGACCAGATCAAAACTATGATTTATCACTAAAATCATCAAACGAAGCCAAAATCAGAGGTAGGGGAGAAGGGGAAACGGTAAGACATTTATTTTTAATTATATCTTCAGTACTGGACAAATGGCATTTTAAATTATTTCTATCCCTCAAGAGGAATGCTGAAGTTAAACTATACATAATACCCAGTAAATCAGGACTTCTGCACGGTTATGAAAGAGTCCCCTAAGCAACAATCATTCTCTCTACAATAAGTGAAGCACAGAAAAAAACAGAAGACCCACAAAAAGACAGGAAGAAAAGCAGATCAAGTCAGTGGCTTTGGAGTGGATTAATTTAGTCAAAAATAAAAACGATAGAATAAAAAGGAGATGGAAAACAGAAAGAACTAAAGTAGACTATAGGTAAAGAAGAGATACAGGAGTAGGTACACAAAATAGTCATTAAAAACAACCATAATTAAATAGGTATTATAAAGCAATCAAAAGGTAAACGTCAATCACCATACACAGACACAAAAGACAGATCCCATGTTGCTCTTTGCCTATGCCTCGCACAGGAAAGGATGGGTCAAGTGGGAAAATTCAGGGCCCTTTGGAACTTGCAAATTCTGAGGCCAGCCATCAGCACAATTTAAAGCAACCTAAGGACTGCTCTAAACTGCACCTTATTGTAGTGGACCATAACACTAGCAAAGAATAGCTGGAGTGCAGTGTTTCAGTCATGCCTTCAACATGTCCTCTATGGTGAGGGCAAAAAAGGATGCTAACGTAGAGCCACTGCCATCCTACGCTAACCAGAGAAGCTGGGTTATCATAGAGGGGCTGGTTTTGTCACATTTAAAGGTCCTTTACACCACTTCAGCAGCATAAGAGACAGAGCAACTGTTGCACATTACCTGTAACATAGAGGTTAATTTTGTTATATCTAATTTTAGAGGTGTTTCCACATCAATAAATTCTTCCCTGATAAAGAATACCTAATGCTCACAATGCTGCAGCCAATGACAGAATGCTGGCAATGGATGTGGGATCAGGTCTTTAAAGTTGGTTATCAGGACAGGGATGTTGGAATTTATCAAACACAAATAGTTTAAGATAACACCAGTCACTCCTAAACTTTGTGATTCAAAGGGAGCCAACAAATAATAAGTCACTCAATCACTTTTGCGCCTTTCAAATGTACAACAAAAATCTCATTTTGGCCCAGATCCTCACCTAGTGAAAATTGACACAGCTCCACTGAAGTTAATGGAATTGTACCCCTTTACAACAGTCAAGAATTTGGCCTTTTCTGTGTATGTCACTATCAGTTTGGAATGCATGTCCCAGTAGAAAGACTCCTTCCTTTGATGGAGAATGTTTTCACTTTAAGACACAATTTTCCCATAAAAATAACACTATTGCATTCCATTTAAGAACTAAACTCGCACTTGGAAAGATTTGGTATGAAATAATTTTCCTTCTGGATTTATACCATATCAATATGAATGACCTTGTGGTGCATCCAACTCAGGACAATAAATCATACCCCATTTTACAGCAATCCTCACTCTCTAAAGAGATACAATTAAAGCTGTCTAGATATACATTGCACCTATTTTTAAAGTAAGCCAGGTTAAATAATGTTGGTCAGTTCTGCATTTTTTCCTTTGTTCGTGTCAGCACCAAAAGCAATGGACAGCAGCACAGAATAAACCTGTTTCCCTGTACATTTTTAAATGTAACTAGTTCACCCTTTGTTTCCTTCAGATTCACAAAAAAATTACACGATGATGCATCACGCAGCAGAGAAGTCAAACACTTCATTTATCAACATGCTAGAAAGCCAGGAAACATCTTCAGTGACAAATTCACTTGGGTGACTCATCTCCCCAGCTGTGTATCTGCTGTTGTCAGGGGACCTCAACACAAAGACATCTAGCCCTTTGTTCTTTGTGTATGTTGTTAACCCTTTACAGTGTGCTTGTTTTCTGTATCCATTAGCCAAATAGAAATAGAGTGAATTACACAAAACAAAAATCACATGGAGAAAGAGTTGTTCCAAAGCTATTATGCAAACACAGGCATTTAACAAGCAACAATTGCGAGAAACCCACAGGTTTGGTTACCATCTTGGAGAAACACTGAGCGACAAACACAGTGAGTCATTGGCAAGGGCTAGGAACAAAATCCAACAGTCCTCTATTCCAGTCCATTGGGAGAATCCAGGAGTCCTCTCTGCCAGCCCACTGTTCTTACCACCAGCCCACACTCCCTCCTTCACACTGATCTTCATTACAATTATGCTTGCACTATTGGGGGAGGGGTGCAGGAGTGGAGGTCATTAACTAAGACAAAGTAAAACCACTTCTGTACCAGAATTTCACTTGTGAGTTTGTTACTGGCACTGACTTTTCAGTTGTTTCACGAAAAACACGTTTTACTTTTATTTTGGAATTGCTAAGGATTGATGCATATAGGTTTTAATTCTACAATACATACCGCTCTACAGAAATGGCAAGGAATGTTTCTAAAGAAACACTTTCCATCCAGGACTATGATTTTCTGTAGAATTCTTCTCAGCATGTATAAATAACTTAATGAATGCCCAATTCAACAAAGTTATAAATTGAAATAATTTTAATAAAACATTCAAAAGTTTATCCATTTTCAGATAATGCAGACAAATACTGTAGAACCTGGGTCCCTTCGGTGTTAGAAATGAGTGTAATTTAGAGTACCCAAGTCACCTGATTCTCTAGATCAACTCAGGTAATTCTGAAATTAACTTTAAAATGTGATTTGCTTGTTTTTACAAAGGCCCCAGTCACTTTGCAGTATATTAATTACTCATTTGTTTTACACATATCAGATCTTGCTTTAGAGCTAGCTGCATTCCCACTGCCTGCCAAGTTGTTCAGAAGAACATCTGTTTGTGAATATATTGCAGAACTCCCCAAAACATGTACATAACAGAGATTCCCACACAACTAAACTGCCAGTCAAAACCAAAACAAAAACAGTAAGCATGTTGCAATGCATAAAAGTGCAAAGGAAATTCTTTCATGACTTGTAATATTCTGTACTTCGAATAAATTAAAACCTATTAATTGAATGCACCATTTTCTGTGCAGGGAGAGCTGCAAATCAACCATTTGCATTAGGCATCCATCCATTCATAAACACTTTTTCAGGAGAGCCAGAGCTAGGCATAAGTAGGCTAAGCAATTGCTTAGGGCCCCAGGCAGCTCAAGAGAGCCCCCTTATTTGCAATGTGTGTGTTGTTGGGGGTCCCCAAAATACTCCTGCTTATACCCTGTAACTTCTTGTAGTTGAATTTACATGACCTCACATGACACCACTGTTTAGCAGACAAACTTACAGTCCTCTCTTTTTAGAGAGGCAACAGAATGGGCTCTCAAGCACCTTAAAATCATCATGTTGGTCACATGCCAGCTGGCGATTGCTATGGTAACCAGACACCTGGTGTGGATATTTTCTGACTAGCATTCCCTCAAGTGCTTTGGATTTTTGTTTTGGTTTTTCAGTTAGTTAATTTGTTTATATTTTATTTCAGGGTGAACAAGAAGAACTGATTGTGTTTGTCTGGGGAGGCAAAGATTTACCAGAAGTGAATTTAGAAACCAGTTTTCGTGCAAAAGACAATGAGGAGAAAAGATCATTTATGTCACAGGATCTAAGTTCATTTGATTTACATTAACTATGAGAAAAGTGTGTCTTATCATAATAATTTCTCAAAGGGACTATAACAAAATAATGAACAATGTTTATATTAAGCTCTATCTCCTTGCCATGAATTATAATAAGACCATCAGAACGAAAATATAAATATTATAGGCAGGGCTGGTAACACCCCATATTATTGATTGCCAGATTGTTCTCAGTTGCTTATAATTTTATCAAACTTTAACCATTTGGGATGAAATTTTTCATACCAAGTGTTTGTCTCAGGCTAATTTTGGGGGGAAATTTCCGCTGAAACAGTTCAGCTGTGACCAAGAACAAGGCTAAGAAAAATATGTTTTTTTTCCCGTGTTCAAAAATTCTTTGAAAAGCTCTATCTCATCCACTGCTTTTGAGCAGGGATTTGAAATGTGCTACAAAGTGGGCCTTTTGCTTCCCTTTGAAAAAACTGCCATTGGCTAATGCTCAGTAGATGTCTTCGATTTTAGCAGCTAAATTCCCAGAAGGTTCCATCCACACTGCTCCAGTCTGGCGCTGAACAGGACTTTCCATGCAACTGCAGGTCTGGACTGCTGTGGAACATGCCAGCTCTGGGCCTGAACACCTGAACAGACAACGGAGAGTTTCTCTCTCCCATGCACTCAGTAACCCACATGTTAGGCCCAGGCAGCTTAAAGGGAAGAGGCTGAATGGTTTGAATACAGAGGGGACAAGAACTGGACCTCAAGGGGAATGGGGGAATAGACTGGAACAAGAAGCTTGGGGAAGCGGTGTCAAGTGGGACTAGAGGCTGATGGGGAGAGTAAATCTGGGATTGGGAGCAGCTGGGCTGAGGGGAAACTGGGACTAACTGGGAGACTGGGAGTCAAAACCAGTAAGATGGAAGGGAAAGAGGAGAGAGGGTGTGACACTAGCAGACCAGGTGCCAGCTCTTGCCAAGGCTTTAGGCTTCAGCTGAGCACTGACAAATTCATTGCTAAAAACCAATCTGTTTCATCTGGTGTGGTCAAGATAGGTACTGGATTTATAACAACGTGTTTAGACTTTATGAAATGCTTGTTAAGTTGCTGCATGCATTAATCTCAGTTATAATACCTTAATTATTACCTGATAGCATGTGATATAGTTTTTGCTTTGTAACTGAAAAAAATGTTTGCTCAAATTGTGAAAACAGTCAGTAGGGATCATCTCTTGCCCTATCAAAACTAAACAGGCCATTGCGAGACAAGCTGACAAGAACATTTTTCATCTTTCATTGTTTGGACTCTCTCAGGGCCTGAGCTATGAACCAGAAGCAGAGATCCCCAGGGTAGCCTTAAAAGACATTCAAAGCTGACAAATTACTACAGTTCTGTCACCTCTTGAAACCACGGACTAACTCATTTATGTATATATATATTTGCCTGCTTTAACCTTGTAATAACACATTTATTTTCTTAGCAATAAATCCTTAGATAGTTTACTATATAGGATTGGCAACAAAGCATTGTCTTTAGTTGAGATCTAAGATACAAATAGACCTGGGGCAAGTGACTTGTCATTTGAGACTGAGACTAACCTGAATATTTTGTGACCTTTAGGGTATAGCAACCATCTATTATTACTAAGCCCAGCTTACCTGAGAGGCAAGATGGACTGGAATGACGAAGGGGACTGTCTGTGACTCTGTGGTAAGACTGGTATACCGCTTAGGAGTTCACACTCATTACTGGGTTGGGGAGATCTAATTATAGAGCATATCACAGTTTGGGGTATCTACCCTGAATCTTGACAGTCTGCCCCAAAGTTGGCACTCATGTGAGCCACTCCAAATCGGGTGATGGAGGGGAAGAGAAAAACTGACAAGAAGCTGGGGCTTTGGGGGAGAACTGGGACTAGTTTGACAGAGATTGGGAAATTTAAGAGAAGACAAAGGACACAGATTTGGAAGAGGAGTCTGGGAGGGAGGATGGTGAGGTTGGGACTGGGTGACAGTGGGGATGCGGAACATGAGTGAGGGGACAGAAGGACTTGGGGGGAGGAGCCAGAAAAGTGGGGGCTGGGAATGGCTGTGCAGAGAGACTGACGCTGTCTGGAGGGGTGAGACAAGGACATCCTGGACAAGGAGAGACTGAGAATGGATCCAGCAGTGGAATCTGACTAGATGAAGAGAATAGAACTGGGATAAGGAGCCTGGGTAGGGAAGAGAGAGGACTGAGACAAGGACAGGTTGAAGGAGATAGGCAAGTTGAAGAGGAATTCTTGGGGGAAATGGGCAGTAGAGTCTATGCCCACTAGAGGTCACTCCCCTCCAGAGCCTGTAATGGAGCCCTCAATTCCAGAGTCTCGCCATTCCTCTGCAGTCAGCAACTATCTGTGAAATCCACTGGTGAAGCATCCCATGCCCTTCTAGTGCTGGTCCACAAAGGAAATGGCAGCCTACTATTGCTCTCACTTGCTCCATTCACTCAAGCAGCAGAGATCTGCGTGGAGGACGTAAATATGCCAACCCTGCTGATGGCCCACATGGGTGTCAATATAATGCCACATATTGGAATTTCTGTTTTTTCAGTTTGGTTTATTTTGTAAAGCTAAGATATTACACACAAGCAACTATGTTAAAAACACTATTAAGACTACATCGCTAAGCACTCAAAAGTTAGAGTTACTTGTCCAACCTTAATTTGGCCTCTTTGTGCATATGTATTATTAGTCTTTCACTACGTGATCACATCCTATTTTTCCATCCAACCATTGCCTCAAAATGGAGGGTGCTCAGTATTCAATACTTTGTTTTCTCCTCAGCTTTCAATGTGTGGTCCCATGTCTTATTTATTGCATATTACCAAAACCTTGCTCTGAAGAGACAATTTACTTCCTCATGGGCTTTTCTCTGGTGCTCATCACTACAGTAACCGAGTGCTTCATAAACATTAATTTAGTTTCACAATGCCCTTGTGAGGTGAGGGCATAGCATTACCTCCATTTGACAGAGAGGTACAAAAAGATTAAGGGTCAAATAACCACTGATTTTGGGGGCCCAATTTGAAATACTAGAATCTGATTTTTCAGTGTACCATTACATGGCACTGTATATATTCAAGCACAATTCCCATTGACTTCAGTTGCAGCTATGAACGCTCAACACTTCTGCTAATCAAATGCCACGATCTCAAGTCAGACACCTAGAAAAAGAGGAACATATAATTAGTGACCACCTGTGAAAAGTTCAGTTTAAGTGACTTGCCCAGCATCACACAGAAGCTCTGCGGTAGAGGCAGGTATAGAATCCAGATTGCAGGGTAGCATTCAACTGTCTTCATCATAAGTCCATCCTTTGTCTTCCTGCAATCTCCTGCCTCATTCACCACACTCTTTCCAATTTCTGCAACAAATGAAGCAAGTGTCCTATAAACAGCTACACAACCCTGATTTTTCCCCAGAACATGTCCATTATGCTGTCTCTTGCCCACCTATCTCCTCATCCCAGTCCTATTCTCCTCACCTAGATAGTCCCATTCTCCACTGCTCAGGTTTATAGACGTCTGAACGGATAAATATCTTCACCCTTTAATGTGTTATTGCTCTGTTTTCAAACCCTTTTTACTCAAATCCCTGGGCCAATTTCTGATCTCTAGACAGACATACAGCTCCTCCATGTTTCAATGGAAGATGAATATGCTCTTTCAGGGTGAGCCTTATATGACTGTACAGCCACACGATATCAATCATTTCAGAAAACATGTCCTTTAAAATTGTATCAAAATACACATTTGAAACAATAAACAAACATAAATAATGTTGCCAGTTTTCACCTTGGCTGTTGCCATGTAAGAAACACGTTCTAATTTTGATGAGAACTTCTTTTACAGTACACAGTTACAGAACTACATTAGCAAAATACAGTGCATAAATTGTAGACATCCACACAGATTAGTTTCTGTGCATGAACAGGCCTTTTTATGTGCAAGTCCCTAATCATACTCACAAATGTGAGTTTAGGACCAATCCTGGTTCCTGCTAAGCTCCCTTTGTGCTACTCCAGGAAGAGGTTGTTCTAGCAAGTGGATTTCCCCAGAGCACACGGTGCTCCATGGATCACTGGACATGATAACAGACCATATGGTCCCTGAGGCTGCTCTAAACTATGATGGGGAGTGGGATGAAAGAAAACCAGCATCAGACTCTGGAGCTACAGATGGTTGCTTTGCATCTTCCTCCTCAGAAGAGTCCAGTCTTTACTATGGTACTGCTGAGGATTCAGTCCCTAGCCTCCAATTCAGTGAAGCATTTAAGCACATGCTTAATAGGGCTGGTCTTAAACTCATGCTGAAGTTTAAACTCATGCTGAAGTGGGGCCTTCATGTACAGTATTACTGGTGGGCTCACCTATGCTGCACATCAAACTTAAGCAGAGAGTGGAAAAATCTGACCCAGACTCTGATTTGCCCCCACATCTTTTTTTTTAATTTAGAAGTCAGAACTCACTAGGATTAGGCACTGATGCCATTCATTCCCAGTATTGTAACAAGTTTCTAATACTTTAGCAGGGGTCCTTGAAACTGCCTTTCAGCATTCTGTTGAGTTGAGTGTGTTTTACTGACCAAACCTGTCTGCAAGCAACCTATAGTTCAACTAAGTCAATAAGAGTTTTTAAAGTCTTGCAAATTACCATTGGGAAAACTCAGGCCTGTGATTAAATGTGATTTGACAAAATGAAGACAATGGATAGAGAAGCCCAAAGAGGATGTATGTTGGTATATTATTATCTGCTGTACAACGTTGCCATTTATAACATATAAATGGGTCTAACCTTTCTACTCTGTGTTGGATGTATAGGATTTGTCAGTAACATAATTGATTTATAATTTTAAGTAATAAGCATAAACAGTAGAATGCATTTCTCAATATATAGCTCTGTTTCAAAAACCAAACCAGCAATCAATATTTAAAACTGACACCTCTTCCGAAGTTATTCCTGGTTTAAAGTATATCACAGTCACATATTCTCTAATTACCTTTTGAAGAAGTAGCACCTCTGATATAACATGGAGATTAACACTCCCACAACGTGTAAAAACGGTGAATCACTCTAGCAACAGCAACAAATGTTCAGGGAAAATGGCCACACAGTACATTCTCCCTGATTAAAACAGGGCCTCCTCTTATACGCTGTATGGTGAGTATTACAGTCCAAATACACCAGCTACACAAATAAATTCTGTTTACAGTATATCAGCCTAAAGCATACAGAGAAATGAATGAAGCCTTTTAGAAAGCCCCTCAACACCTCTGTGGGGTGGGGAAGAGAGTTTGGTTCTAATTCCTGAGAGCTTGTGCCAACCCATACTACTGGATGCCAGCCCCTCAGTGTATCTTAAGGTGCAGATGGGTACATATCTTGGATACAAGGAAAGGCTTCTCTGCCTCCCATTGGCCAATGAGGGGAGGACTAGGGAGGCTGACCGGCTCTCACACACACCCCGGTCTGCCCTGCCTTATACTGAGCTGCATTCCTTGTGATTGCCTGCTTTTGACCAGGAAAGATTTTTTTTCTCCCTGTTGTGTTAAACTAAAAGGAGTGCAGAGTGTTTTTCACCTTCCTTTCAGCATTGTGGAGGTCCAGTTTAGGTTAAAAATTGTCAGAATAGGAATGTAGTGCTAGAAGGATTGTACGAATGCAGTGTCCAGTGTGGAGAAGGGCTAAAAAAGGCAGCTCCCTGAGGCAAGAGAGACCCAGAATAAGCTTGTTGGATATTTGGCCTGTAAAACAAAGGGGAGACCCAAAGTCTTTACAGACTGGGGTTCTCATTGGTACCTTCTACCCCACTTCACAAGGAGGGAGCACCAAGCAGCGCAGTGAGAGGATTGAGCAGTGAACTAAGTCCTAGACGTTAGGCTGAGGAGGGTTATATGATGGGTGACCTGTAACCCTTCACTGGACCAATTAAATGCTTGGTATATCAGAGGGGAGAGACAGATAACAATAGGAAGGAGCACTAAGTACTTGAGGGTGTCTGTTACAGCTATCCCCCTATTCCATTTTGTTTCTTACAGCTGTCCCCATACTCCATTTTGTTTTTGTTCTACTGTGGCCTCCCCTTCCTGGCTGTTAAGTTGTTTAGCAGGGCCACTGCCCTTCTCAAAGGGAGGGCCCCTTAAAGTTGTTACCCTTTTTCTCTCTAACACATCTCATATTTTACATTTATACCACTGTGACACATTTTTACCTAGAGTTGGTTATTTACCACATTTTTCCCATAACTGTCAGTTGGCTATATGCTGCTGTGACACACCTTTTACATAAAAATTGTTAGCTACCTGTTACATTTATACTTCAGTGTTAATTGGTTACCAACTGTATTGTACCCCACTGTAGGATCTTGGGGTAACAGTTACTGCCCTCCCTGTCCCTGGAAAGAGGCCAAGACCTCTGGGACAGAGGAAGATCAGACCAACCACCTACAATACCACCTGCTGCAAAGTAAACAGCAGCCTGAGGCCCTAGAATGGGTCTGTACTATTGGCAAAGGCCAGAGCTCCAGGGTGTATACCACCCACCTGGGGCTCACTGATGTGGGGTGCCTCTTAACCTGCCACCCCACATTCAGGGCCAGCCCTGCTGATTCCAGCCTCCAGCCAGTCTGCACTAAGGCAGGAGACCCAGCCGCAGATTCAGATCCCAGCCGCCTCTGGAGAGAGGTGGGAAGGGTCATGAAAGCCTTCGGGGGGGCCCCATCTAAGCTCACCCCTGAACCTCGAATTTTGCAGGGGTCCCCCACCCACCAGATATTAACAGAACTGGTGCAAAAGCTGGATGAAATTCGAAAGCCCAAGAAACTGTGGCATGACATATATAAGCCCCAAAAGGCAGCCACAGTTGCCTATGAGATCCTGGCACAGGCCCTTGATAAATTAACTGTTTTCCATGGGGCCCTAATGACCTCGGCCAAGGAGGCCACTAGCCAGGAGGGACCACCTCTGACCCCTAGCCTGCCCAGTCCCAATAAATCCCCTGAAAAACCACCCCCATATACCCACCCAGAGGCCTCATCTCCCCTCAAGAAAACCCCACTATACCCAGCCCTACCTTCAGCCCCTCAAGAGGCCCAAGCCCATGAACCTGCACCCACTGTCACCTCTAGTGAAGCCCTGCCAGTATCCATCAGTCGAATAAAGATTGATGACCAGGGCAACACCACACAGGTGACAGAACTCCGACCCCGCTCCAAAGCAGAGATGAAGGAGTTCATCTCAGACACCGCTAGGGGGGCCAATGAGCCGCCACTACTGTGGCTAGGCCGCCTGGCTCTGGAAAATGGACAGGAGTTAGTAGATAGGGAAGAGGGCATAGTATTAGCCAGGACCAGTAGCTGGTCCAGGGGTCTTTCAGGGAGCCTGGTAATATCTAACACTGCATGGCCCCTGACTGCCCCAGCCCTGGCCTTCCTCCATTTACAGCACTCCCTTCAAGGGATCCAAGTCCCCAGAGGGAGCGTCAAGGACATCTCTTCCCTGAGATGTGCCATCGCAGGGGGGTCCATCATGCTGTGGTCCCCTACCCAACACCCTCTCGGACTTACTCAGGCCCAGATTAACCAGGTCAATGCCTTCAGGCATGTTATTGACCCCACCGAGATACCCATAGACGAAGCTGCCATTGACTTAGCCATGGATAACAGTACCACCCCTGACACTGGGGCAGTTCTGTGGCTAAGGGGGTATACTGGGCGCCCCATTGGGCGACTCTATGAAGCCCTCGAGAAAATAAGATGGCCCTCAGCCCAAGCTCTACCCATCAGTCCACCCCCACCACACGCCAGTCCACCCCCACCACATGCCAGTCCACCTCCACCACACGCCAGTTCACAACCCAGGCCCCAGTACTCACAGCATTCATTTACAGAACGCAAAATTTTTGGGTTCTTATTGTACAAGGGCCTCACTAAGGAGGTTGTACGTAAGCTCAATAGTGAGCAGCAAAAAGCCTTGGCCATAGCCCTGGGATGGGAAGAGCGCCCAGAACCTTCCCAGCCAAAAAACGGATAACGGCCGGGTGCTTGGCGGCGGCCAGCACCCGGCCAGGGGACCCCCGCCCCTATTATCCGCTAGTTTTTGACAAAGGTCTTGTCATCCCCTTTTTGCTGGACACGGGGGCACAGGTGTCCATTGTTCCTCCTCACGTCCCTCACACTCCCACAGGACACACCATTTATGTGCAAGGCCTCAACAGCATAGAACCCCGTCCAGAAGTAAAGGTACACGCATCCATAGGCCACACACCAGTAACATTTCGGGCCCTAGTGGGACCCATGCCACTCCTTGGGGTTCAGGAGCTACGACGTTTTAAACTGGCCGAAGCCGTGCTCGATGCACTACCAGTCACCCTATCCAGTGCCAGTGCCCCCCACGAACCTGAACTGCTCAACCCCACACCCTGGAAATACAGACCCATACCCACAGCCCCAGAAGGTCAACCACACATTGCCCAGCTCATTGAGACACTGCTTAATGATAATAAGATTCGGCGTGTGTCAGAGAGCAAATACTTGTCTAGCGCATGGGGAATCCCAAAACCACACAAGCCCAATGAGTATAGGATGGTTATAGATTATCGCGCTGCTAACAAACACATACGGTCAGTAGCATTCGCTGCCAAATGGGATATCCCCACTATAGAACGCATCCTACTGGATGACACTAACCAATGGGCCTGTACAATAGACCTAAAAGATATGTTTTATCAGATCCCCCTCTATGACCCCAAGGGACTGTTAAACTTCGCTTACCAGGGAGCCCAGTACCAATGGCAAGCGTGTCCCCAAGGGTACAAAAACTCACCTGCCTGTGCCAGCGAGGCCCTAACCCGCACATTAGAGAAGGTACCATCCCTCCCCAACATTCATGCTGTCTATTACGTGGACGACATTCTTATAACTGGCACCACACCAACTGAAGTACAAAAGGTAACTGAACAGGTTCAGGCCGCTTTATCCACCGATGGGTGGAACCTCAGTTTGCCTAAAAGTGTCCTCACTGCTACTTCTACCTTTCAGTTTTTAGGTTTTACTGTAGAGAAGGGACAGCTACGCCACTTAACTTACCACCCACTCACCAATTCTTTCCCCTTGGGGGTAGCTCCCCCCAGACGTGAAGTGCAGCATGTGTTAGGTATAATCAACTATCACAGACAGTTTCTCCCTGCTGCTTTGTTGCCACAACTATCTGTTTTGCAGCGATATGCCAGGAACGTTAAAACCCCTTGGACACCAGAGGCCGAGCAGGCGGTGTCTTCCCTGGCTGCCTGGTTGGGCTCTGGGCCCACCTTGGCTCGATGGAATCCCACTAACCCTATTGAGATTACCCTCACTGTGTCCTCAGACCATGTGGCCGTAACTGTGTCCCAAGAGGACCTCCCTGTCCACAATCAGGCCCGGAAGCTGTCAGGACCCGAATATCGTTATGGGCCTGTGGGCATTGCCATGCTTGCTGTCCAGTGTGCTCTCCCGTGGGGTAAATCTGCCACAGGCACCCTAAAGGGGCCTCATGTGGAGCTTCTCCCATACCTCACCTTCACCCCGGCCCCCCAGTTCCAGGGAGCCCCTGCTACCTGGGAGCGACTTGTTTACCAGGCCCAAGAGGTATTTGGACATTGGGCCCTCAAGTCCTCCTCCACTACAGCTCCCACTAAGCCGGGGGCTATTGCCCAACTGAGTGCCTATGCCCCTTGGATTGTATCTGATGGGGGCACATCGCCTTCTCCCCGAGCAGGAATGCTGTGTGCTACCTGTAACACCCTCAAAGTTAAACCCTTAGATTTTTTCAGTTCAGCTCAGAAGGCCGAAGCAGAAGGCGTCCTGTTGGCAGCCTCTCACATTGTGGCAGCCCACCCGAAAACACGTGTGGTCCTGGGAGTGGACTCAAGCTACTGCGTGTCCATCCTGGTGGGAGAAGGACGGCCCACCGCTCATGAAGAAATATGGGCACAGATTACTCAACTGGCAGCACAGTCCAAGCTGCCATGGTTTGTTACTCATTGTCCTTCACACAGGTCTGACAGTAACCCTCTTCATTCCAGACTGGATCTACAACTCCGAGAATATAAGTGTGACACATCCCAGGTTAACATTATTTCTTGCAGCAACCCCTTTGTCACCTGGCTCCATGAAGAGTGGGGGCACCTGCCTGCCCGTGCCCTACATCAGCTGTTGACTGACCGAGGGAGACGAACATCGAGTGTATCTAGGCAGCAGTGCACCCAAGCTGTCCAAGGGTGTCTGAGCTGCCAACAGGCACGAGTCACTAACAAGCCTGTCTATGCTCATGGTGCTTATAGCCCTGAGCACTTTAGCCCGGGTAAAACCTGGCAGATGGACCTCATTGGCCCCCTCCCGGGGGCAAAACAGTATCCAAAGGGGCTTGTAATAGTTGACCTAGGATCACGTCAGTTAATGTGTTCTCCCCTCAGGCGATCTACTGCACCAGCTGTTTCTGTAGCCCTTCTCCAGGTAATTGCTGCCTGGGGGGCACCCGAAGAGATCCAGACCGATGGAAGGCCACCGTTCACCAGTAAAGCTATAGACCAGACGGTGTCCCAGTGGGGGGTGCATCTTCACACCCACCTGCCATATCACCCCCAAAGCAACGGAGTCGTGGAGAGACGAATCGGAATGCTGAAGACCCAGATTCGGGCCATACTTGGCATCCCTGATTACAAGGGGTGGGACCGGGTCCTGCCTCAAGCCCTCATTTCCCTTAATGCAGCATACAGTCGATGGCCAGAGATCGCTCCTACCCCATGGGAACCTTGGAAACCTGCCTACAGTATTTCTCAGCCAGTGTGGGTCTCTATTCCCAATGCCCAGGGAACCTGCACTCCACTAGCAGCCGGTTCCCTAACACCTATCATATTCAAATGGATGGACGGGGCAAGCCTGACCTGGTCCACCACAACTGGCTTAGTGTTCGGTCATAACAGGCCCTAGATGGGCCACTTTTCTTTTATGTCTTTATAGGAATCAGTCGCCATAATTGCCGCCCCGCCTCGAGAAAACCCCCTGGTTGCCTGGTTGAGAGCCTACGCCCTACAGGAGGTCCTCATCGGGAACCCCCCCATCACACGATTGCGTTGCCTGTACAAGACCAGAGGCCTCAGAGGAAGGGTCCCTCTTCCTCTGGGAGTTCCTCCCCCTCACGAACCTGACTTCACAGCATCCAGCTTCAGCCTGCAACAACACAGATTGGGTTCATTGGCCTCTGTTCGTGTGCAACACTGCCAGCGACGACCGAAGACCCAACTCATTCACCCCTGTTGCGGTGACAGGACCACTCCCGGCAGCCCCCTGCATCGTGTCCTTCAGCTTCTCCAATCCCACACCATTGGGGAAGTATCCCAGTTGCACCCAGTGGTTCATAGGACCTTGTCCTAACCCGAACCCCAAGAGAGGAAGCTCAAGATACCGCACTAAGTTCACCAGGTTTATTAATCATCTTTCAACAAGTCCAGTGTTTAACTCCACCCAATACTTATCCACAGCTCGAACCCATGTAGGACTGTGACAGGTCAGAACCGCCTTCTGATCCAGACCACCCTACAGAAAGACTTTTGTGTCGCCTTGGAGGACCTCGATCCTCGCTTTAAGGGACAATGTTGCCTGCGCCTTCAGCCTGGGTGGAACAATGTCTCAGCCGTGGCTGACCAACTATCCTCCTTCGCTATCCAGATTCGCGAAGAGTGTAAGCAGTGGGATTGGTGGCAAGCTCAGTGGTCCAGCTGGGGGCTGGGGTCCTGGGCTCAGTCCATCGAGCAATGGCTTATTACTGTTGCTATTGTTCTTGTAGCCTTTCTGTTGGGGATAGCAGTGGTCAAGCAGCTAATTCATAAGGTTGTGTCAGCCCTGCCTTTGCAGGTGAGGCATTCCTCCATCCCCTTGGATAGCAGCAAACCACCACCTCCATACTATGAAGACGACGACTTGTAAAACCCTTTTTTTTTCTCTTCCTTCTTTTTTTTGGTCTTTGCATGGGACATCCCCCTCACAGCCCATTCGGGTCGGCCAGGGGGGCATGTCTGTTACAGCTATCCCCCATTCCATTTTTTCTCTTACAGCTGTCCCCATACTCCATTTTGTTTTTGTGTTCTCTGTGGCCTCCCCTCCCTGGCTGTTAAGTTGTTTAGCAGGGCCACTGCCCTTCTCAAAAGGAGGGCCCTTAAAGTTGTTTACCAAGAGCCATTGCCCTTTTCAAAGGGATGGCCAATTGTGCTAAGTGGGACCACTGCCCTGTTCAAAGGTTAGTCCTGTTATCACCTTGTTAAACCTGGGCTGGTGTAGGGTGGACAATGTCCAGTTGCAAGGCCTATTGTGTTTTTAAGGTCCTGGGCATGAGTCATAGGCCTCATGTGCTTCTGAGTCACCTATTGCACAGGACTCTGCCTAGACATGTCTCTGTGCTCACTGCCTCTTTTTTTTTTTTTTTTTTTCTTTCTCTGTCCCCTGCCTCTGAGCCAATCAAAAGTACTGTGGGAAACTGCCTAAGTTTGCCCTTAAAACCAGACATTTTCTGATCAGACCTCAGAAAGGTTCCTGCATTGCTGCCTGGTCTGATCAGAGGGGTTCTGGGGGTCCTTTTCCGCTCTCGTTTTATTTTTGTGACCCCCTTTTTTGAACCACCCCCCCACGAAGAACGAATTGCTGCCTGAGAGATCTCCTGATTATTGAGACTGTACCCAGCCTTCTGATGATTTTGCTGCTTTACCTCTGCTGCTTCCTTTGGGGCTGGTAAGAATCCTCTGTGAAATTCTGTGAAATTCTCTATACTTTTATTTTATTATCTTAGCTGCTCTCTCTCTTTCCCACACCCACCGACTTAACCAGCACCCAGCATAGCTGTGGTTAAGTTAGGTTTAGAGAATTGTTTGTATTGTGTTCTGAAGTTAGGTTTAAGAAATTGTTGCATTGTGTTCTGTTACTTGCTAATTTGTGTAGTCTTGGTTAAGTTAGGTCATAGATAAGATTTTGCTGTGTTCTGTATGTTGTGGTTAAGTCTGTCTTCCTGCTGCCCCCACGAGCTCTCCAGTCACCCCATACCCTCAGTCTCTCTGCTGTTTAAACTGCAGCCTGCCTGCCCTCTGTCTCCTGAAGTTTAAATCTCCCTCTGCTCTCTGCTGTTACTGCACTGCCTGATCTCTCTCTTTACCTGCAGCCTGCCTGCCTCTGTCTCCTGAAGCTCTCTCTCTCTCTCTCCTTTTTAATCCTTCCTCCACACTCTCCTATTACCCCCAACCTCAATTGTATTACTGAAGTCTAGCATAAAACCCCATTGGTTACCCTTTTTCTCTCTAACACACCTCACATTTTACATTTATACCACTGTGACACATTTTTACCTAGAGTTGGTTACTTACCACATTTCCCATAACTGTTAGTTGGCTATATGCTGCTGTGACACACCTTTTATATAGAAATTGTTAGCTACTTGTTACATTTATACTTCAGTGTTAATTGTTACCAACTGTATTGTACCCACTGTATTGTACCCACTATTGAAACCCCCTATACTATTTGCTAAAAGAAACCCTCCCCAATTGTCTACCTTAACAAACCCATACCCTCACTATTGAATTTTCCCTGTTTTTTGCATTTTCTTAATAAGTTTATTTTGCACCCCACCTGTGTGGTAATTGCTCCCCAAGATCCCATATACCTGCTGGCAGGGACATTTGGAACAAAAAGAACCACCCAACATCTGCCTCAAATAAGATCAGAAGCCAAATCCCTGCCCCCCCCCGCCTTTTTTTTTTTTTAAAGGTTTAGATGGCTGAGGTAAGGACCTCTCCATTTTTGCTCTTATGACCACCACAGGCCTCCATTTTGGTGTTTAGCAGGCAGGCCAGGAGCCTTGCTGCTGTATTCAAATCTCACAGCTTCCAGGACTTCCCAGGAATGAAAAACAAAACATTTGGGACAGCTCTGACCAGATGAACATCCCAAAGCAAGTGGATCGTGAATGCCCAGTTAGTCAGAGCCTAGCAGACCAGGTAACTAAAGGAATATACCACAGTGTTTGGAATGGAGTGGGAGAAAGGCTGTTCAGAGTTTGGAGAGGTACTTTATTATACGCACAGGTCAGGAGAACAAAAGGAGTGGCTGAATGAGTAGGGAAGGGATTTATACAAACCCAACTGTCAAACTTGCCCTCACCATGGTAATCTTCCCAACTGCTGGCCCTTTAAAAGTCACAAGGCATTCTGCATCCACATTCCTGTAGGGTGGCTTCCCAATCAGCATTATCAAGGAGGTCAGATATGCTGACGATGCACATGCTACAAGAATAGTGGTCAGTTAAACACACACACAAAAGCCAACACACAGCTATAGGAAAAGAGGATGGATCTTAAAACCACAGCAAAAATAAGGAAGACATTGGTTATGACCATATATATGGCATGTTCAGAATTTCACCTTACCCCATATTAGTATGGTCATCACTGGGTACTGTCAAATGACAGTGGTTTTAAGTTCCTCTCACTCCATCTGCATAGTATGTTCCATGCTGCCCCCCCCTGCCCCACCCTCATGTGTGGAACATCCTATTTATCCAGTCCCTCTAGCCACCAGGGCGGCTCTATGCATTTTGCCGCCCCAGGCACAGCAGTCAGCGCGGCTTTCGGTGAGCGCACCTGTGGGAGTCCTGGTAACACGGATTCAGCGGTGTGCCTGCAGGGGTCTGCCAGTCCTGTGCCTTCAGCTTACCCGGCCACGATTGCCATGAAACTGCAGGACCAGCGGACCTCCCACAGGCATGCTGCTGAAGGCAGCCTGCTGCCGCCTCACAGCGACCGGCAGGCCACCCCCTGCAGCTTGCACCCCAGAGACCACACTTGGTGTGCTGGTGCCTCCCCTGCAAGCCACCACCCTCTCCTCATAGAAATCCATCTAAAAATTCATTCTGCGTGTTTATAAGGGGTTATATATTATTATACGCAGGTAGTCCACATTTTCTGATGTGCTACATCTTCTGTGGTACTGCTTTAGATGCAAACACTTCCGAGGAGAGAGTGTCTGTATTTCTGTGCATTGTACAAAGCTCAAGGAACAGCTGGTGCTAAATAAAAATATCATCAGTGACTAGAGGTACCTCTCTCACAAAGTGTGGACACCCTCAACTCCAACAGACATCATGGTGATCTAGTACCTTACAGTAGAGAGCACTTTACAAACCCAACACAGAAAAATCACTTACCCATCACTGAAATGCTCACCTCCAGAGCAGAAGTCAGATTAGTTTAAAACAAACAAACAAACAAAAAAAGACCAAACAAACAACAAAAAAACCTCTCCCACCTGGGGGATTTCATGAGTTCATTACGGCCACGTGAAGATGAGAATGTGAAAAGGATGACAAATCTAACTCAGAGCATTCTCCGATTGTTCATCCCACAGACACTACATCGCTGAATACCACAGAAAAGCTTATACATAATTAAAACCATGGCCTAATTAAAGTAATCAGAAAATATCTGTTTAAGTGCGGAAATGCACTAATGGAAAACAAAAGAATTTCAAAACAACATGTTCAGCACTAGCATCAGTGCCCAGAGTAAAAAGATGGATTCTTTTCTCCAAATACCAATAACTTCTATCTTGCTAAGAACGTGCTACATGGGGAAGTTGATCAGCAGAACTACACTGGTATAATTATACTTCTGTAGTTACTGCTTTACTTCCATGTGGACATTCTTATTCCAAGAAAAGAGTGCCTTTTGCTGGGTTAGCTTATGTGTTATGTCCCTGTGGAGACAGGTACTGGTATAATTACAGCAGTATATTTATACCAGGATAGTTTTGCCAGTAAATTTCCCCATGTAGACGAGCCTTTAAGTCATTAAAAATAAGGTGATCAAGTTGCTACCCTCTTGAGAACAACATGAAAGACACTGGGGAAACCAACCTCCAACAAGGTCATTTGACCTAATGGACGTATACCATTTAGAATTAAACTGATGAAGCCAATCAACAGCAAACTTCAAACATCCATGTTTTCTCTACAGTGTTAACTCTAAAAGCCATTTATCAAAGCCTAGTTCAGCCTCGCCACATCTAGGATTCTCAAGGACTTCTCTCAGAATGGTGAAGGAAGAGATTATACTGAATTATTGCATCAACAATTATATCTGCAGGGCCTTCTGTTATTTGGCTTTGTTAGCCTTT
>NC_133773.1:28799017-28830199 GCF_003597395.2 Chelonoidis abingdonii
ACCCTGTGTGTGCTGAGCAGGCCTCACGCTCGGCCAAACAGGAAATGGAATTCAAAAGTCGCGGGGGAAGGGCATTCCGTTATACCTGGCTCAGTGCCCTCAGTGTACGGGGTCCGCTGCTCATATGAGTGCCCGGGGAGAGAAAAATTCTGAAAGCAACATAGGATTCTGACACTTGGGACAAGTCTGAATCGTCCTTTGGTTCTATAAAAATAGATCAGTCTTGACAAGATAAGGTCAATGTATTAAGAAGCAGCTGATCACGCAAGCCTGCTCCATGTCAGTATCCAGGGGCTCCTGCAACTACCGCACGCCGTTGCTTCCACTTTCCCAACCTTCTGCCACTGGCAGTGTCCCCACCGCGCCCATTGTTGGCATGATGTTAGAGAAGCGGAATAGATACAGAGAACTTGTTAGTGAGATAAAATGAGGGGGGAGGCAGCCTCCATGGGCTATGACAGTTCCATGGCAGTGCAGAATTCTTTTCTTTACCAGGAAGGGAAGGGGCTGAGATGATTCCGCCCCAATACTACGATTGAAGCACAGTTACCAGCCGTCTGTACATCTGACTGAAGAAATTGGGAGTCATTCACCACTTTTACCCAGGCGCGCCGGCCGCCGTCAGCCGAGGAGCAGTCAACTGGCGACCGTCTACCACACGGGGAGGGGAGAGGAGCGGATACTGCTCTTCACTGCTGCAGCATCGCGTCTACCAGCAGCATTCAGTACACCAAGGATGTACATTTTTAGAGTAGCAAGGAATGATTTCTTTACTTTCTTTCATGTGGTGGGGGGGAAAGAGACTGATGAGCTGTTCCGTGAACCCACGCCAGACACTGTGTTTTAGCTACAGGCACATTGGGGCCTCAGCAAGAATGCAAACTAGTTGTCAAGCTGCTGTGAGAGGGAACAGCTGGAGTCCTCAGTACCCCCTCCTCCCATCCATGAGCGTCCATTTGAGTCTCTGCTTCCCGTTAGCTGTCACGCAGCTCTGTGTTACCTGCGAGTTTATTTTTCAACCGTTGTGCATTTCCTGTTCTGTAAGGAGCTTGATTCAACAGATTGTCTCCCCATACAGCATCAGATCTACTACTCCCCGTACGGTCATGCTGGAGCTATTTGTGCATTTGAACTGCATCGCCCCCGGGCTGATCAGAGCTTGACGCTGGGAAAGCAGAAATGTAATTCAAAAGTGTCGCGGGGGCTTTTCCTGTTACACCCGCTACACTCGAGTTCAGATTGCCGGACAGAGCGGTCAGTGGTGCACTGTGGATACCTCTCTGAGGCCAATAATGTCGATTTCCGTCCACATAACCGTAATCCAAGTTGTTAATCATCGAATTTAGCGCTACTCCTCTCGTCGGGGTGGAGTACAGAAATCGATTTAAAGATCCCTTTATATCGATATAAATGACAACGTCGTGTGAACGGGTACAGCCTTAAATCGATTTATCGGCCATTAAACCGATTTAAAGGCGTAGTGTAGACCTGGCCTTAGCAATGAAGTGGCCTTTTAACTGAATGTGGAAAAAAAGTCATGAAAGGTACTTTTAAGTGTTTGTTAAAGAGGACACGGGTTCACCTAATGGAGGTGCTCATTAGTTCAAGTCTCACTGTCTTTTAACTAATACACAGAATCATCGAAACATAAGGCTGGAAAGGACCTCAAGAAGTCATTGAGTCCAGCTTGCTGTGCTGTAGGAGGACCGAGTAAACCTAAACCATCCTGACAGGGGTTTGTCCAACTTATTTTTTAAAACCTTCAGTGATGGGGAGTCCATAACCTCCCTTGGAAGCCTGTTCCAGAGCTTGACTACCCTTATAGTTGGCAAAATTTTCCTAAGATCTAACCGAAATCTCCCTTGTTGAAGATTAAGCCCATTACTTTTTGTCCTATCTACAGTGGACATGGAGAATAATTGATCATCATACTCTTTATAACAGCCCTTAACATAGTGGAAGACTATTATCAGGTTCCCCCTAGTCTTCTTTTCTCAAGACTAAACATGCCTAGTTTTTTCAACCTTTCCTCATCGGTCAGGTTTCTAAATGTTTTATCATTTTCTTGTTCTCCTCTGGACTATTTCCAATTTGTCCACATCCTTCCTAAATTGTAGTGCCCAGAACTGGACATAGTATTCCAACTGGGGCATCACCGTCATTGAATAGAGCAGGAAAATTACCTCCAGTGCCTTACATAAAATACTCCAGTTAACACCCCAGAATCAAATTAGCCTTTTTTGCAGCTGCATCACATTGACAACTTGCATTCAGTTTGTGGTCCACTATAACCCCTAGATCTTTTTCAGGAGTACTACCCACTAGCATTATTCCCCATTTTGTAGCTGTGCATTTGATTTTTCCTTCCTCGGTACAACATGTTGCACTTGTCTTTATTGAATTTCATCCTGTTGAATTAACACCAATTCTCCAATTTGTCAAGGTCATTTTGAATTTTAAACATGTCCTCCAAAGTGCTTGCAACCCCTCACTCCAGGTTGGTGTCATCTACAAAATTTATAAGCACACTCTCTACCCCATTATCCAAGTCAGTAATGAAAATATTGAATAGTACAAGACCCAGGATTGACCCATGCAAGACCGCACTAGATATGCCCTCCCAGTTTGACAGCAAACCACTGATAACTACTCTTTGAATATGGTCTTTGAATCAGCTGTGCACCCACTTTATAGTAATTTAATCTAGACAACATTTCCCTAGTTTACTTATGAGAATGTCATGAAGCACTGTCTCAAAAGCCTTACTAAAATCAATGTATATCACATCTACTGCTCCTCCCACCCGCCCACATCCACTAAGTCAGTAATTCTATCAAAGAAGAAAATTACGTTGACTTGCCATGATTTGCTCTTGACAAATCAATGCTGACTATTCTTATAACCCTATTATCCTTCAAGTGCTTACAAACTTATTGTTTAATAATTTGCTCCAGTATCTTTCCAGGCATTTAAGTTAGGCTGATTGGTCTATAATTCCTTAGGTCTTCTTTGTTCCTTTTTTTAAAGATAGGTACATACTGGTGCAGTATTCTAATCAGCACGTGCCCATGAGGTCATCATACTCCATATATCTAGGTACTTTTATAGTCATCATAACCAGTATCTGAGCACCATAACCTGCTTAAATCTCATTTTTAGAAAAGTAAGCATCCAAAAAATAGGGCTGAACTGATGCAGTAATATTAACAGCACCCACAATGCTTCTTTTACCACCTCCATAATTCTTAATCTCACCATGACATGAATTGTTACTATCCACCACAGCTAGTATGTTCTGTAGATCAAAACTCCTACATCTAAAGAGATGCTGAATTTAAATAATTTTGGAATGTTAGCTGATTCGTTTTCTTTCAGTGGAAACTTGGCAGTACTTCATTATTAAAAGCCCCATTTGGGGAACTGGGAAGACTACAGTTAATGCTGTGAAATCTAAGCACTGGGCCACAGCAAGGCAATCTGATGAGACAGTCACTCTGCCCCAACTATATATAGGTATGGTTCTGATGCAACTACTTGAGTTTCTGATACTCTTCCCTCAAGGTTAAGTGTGTCAAGGATATTGGTGCCAGGCTCACCACAGTCAGGAATCAGCCACTAATGCTCAGAGAGCAAGCTATGTCGGGAGGGAGAAAAAAAAAGAGGAAATCTAAACAAATCTAAATACCAGAAGCACAAGTCTACCCTCAAATATGCCCCAAAACACACTGAAATCAATAGGATGGGGTGATGGAAAAGGAAACTATAAGAAATGACTTTTTTTTAAAAAAAAATCATGGGATTTAAATATGATAATCATTTTCAAATCAGTAGCAAGCACAATTTTAGCTGAGAAAATATAAGGTCTGCTACATTTGGGAATCACTAAAAGATGCCACAATTGCTATATGCCTGATGAAAAGTTACATCCATGAATAACAATATGCAACAGAGGATTAGTACTTGTTTTACAGCAGCTCTGCGACATACAGAGATTTATTAATAAGGAAATCTTCCTATACTGGAAATAAAGTCAGAGTTTTCAACGACAATACTGAGCATTTAAAATATATCAGTTTTTTTGTTTTTTTTATTCCTGGAAGATCAGCTACAATAGGTTTGTTAGCAAAACTGCTTTTTCCCCAATTTGAAACATCAGAATTTGTGTAAGTGTTAGGAAATTAGTATTTGTAATTTTTAAATGCATACAATTTCACCGTTAAAATATACACAAACTGGAACTTGTCTATGTTCCTACTTTTAAAATAGGTAAATTCTTAAATCAGAATCCCTCCATAGAGAATTTTTTTGATAAGAAAACTATAAACTGAGGCCAGCCTCTCTCAAAGACTTGTGCAGGTAAGTAACTTCACTTGTGAAAGCAGTTACTCATAAGTGCAAGTGTTTGCAGATCAGACTCCATATCAGCTAAAAACAGTGTAACCTTCAGAGAGCTCTATGAATTGGTCTGCTGATTCTCATTACACTGCCAACATAATCAAGGCTTTTATCTCTACATGATTTTTTTAAAATATCCAGGGGCGTTGCAGCTGCGTTGGTCCCAGGATATTAGAGACACAAGGTGTGTGAGATAATATCTTTTAATGGACCAACTTCCGTTGGTGAGACAAACTTGGTCTTTTAAATTATATCACTCATTATTCACATTAGTTAGGTGTATTACATTATGCCTATATTCCCCAGTGGAAGTCAGGCCCTCACTGTGCTAGAGCCTGCACATACTTATAGTAAGAGATGGTCCCTGCCCCAACTCTAGTTTATAATATAACGGTTGTCTACACTGCAAAACAAAGCTGTCTCTTCACTTAGATTAGCTATCCCAGGTTAAAACAGCAGTGGAGACAGGGCATCTTACCTTTTAACTTGAGTTAGCATCCTGAGCTAAATCTCATAGGGCAGCCTGAGGTGGAACGGCTACCTAGAGTTAAACCAATGCTAAGCAGTTTTGAATATCCCACCCTACATAGGCAATACAAAGGAAGTATTACCTCCATCTTAAAGATGAGCAACAGAAAGCATAAAGATTTTTTAAGTGCTCAGCACCCAGTAACTCCCACTAATGCTTTTGAAAAACTGGCCATAAGTCTGTGATTCCAATCTAGTGCCTTTATTACTAGGCCATTTTCCCCATCTGAACACCAAACACACACACACACACACTCTCTCATGGAAAGCAGAACACATTCTGAAGCGATATGAAATCTTCAGAGGCAATCTCCCACTTGCAACACTGGTCAACAATTCCAGGGGGAAAATTCAAAGAGCTTTTAATCAAATTTCTTCCTTGGTCTTACGGTCCTTCAGAAGGCTGACGTTGTACTTCACTCTTCTGTCTGACGTATCTATCCAGCTCTGCTTCAGCTTCAGCTTCAATCTAGCCACCACTAAGTGATGGTCGGACGCCGCGTCTGCTCCTCTTCTAACTCTAACGTCCTGCAAGGATCTTCTGAACTTCTTGCTAATGCAGACATGGTCGATCTGATTTTCTGTCGTGCCTGCTGGTGATACCCAGGTACTCTTGTGGATCCGCTTGTGAGGAAAGATGCTACCTCCTATGACCAGGTTGTTAAGTGCACACAGATCCACAAATCTCTCTCCATTCTCACTCATCTCTCCCAGAGCGTGGGTCCCCATGACTTGTTCGTATCCTGTGTTGTCAGGTCCAATTTTGGCATTAAAGTCTCCCATAAGGATGATGATGTCATTGTCTGTGAAATTCTCTATATTTTGGAGTCTGTTGTAATAAATAATATTGTCCTCCTCTTCGTTCATTAGTTGAAGCTAGCACGTCAACAAACATTCTCTTAGTCCTCTTCATTTTAGTTCTGAAGATGCTTTGTGATCCGACCATGTGCCTCCACCAATCACGTGCTCTCTGTGCCTGCTTGGACAACATGAAGCCTACTCCCTGGTTGGTGGTGCTCGTCGCTCATCATTCTGAATACAGCAACAGCTCTTCCCAACAGTCGTCTCCGTCAGCTGCATCCATCTTTTTTCGCTAATGCAGTCCAGGTTGTTGCTCTCATCCTCGCGCACTGCGCCGTCCTTTCTGACTCTGACATGGTCCTCACGTTCCATGTGCCTATGGTAATCTCCTCGGTTGCAAGACTGAATCAGCTTAGGTCTTCCTCACAGCTTTACCAACCAGCGTCATGCACTTCGAGTAGAAACCTCTTTTTCAGGTAAAGTCTTCTTGTCTCTGTTGTTGGCATTTCTTTAACAGGCTGATTTTTACTGGAGTTTGCTAGCCACGCCCAACCTCTTGCTTTGGACTGATGCTGAGATAATTTCAGTTTTCAGTATACAGATTGGTCTGAGGAAGAGGAAGACAGTGTACTAACAGATGCAGAAAGTGAGAGACAACTTAGGTTAGTGTCCAGAAGTGCTTGGAATTAAAAATCAGCAGAAAAGATGGATCACAGAGAGACCTGACCAAGATAGAAGACAGAAAGAAGAAGACAGCAGTCAACAACAGCAGGACTAGAGCTGCAGAGGCAAACTCAAAAAGACTATGGAACCACGGAGCAGTGAAGAGGAAATTAGGAAGACAAGAGGAGTATTGGATGAACTGGCAGCAGAAACGGAGCGGCAGCCACAGCGGTAACATGAAACAACTGATGATACTACCAACACTGTCTGGAAGATTCAGCAACAGAACGTCCGTTAAAGACAAGCAGCGGAAAGTCTATACGGAATAGACACAGATGAAAAGAGTGGGACACTTTGGGACATCCTGAACAGACCAGCACCACTAAATCCACCAGACATTAACCAGCCACGAGGACTCCCAATTATTGCGATAAAACACCAGAGATGAGATCAGAAAAGCCATCACCAGATGAAAACAGGAAGGCTGCGACCTGATGACATCCCAGCAAAAGCCCGAAAGCAGACCTGGATGCTTCAATGAAATGCTGTACCCTCTTTGAGAGAGATATGGGAAGAAGAAGTGATTCGGCAGACTGGAAAGAGATATCTCATCAATCCCAAGAAAGAGACTTAGCAACTGGCCAATTATAGAGGAATCACACTCCTGTCGGTGCCAGGGAAGGTCTTCAACCGAGTTCTTAGAGAGAATGAAGGATCCGTTGATCACACAGTACGAGATGAACAGGCAGTTCCGGCTGAACGAGATCATGCACGGACCAGATAGCACGCTTCGCATCATAGTCGAGCAGTGTGGAGTCGAACTCTCGTTGTACATCAACTTTTTGACTATGAGAAAGCTTCGTAGCGTGGATCGAGACACCCTCTGGAAGCTCTTCGGCACTACGCATTCCAGCAAGTGGTCAACCTGATCAAAACTCATATGATGGTTATACACTGTAGAGTGATCCATGGAGCAGCTCACTAACACTTCCACGGTGCAGAATGGATCAGACAAGATGCATTGTTGTCCACCTACTCTCTTCTCCATCTCATCGATTTGTGATTAGACATCACTTATGAGGTAACACGACGAATAATGGACGTTTGTGGACCCAGCTTAATAACCTGGACTTTTGCTGACGATTTGCACTCCTATTCGCACTAGTAAAACAATCAAAGAGAAGACCCAACCACTGTTGGCAGCCACTCATTCACAGCTCGGCCCTCAACTTCACCAAGACAGAGACCAAGTATCTGTAGGATTAATTCCATCACAATGATCCATCACATTGAATGAAGCCCTTTGGAAGACGTGCAGTCCTTACTACTCGTTAGTACAGAATCCGGACTCAGCAGGTGTCACAGACGCAGACATCAATAGTAAGGATTGGTAAGGCAAGAGCACCTCTTACAAGCTCAAGAACAATCGTGAGCTGCCAGAGAGCTGTTCTTGCAATAAAAATTCGATGTTCACTCAATGATGAATCAGTGCCTACTGTATGGACTGCATCGAATCCTGAGACACCAAAACAACCAACCACAAAGAAGATCGCAGACCTTCATTAATAGCTTCCTCAGGAAGATTCTCCAGATCCGCTGCCAGACACCACAGTAAACATCATTCCCCTGGATAAACACCGTCAACTCCAGCAGAGGAAGAAAATCAGAGGAGAAGGTTATGATAGGACATACACTACGCAAGCAGCCAACTAACATCACCAGACAGGCACTGCGGTGGAACCCCCAAGGCAAGCGGAAAAGAGGCCGTCCAAGAAACACCTGACGACGTGACCTTCAGGCTGATAGCAAAAAAATAGGCTATACCTGAAACCAGCTAGAGCGAATGGCCCAGGATAGAAGACTCTGGAGATCTGTGGTTGGCGACTCATACCCAGATTGGGGTGACGGGCATGAGTGAGTGGTTAATCAAATTTATTTCCCCTACCAGAAATATCTTACTGAGCCCCATCTGGACTCTGATTGTAACTAACTTCTATTTAGACTTACTACCCTTTCTTTATTTGTGGTGGGTTTCTCCTCTTCCCTCTAGTTAGGTACATTTATGCTTAATTTGGGGGATGATACTGGTAGTGCATTAAAAAATGTATTCAACACCAGAGATAGAACTATTTGTGAAAAAAAGGCTCTTAAAATGTGGACTATGTGTAAATTCAATGAGGAAATTTGCCAAAAGAGTTCCCCTGCCAAGTCAGGGGTGGGCAAACTTTTTGGCCTGAGGGCCACATCTGGGTATGGAAATTGTATGGCAGGCCATGAATACTCACAAAATTGCAGGGGTTCCATCTGGGGATGAGGGCTCTGGGGTGGGGATGAGGGATTGAGGGTGCAGGAGGTTGCTCCAGGCTGGGACCAAGGGGTTTGGAGGTCAGAAGGGGGAATCATGGCTGGGTCAGGGGGTTGGGGTGCAGGAGGGGCCCAGGGGTGCAGGCTCCGGGTGGTGCTTACCTCAGGCAGCTCCCAAAAGCAGCGGCATGTCCCACCTCCGGCTTCTATATGGCGATCCAGCCAGGCTGCTCTGCATGCTGCCCTGTCTGCAGGTGCCGCCCCTGCAGCTCCCACTGGCTGCAGTTTCCAGCCAATGGGAGCTGCAGGGGTAGTTTGCGGAACCCTTTGGCTGCTCCCAGGAGCGGCGCCAGGGTTTCTGGCACCCTAGGCAGAATTCGGGGGGCAGCATTTTGTGCGCTCCCCAGGGGATGCATGGGAGCTTCCGGTTCCACTCCCATTGCGCCGCTGAAGAAGGACCCTCCGCCGAAATGCCACAGGCAACAGCGGCGGAGGGTCCTTCTTCGGCGGCGCAACGGGAGCCGAACCGAAAGCTCCCACGCACCCCATGGGGAGCGCACAAAATGTCACCCCCTGAATCCTGGCGCCCTAGGCGACTGCCTAGGGTTGCCTAATGGAAGCGCCGGCCCTGGCTGCTCCTACATGTAGGAGCTGGAGGGGGGACATGCCACTGCTTCTGGGAGCCACACGGAGCGGGGCAAGCCCCCGGCAGGAGCTCGAGGCTGGATTAAAACATCTGGCGGGCTGGATGTGGTCCCCGGGCTGTAGTTTTCTCACCCCTGCTCTAAGTGGAACCAAAACCATCTGCTAGTTAAAGAGAGATTGGTGTGGAATGGCAAAACTCCTTCATTTGCTGTATTACACAATAGTCTATGGACTTCACTGGAGCAACAGTAGGGATGAATTAAGAGAAAACTGTCTGTTTTGTGATTAAGGTACTAAATTGGACTCAGAAAAC
The DNA here is from genome assembly GCF_003597395.2 of Chelonoidis abingdonii. Lineage (NCBI taxonomy): Eukaryota > Metazoa > Chordata > Testudines > Testudinidae > Chelonoidis > Chelonoidis abingdonii. Next base: position 28,808,667 of record NC_133773.1, read on the forward strand.
CTGTGTTCAATTCCCAGCTTAGCCACCTACTTCCCTGGGCAAAATACTTAACCCTGCTGAGCCTCAGCTCCCCATCTGTAAAATGGGGATGATAATTCTTCTCTTCTGTCTTGTCTATTTATATGGTAAACTCTTCAGGTCTCCCACTAACTGTAACACAGCACTTAGTAGGATGGGGCCAGGATCTCACTTGAGGCTTTGAAGTCCTACAGTAGTAAGAGAGATTACTGCTAATCATATTAAATCTGGTTTTCAAAAAGTTTTCACTATGATGTAATGTAAAATTTTAGATGCAAAACAAACAAGACCAATAAACAAAGATATTGTCTGGAAACTGGTGGAAGAAGAGAAATAGTCAGGTTTACAGTTATCTGGCATATTAACATGGGTAGTAACAGCCATACTTTTTACATTTCCTTTCTGATAAGCTTTTCATAATGAGAAAGCATAACAGTATCTCTTCTTGGAACAGTCTCAAATGCTAATAAATATTTCAGAAATTCACCTTATTTGAAGGGCCTAAAATGTACTTTAATGCACAATTTCCCATCAAACTATAAAACAAACACCACAGCATGGATAAAAAGATCTATCATGCGGTAGCCTCCCATTGCCTCAAAGCTGTACTAACTTTACCCACTAGTTGCTATGCCCAATAAAAACATGATTCCTTTCATTTGTGACAGGGTTTATTTTCTGGCTTTGCCTCCTACAGGATGTCAGTTTCAACATCTGCAGAACTGGTGTTTTTAATTCCAACAGAAGAAATTCTAATCTTGCACTCATTTTACAGCACTTTCAGTTGAGTTACTGCTGGTTTATGTGAGATCAGAATCAGATCTCAATATAGTTAAATACCTTTTCCAGGTGCCTAGGCTTCTGGAATCCTTGACAGTAATCAGATGGGGCCTTTATTCCAAACAAGAGAAGGGGGGCCAGATTTATTAAGTATAAAGCTACGAATTAACATTATTTTAAGATCCTATATTCATATTCAGCTTTACAAGAAATACTAAAGAGAGATATTAAGTTAAGCTTAGGCCCAAAGTGTAGCGTTTGCATTTTAAAGCTATCTTTGTTAACACAATTCTATCAGCAGAAATGCTTTCATTAATTTTAATTCAATTATTCAGTTTGTTGTTTTTTATTTAAACATTTCCCAGCAATGCTGCAACAGAAAACTCTGCAGCATTATGATAACATCTGAGATCTAGAAAGTATTGTGTGACTACTCAGTTTTGTATTATGCAAGCTGAATAAAATGGCTGAACGAAACGAAGAGCACGAACAGTGAAAAACAAAGTAGGGGCCTGTTACTATGGCACTCCAGCTTTTCTGCCAGTCTCACTCTATTGTTTTCAATATAAAACTGGAGTAACACAGTGGTGTACTAGTGTAACTGAGTGCCAAATCAAGTCCAAAGTCCTTCCAGGAAGTATCCCAAATACACACAATGCCCCAGGGGCTAGACTTTGCAGTCCCTTCTCTAACATAATTGCAAGATGCAAAAACTTTAATACTCACAATGTAACAGAGGTGACATACCAGTGCTTCCCCACATGGAGTGGCATAGCCATGCAGCAGCTCTGCCTCAGTTTCCCCACCTGGTCTTCAGCCCACTTGCTATAGCTGTAGCTTAACCCTCCTGCCAAGTTGCTTCAGGGAGTTCAACTATTTTCAGGGTAATAGGGTCCTTTCGTTCAAATCCAACATTATTTTCGAACAAAAAAACTTAAACCTCTTTCCTTGCAGGCCTGGCTCCAGCTCCAATGGCCTGCCTTAACACTCAGCAGCTGGTTACTGGGCTCCAATCAAACCAATAATCTGGTCCACGCCCCTGTTACTACCAACAGGTTTGGGTAGGCTGCAGTCTTCAGACAACTCCTGGCCCTGACTCAGAGCCTGTCTGCTCTCCTTCCTCATCAGGCCCCACCACCAGGGCTTTCCTCTCATTAAGTCCACTCATCAGTGCAGGTGTAACAGGGTGGGGATAACTGAGCCTATGGGCTGGTCTACACTACGGGGGAAAATCGATCTTAGATACGCAACTTCAGCTACGTGAATAATGTAGCTGAAGTCGAAGTATCTAAGATCTAATTACTCACCGTCCTCACGGCACGGGATCGATGTCCGCAGCTCCCCCTGTCGATTCCACAACTTCGTTCGGGTTGGTGGAGTTCCGGAATCGATATAAGCACATTCGGGGATCGATATATCGCGTCTCATCTAGACGTGATATATCTATCCCCGAGCAATTGATTGCTACCTGCCGATACGGCGGGTAGTGAAGACGTAGCCTATGTCTTGTTCTTTAACCCCTTCCGGTCTGCAGCAGGGTTCACACACTGTCACACCACACATCTCCCTTTTGCCTGCACATTCAATTATCCTTTTATACCTCAGAAGCTGGAATATTAAACTCATGATGTGATATTTATTTATTTATTATTTGTATTAGGGTGGCACTTGCAACCAGGGCTGGCTCCAGGGGTTTTGCCACCCCAAGCAGCCAAAAAAAAAAAAAAAAGCCGCGATCATGATCTGTGGCTATTCACCAGGAGGTCCTTCGCTCCGAGTGGGAGCGAGGGACCCTCCGCCGAATTGCCGCCGAATACCTGGATGTGCCGCCCCTCTCCGGAGTGGCCGCCCCAAGCACCTGCTTGCTAAGCTGGTGCCTGGAGCCGGCCCTGCTTGCAACCAAGATCAGAGATTTAGTGACTTTCCCAAGTTTACACAGGAAGTCTGTGTCACAACTAGCAAATGATCCCAGATCTCCTGAGTTCAGTCCAGTGCCTTCTCCACAACACCATCCTTTGCCTTTTTCAGATTCAATTATGCTAAAAGTTTTGGGACACAAACCAGCCACCTGGGGTTTTTATGAGGATCCCTGTACCCACAGATGCAGTGACCATGCAGATCTGATAGACAGACATTTATGGGAAGAGAGAGAAACAGCAACAGATTAGGGGTTTAGTAGTATGCTACTTCACTCTGCTCCTGAAGAGTTTTATTAGACTGAGATGTGGATTCAGGATGTGACCCTTTGAAAGCAGCATTAGGGGGAAGGGTGGGGCCACACCTCCCCCCCCACCCAGACCTATCACTATGTATGAGTGAATCCCTGCCCTCTAGCAACACTAGGACCTGTGTGGCACCCCCTTTCCTTGAGTCATGTTGGCTGTGGAAAGAAAAAAATCCAGGGATGAACAAGCCAAAGAAACTCTAGTCAGCATCTTAAGTATCACCAGCAGGAACCAGTGGATATGGGTGATGTTCTCAGTCAAAAGTGCAGAATGCAGTCTAGACATTCTCTTGTGCTGAGTGGCTTTTTGCTTCAGGACCCCCTCACTTTTCCCCCCCTCCGCCCTATGTTCCATTTCACAGTCTCTTCACCTTACCCTCATTCTTGCTGCCCTATATGCTCCCCTCCTTCCTTTCCCCTCTCTCTTATCCCTTGTTCTGTTCCCCCTTCCCCCTCCTTTCCTCTGTCTTTCCATTTAACTAATCCCTTTCTAGCTAAATCCCACACAAAGAATTAAAAAATACTGTGGCACTAACAAGTTGTTTGCCAACCATCACTTTGTTTATATGTCCTATCCCTTTCCCCTGACTCATCTATTTAGACTGTAAATTCTTTGGGGCAGGGACTGTCTATTATTCTGTGCTGGTACAGTGCCTAGCACAATGAGGTCTCAATCTCGGTTACTCCTTAGGCACTTTAAATGTTTGCATTTTTAATCAGTTTTTTAACCTCTTCAATAAATTCTTAAGATATTAGGGCTGTCAATTAATCACAGTTAACTCACATGATTAACAAAAAAATTGTGCTTTAAAAAATTAATCGCAATTAATTGCAGTTTTAATCACATTGTTAAGCAATAGAATACCAATTGAAATGTATTAAATATTTGGGATATTTTTCTACATTTTCAAATATATTGATTTCAATTACAACACAGAATACAAAGTATATAGTGCTAACTTTTTACAGTGATAATATTTGTAATAACAAAAGAAATAGTATTTATCAATTCACCTCATAGTGCAATCTCTTTATGGTGAAAGTGCAATTTACAAATGTAGATTTTTTTTGTTACATAACTGCACTCAAAAACAAAACAATATAAAACTTTATAGCCTACAAATCCACTTAGTCTTACTTCTTGTTCAGCCAATTGCTAAGACAAACAAATTTGTTTACATTTAGAAGAGACAATGATGCCTGCTTTTTATTTACAATGTCACCAGAAAGTGAGAACAGATGTTTGCATGGCACTTTTGTAGTTGGTATTGCAAGGTATTTACGTACCAGATACAGTAAACATTTGTATGCCCCTTTCATGCTTCGTCCACCATTCCAGAACACATGCTTCCATGCTGATGATGCTGGTTAACAAAATGCATTAAATGTATTTTTGACTGAACTCCTTGCTGGAGAATATTATGTCTCCTGCTCTGTTTTACCATCATTCTGACATTTATTTAAAGTTATAGCACTGTTGGATGATGTTATTCATTTTAGGAACATTTTCATGCAGATTTGACAAAATGCAATGTGAGATTTCTAACGATAGCTACAGCACTTGAACCAAGGTTTAAGAATCTGAAGTGCCCTCCAAAATCTGAGAGGGACAAGGTGTGGAGCATGCTTTCAGAAGTCTAGAAAGAGCAACACTCCGATGTGGAAACAACCAAAAAACGAGAAAATCAACCTTCTGCAGGTGGCATCTGACTCAGGTGATGAAAGTGAACATGCGTCGGTCTGCAGTGCTTTGGATCGTTATCGAGCAGGACCCTCATCAGCATAGATGCATGTCCTCTGGAATGGTAGTTGAAGCATAAAGGGACATATGAATCTTTAATGTATTTGGCATGCAAATATCTTGCGATGCCGGCTACAACAGTGCTGTGTGAACATCTGTTCTCACTTTCAGGTGACATTGTAAACAAGAAGCAGGCAGCATTATCTCCTGCAAATGTAGACAAACTTGTTTGAGCAATCAGCTAAACAAGAAGTAGGACAGAATGGACTTGTAGGCACTGAAGTTTTACATTGTTTTATTTTTGAATGCAGTTATTTTTTGTACATAATTCTACATTTGTAATTTCAGCTTCCATGATAAAGAGATTGCACTACAGTACTTGTATTAGGTGAAATTGAAAAATATTATTTCTTTTGTTTTTACAGTGCAAATATTTGTAATCAAAAATAAATATAAAGTGATCACTGTACACTTTGTATGGTGTTGTAAATGAAATCAATATATTTGAAAATGTTGAAAACATCCTAAGATATTTAAATAAATGGTATTCTATTCTATTATTGTTTAACAGTGTGATTCGTGAGCGATCAAAGGAAAGTTAACAGAATCTACTAATAATATTTTTATTCTACATAAAGAACTAACTAGAATGTCCAGTTGTATAGAGAAAATAAAAATAGCTTGAAACTAAAATGTTGTCACAAGTTAAAGATCAACGAGTCCTGATCATGTGAAAAGCCAGGAGTTGTTCTGAGTAGCTAAAATTGATTCTGGCTATCCCACTACCAGAGTCAACCATCCAAAACATTGATAAGAAAAACATTTCATTCCAACGTATTTAGTGACCATATGAGCATCTTTTCTCAGAGACCATTAACAGAACCCATTAACATTATTGACAATTATACATGCAGATGCGGAAGGAGAACTGAGCCATTGCTGCAAATTGATAAAAATTGAAATCCGAGTACTGGCGTAATGAAGACAACGACTGTAAATGGAAAGAATGATATGTTCTTGGATACTAAAACATTCTGAATTCTCTCTTCACTAACAAAAGCTTCTTTTCATTAGGAGATGGAAAAAATCTCCTTTCATTCTCTAGTCTTTGAAGGGTTTACATCATTGCTCCTTCAATTTCAGGACCTCACAGAAAACAAGCACTCTGTTAGCCTGGGTAAATGGCTGTGAAGTAGGAATTCCTAGGAGTATTTTATGTGCACTCAACTCTTCATTAACTGATGTTATGGTACGTTCTCATAATGGGTTATTTGATGAAAATATAAAAACCTTTTCCCCTTTTTCAGTTTTAACGTTACCATGATCTTGGGCAACCCTCCACCAAATGAGCTGACTGTATTTCTCTCTTCTCTCCCTTCCTCTCGCCCCCTTTTTTTTTTTTTAAACTGGTGCCAAAGAGCTTCCAAAGGAAAGCCCATTAATAGTGCCTCTGTATATTAGGGCAAAACTGCATCATAAGAAAAGCTTCAGGAAACATGTTTTAAAAATCAAACTAAAAAGCGGAGACAAGACCAGTAAGCACAGTATAAACCTCAGAATCTCTCATAAATCCAAGGAAACACAATCTGCTTGTCCATTAAAGAGACACAAATTTGAAAAGCTGACCCAATTACCCGGGACTTCTACTTTTTGAGAAGCTCAACGTGTCCTCCATGCATCCAAGCTGTATAGCTTATTCTTGCCACCACTGCTCACTTCATAAATTAAACCATCAAGAAGTTTCAACCTCTCATTTCAGGACTAAGTAGGGTCTGACACTGTGTAGGTGTTACTAATGTTATTTTCTATCAGTCACTATTGCAGGCTAATGATGCTGACAAAGTTAATGATTTGGTACATTTGCACAGTTATAAAATTGGGGGTGGACTGTGATTCAGGAGATTAGTGTACTAGCTTGTCCTCCATGTAAGCATGGGTTCAAATCCTTCTTCCTTACAAGTAGCAATAAATTTAGTGGTCGCTTTCTTTCCCACAATGGAGGTTTGTTCATATCCCTGAATCACAGCATAATATGAAGTTTGTGCTCAGTAGAGGTCCAGCATTTGAACAGGAGGAAGGTTTTGCAAGTCAGGATAGAAGTGCATTCGCAGAGGTGATAGGGCAAGTTTGCTTTGTACAGTGCCTGCCTGCCCCAAACCTGTCTCTCTTCGCAACTATGTTCCTTGCTTTCTTATGCAATACACACACATACTTGCACCAAAAAAAAAAATGGGAACAAGAACAATATATCAAGCTTTTTCCTAAAATGTTTCAATCCTAATTTCTGGAAGACGCTGAGCACTCAGATACCAACCCAGCAAAGCAATTAAGCATGTGTTTAGCCGAGTAATACCACTGAAGTTAAGTCCCTATACATTTAACCCAGGTTTAAGTGCTCTCTACAGGAGTGGTGGCAGAGTACTCAGCACCTTTCAGCCCATCATGAACAAAGATCAAGAAAGAAATTTTAGTAGGAAAACAATAATGTATTTAATTGAATCAACCTATAAATCAATGGTGTCCAACTTGTGGCCACTTTTGACCAATGAATAAGGCACATGCCTTAAGACTATCTGTATTTTATTAAGAACTGAAACATCATCCCTGAGGCTATGTCTACACTACTACTACCCCCCCCCCCGAGTGACATGAGTTACATTGACTTAAAGCAGTGTGCACACTGTGCCGCCGACATAGCTTCCGCCTCTCATTGGGGTATCGTAATTATGCCAAAAGGAGAGTGCTCTCCTGTCGACATAGCATGGCTTCACCAGACACACTATGGCAGTAGGGATCATTGCCCTCTCCCGAGCCACTTCTCACTATCTCTCTCGCTGCCCCATCCACAAAAGTCTGCTGAGAGCCAGAAGTGCTCTTAACAAATGCTGTCTCTTCCCTGCTGCAAATGCTCTGTAGCTCAACTTCTGGCCTCCTGCTGCATAACCCAGATGAGGGAGGAGAGAGTACCTCCGATTGCTCCATTGTCTGCTGGCTGTGGAACCCTAGCAGGTGAAAAGGGGGAAGAGACAGAAGCAGGACAGCAGTTCAGCTGGCTCTGCCTGAACCTAGGATCTCTGCTCTAACTTGCAAAAGTGGCCAGTGATTCCCAAAGGACCATATGCCAGCTAGAGGCAGCTGAAGTGTAAAGCTTCCTGGCCACTACCCACCTCACATTCAACACAGCAATTTGCAAGATTGCAGTGACTCTCCACTCTTCGGGAACTCCCGCTATGGTGGTGGAACCTCCAACAGGAGACATCAGTGAAGCAAAACAGGACAGAAAATTTGCCACATAGCATTGACAGTGACCCCTCTAAGCCTTTCTGAAATTATATGTTTGGCTCATGTGCTGTCGTAGTTGGACACACTGCTTCAGATGAGCACTACTTTTTTTTTTTGAACAAACTGATATTAAGAAATGAAATCTGTATACAGCCAAATCCTGCTTGGCCTAGCAGAACCACCTGCTTGAGTGAGGAGAGCAGCATGTGTCCTTATCACCATAAAGTACCTAATGAGAGTCAGAGAAATCTTGAGGCACCTAAAATCTTATTACAAATTTATACATCAGTCTCTTGAAACTGTTGTATTTTATTAAAGTACACACTATGTCATCTCTCTACCATTAACCCCTAAAAATAGCAATATATACATATATAATAATTGCAAAAATATCTTTGCTACCCCCAGTAAAAGGATGCACTCACTTTAAAAAATAAAATAAAAAGACGCAGCATACTTACTCAGTAGAATTTAAGTCAAACTTTCTTCAGTGAGTTTTCATTTCTACAAACTGCCATTTTTAGGAAATCTGTTGGCATTAAGACCCATTGGTATACACCCCAAAGGCCCCTACAGACTTAACACACCAATAAAAACTGGAATTCTGGTATTCCTAGCTAACAACAGAACCAGAACTAGAACTAGACAATGTCTGAGCACAGCTGGGCAAAAATTTTCAGCCAAAACTTTTTTATTTTTATTTTTTTGTAATAATGCAGGTTCAGGTTGACAGAAACATTTCATGAATTAATACCCTTTTCATTGAATTGTCCGGGTTAATATTTTTCTCAAAATATCAAAACTTTCATTTTAACATTTTGTATTACAAATGACTTTCCCTTTAGAAATTTCCTTCAATTTTATGTTAAACAATGTTTAAAAGTTCAAAATTGAAACAAAACATTTTATTTTGGGTCAAATGATTCATTCAACCCAAAACATTTTTCATGTAATCAATTTTTTCGAACTGTCAGTGAATGGAAAATATCAGTTATTCTCACAGCTTTAGCATTGAGCTCTTTGATACATCTACACCTGATATCAGATTTTGGTAGTCATTACTCAGATAAGGCAAACAATAATTTAGCTCTTGAATCCTCACCTAATTTGGATTGACACCCTTAGCTACAGTAGGATCTGATTTGAGTCCCAGAGAACTAGAATTACTCAGTTTCTGAGAGAAATTTAAAAAAGGAAGCAAAATCATTTTCATTTCAAACTCATTCAAAAAGGTTAAGGACAAGTGCAATATACCCAATGTAATACTCTGCAACTTGTGTATTAACACAACTCAGATAAAAAGTTACAATAATTCTCAATAATTTGTAAGAAACACCACCTTCTTAAAATGTAAGGGCAATGCAGATGCTCCGAGTTATAAGAGCAAAGGATTTGGCCCTAAGTATCCAAAATAAAATAAATCTCATATCTTTTGTACAACATACATATTAACCCTGGGTAAGTCACCATAGAAGAGAGAATAAGGTTTTTCTTAGGTCATTTTGTCTAATATTATAATAATTATATTAAATATTTACATTTTAATAAATTATTTCCAACAACATATACTAAGATAAACATGAGGTATTCTATCAACCAATTATCTTAATGTAATATTTATAATGGAGTTCCAAATTAAGTAAAATACTTGTGATTTCCCTCTAATCTTATACCAATAAGTGGTTATTTTTCAGATGATGAACTCTTGGAGTGAAATTCTGGCTCCACCAAAGTCAAAGGTAAAACTGATTTTAGTGGGCCAAGATTTCTAGATCCATGGTAAAATTTTCGAAAGTGCCCAACTGACTTAGTAGTATCAGTCTCATTTTCAAAAATGACTTAGGAGCCATTCCATTGACTTTCCACAATTCCATTGACTTTCAACAATAGTAAGATTAGGGGACAAATTTTTACAGATATTTAGGTATTGAAAGACGCAGATAGACACCAAGCGGGATTTTCAAAAGCACCTAGGTGCCTAATTCCCATTGGTTTCATCCTGTGTATTGATTTCAATGGGAATTAAATGCATAGGCACTTTTGAAAATGCCATTTGGCATCTATCTGGATCTTTAGGCACCTAAATACTTTTTAAAAATCTGATTCTACATGATCTACACTAGAAAATTAGGTCAGCATAACTATGTCACTCAGGGGTTTGAAAAATCCACAGTCCTCAGTGGTGTAGTTAAACCAATCTAACCTGAGATTAGACAGCAGTAGGTCAATGGAAGTCTTCCATTGACCTAGCTACTATTTCTCAGGGAGGTGGATTAGCTACGCCAGTAGGAGAACCCCTCCCATCAGCGTAGCTAGTGTCTACACTGAAGTGCTACAGCCATGGAGCTGTAGTGTTTTAAGTGTAGACAAACCCATACACTCTTAAGGCATTTGCAATTTTGTCCCTAGTCCTTAATAGGTGATGGATGTCCCATTTTCAGCAGGTTGCTATACATTTTATGAACTCAAACTGTAATGCATGAATTTTGTTTCATAATTATTCACTGTAACATCTTTAAATGTACAGTAGAGAAGATTGGAATCAATAAGGTCTCTCGTAAGCAGCAGTATTTGCTGAGCAACCACTGGCATTTTGTGAACCACTGATCAGTTTAAGGAAGACTGGATCTACTGCCACTATGGATCGTTTCAATTTTTACCACTGTAAAATCAGAGCAATACCAATTGACCAAAACAGACCAGCTCCTCCTTGTGTTTTAAAGTGGCAAGCAACTATAACAAGGGAGCAAATTTATCCTCATTGCTGCTCACATTCCTTAGAGAGCATTAGGATAACAATGATTATCTGTCACCTGGAAAAGGCCCTAATTTCAGCACAGTCTTTACCTAAGTGAATAATTTTCCATTAGTAGTTGTATTGTCTTGATCTATGACTCCTGAAACGGGTACAGTAGTCTGGACAGGTTGAGAGCCACTGCTTTAAAGTACTTTTCCTTGCCCCCAGAATTAAGCCCACTCTGAGAATTAGTCAGTGCTCACACACTTTTAAAATAAAGTGCCAGTTATTAGACTAAACTCAATTGCATTAAAAGGTGGTGTACTGTTTAGAAGATGACAAAAGTTGTACTGATTACATAATAGTTTAATTTTAGGATATTAGTAGAATTAACTGTGACTGATCTTTATGAGATAAGATGGAAAATGAGAGCCTGTGAAATCAGTCATTCCTTAGGAAATAAGGTGTTTGACATTGTCCAGTCCAATCTGCCCCCAAATTTAAGTTTGCTTACAAAAATTTTTACAAAACCTAGGATGAATTGAAATTTTGGTATTTTTTAAAAAGTTATTAGACGTTCAAACAGAAACAGGTTTTTTTAAAATACCAATGATCTCCTGCAGTGCCTATACTCCAAATGTTTCCAAATTTAATGTATGAGAACCTGAAAGTGAAATGGGCTGGAAACAAAGGTTAAATTTGACTAGTTTCAACATCAAAAGTGAAAAAAAAATTGCAAAAAGTAAACAAACAGGTTAAACAGAGGATAGTAAACTTGATTTTTAAATTGGAAACAATTTTAAAAATCTAAGGTATAATTTTTAATATTTTTATGTATATCACAGGATTTTTAATCTGACAGTGTCCCATTAAAGCAATGGTGGGCACTCCGCGGGCCGCATGCAGAGCATCAGGGTAAGCTAATCGCAGGCGAGACATTTTGCTGACTTTGATCATCTGCAGGCACGGCATCCCACAGCTCCCAGTGGCCACGGTTCGTGGTTCCCGGACAATGGGAGCTGTGGGAAGCAGTGGGCTGCAGGGACAGGCTGGCACTTCCTGCAGCTCCCATTGGCCATAAACGGCGAACCGCGGCCACTGGGAGCTGTGCAGGGGGGCCATGCCTGCAGATGGTCAATGTTAGCAAAATGTCTCGCAGCCCGCAATCAGCTTACCCTGATGGGCCGCATGCGGCCCACAGGTTGCCCACCATTGCTTTAAAGAGGCAAGATAGGTACAGTAATATCTTTTACTGGACCTCTTTCTGTTAGTGAAAGAGACAAGTTTCCAAGGTTGGTCCAATAAAAGATATTACCTCACCCACCTTGTGTCTGTAACATCCTGGGGGCATCAGACTACAAAAATGCAAACAGTGTCCCTTTATGTCATCTCCTTAATGTAGGTGCTTTCTTTGTCACAGGCACTGCAGTATTCAGCAAGTACCCACTATGGATCACAGAGAAATTAACAAATGCTTTGTTTTCCAAATCCTGGGATTTTCACCTAAGTATATCTATCTATGTTCGTTTTAAAATTCTACTAAGATAAACAATGTCTTTCACTTATGAATTCCTAGTGATTGCAGTGAAACTTTTCAGTCTTGGCAACACGGTTGCTATAGTAATGCAATCTGATCAGATATTCTTAGTAACCAGCCACAACTCTCCACCCCCAGAGTTCCTGCATTTATTCCAAGAAATCTAAACCAGATCATCTGATTTCCAGAATATAGATATCTTGATAAGAATAATCAGAATGTGATGAGCTATGCTAATACCATTAACACGCGCTTACAAGGCAAGGGCACACTGAACAAGCGAAAAATAAACAGGAAATGAGGCAAACTGCAGTAGCTGACAATACAAAAGCATTGCTGACAATATCTACTTTAATCCAATTACCTCTCCCTTGTTTACTTTAATCCCAAATGCCTGTTTGGGGCCAGATTCTGCCACCCTTAGTCATATCTGGGGCTCTTTGTGGCATAAGGAGCTACTCATTACAAGTAGGGTGGTCTAGATGCCCAACCCCAAAGCAAATAGTCTGCTGTGTTATGTTGATTTAGCACTCCTTACTCAGGTAGAATAAAGAGTGAAGTTTCACTAAATTCAATTGGGATTTTGCTTGGGAAAGGGGTAGCACGCAGAATAAGGTCCAGAATTGTAAGAAAGGGTGGGCAAACCAGTTAAGATAAAACAAGAACTGGTTGAAAACATTCGAAATTCCCACTCAGAAGCAAAACTTGGAGTCAGATTCTGCCACCCTCATTCACACCACCTTATTCTGCAAGTAGTCCCACTGGCACCACTGACAGACCACCTGTAACACTGAACTTGTGCCTGATCTTGTCTGGAGAAGGAATCATTAACTAGCAATCACAGAAACCACTCAGATTAAATCTACATCTGCTGTGACATCAGAGGGACAACTCAAAGCGAGTACATTGCTGCTCTGTAATGGTTGTGAAATGAGGCCTTCAAAGAGAACCTTTTGTGAGATACACAAAGAGTTTGCAATATATAAACAAAATATTAATTCCTTACAGCTCTGGAATAAAGGAATGGAACTAGGAGGAAATACCAGTAAGGAGGTACTGATGCCATTATTTCTAATAGCCACGGCTAGTACTATCATTAAGGCGAACTACACGGTTGCCTAGGGCACCAAGATTTGGGGGTGCTAAAAAGCGGTGCCCCCAATTTTTTTTTTTTACAGCAGTTCCTCCCCGAGTGCATGGTCGCTGCTCCACTTCTCCCGCCCCCCAGGATTGCAGCAACAATCAGCTGTTTGGCGCCGCAAGCCTGGGAGGAGAATTAGAGCGGGGGCGGCATGCTCAGGGAGGACGTGGAGCAGAGGTGAGCTGGGGTGGGGAGGTGCCGCACAGGTCCCCGGGCCGGGGTGGGTGGGGAGCTGCCACAGAGCTCCTCACCCCAGCTCACTTCTGCTCCGCGTCCTCCCTGAGCACACCACCCCACTCTAATTCTCCCACCTCCCAGGTTTGCGGCGCCAAACAGCTGATTGATGCTGCAAGCCGGGGAGGGTAGGAGAATTAGAGCAGGGGGGAGCCTCAGGCCAGAGAGGGGGCGCGGGGAGCTGCCGCAGGGCTCGTGGGGGGGCGCACAAGGTGGAAGTTTCGCCTAGGGCACGAAATTTCCTTGCACCAGCTGCTAATAGCAGAAGCCGTGCAACTCCGACAAAAGCATGTTTCTGTTCTGGTATTATTGTTATTTATACTGCTAGCGGCCTCAACTCAAGATCAGGGCACAATGTGTATGTGTTGCACAAAAACATACTAAAAGATAATCCCTGCGCCCAAGGAGCAATTCTGACTGTATCCCAACAAGGAAGATTCAGATATGTTCTTGGTTGTTTTTCGAAAACAAAACTTCCAAAAAGTTCCCTCATCCCATCTAATAAACCCCTCTGATCTAACATGATGAAATGAGTCAGGACCTGACAGTAATGTAACACAGGAGAGAGACACACAAAGAAAGGCAATACATCTGATTCTGACCTCACACCCTTACAAATAAAGAGTCATTCCAGTGAGGACCCCAGAGAAACACCAATGTAAACTCAGTGAGAGTGAAATGAGAATTAGGTCCAATATCTCTGCTTAGCTAGCCTCTATCAAGTACTACAGGCATCAAGATCTCAAGTAAAATTCTCCTAGATACTTAGCTACTGACACTGACGACTCAATGAGTGCAAGCTAGTACGGTATTTTGGTGCACGCATGTGTCTATCACAAAGGTGGATACTGTGAGGATACAAGGTATGATGCTGTGAAAAATCTAGCTGTACTTATGCTTATTTGGATAGAATTGGTGATTTCTTTTAAATCGGTTAAATATAACAGATTATTTTTCTCTGCAGCCTATAAAGAGAAAATCACAGCAGATACAGATTTCTTCCCAGCAGCTGCCTATGAGCACTCGATCACATCCCTTCCACAGAAAAGAAAAAACAGTCTGGTCCTGTGGTGCAGGTGGTCTGATTGCACATTTTTGTGCATTGTTTACCAACACAGAAACTAAAAAATACGGTTGACAAAAGGCATGGTGCTAGGAATGTTAGTGCTTCAGGTTATAACTTTTAATGTAAGTCAGAAAAAAATCAAATCAGTAGGAATTCCAACCATGTCATTTTAAAAAAAAATTTCAAACCTAGAATCAAAGACAACTCTGTATGTGTTGCAGTATCAGGTTTATGAACATGAAGCCCCTCATTTAGATTTTGCACCAAAGACATGCCAATCAATGAAGGTTTTAACAGCAGATATCTCTTTGATGCTGCTGTTGTGCCAGGAGTGTCATCGTGAGAGTTCTGATCTAATTTATTCAGGTCATTTATGTCTCTGAGTAAGTAAAATCAATTATTCTTCAGATTTCCTGTGTACTAAGTAATTAAAATTCTGACTGAATATAGATAATTTTCCTTCTTGAGTAAACCCTGTTACTATAAAAAAAGGAACATGTTTTCATTGCAGGAATCAGTTTATGAACCAATAGGTAACAGCTATGAAAGTGGTTAAGACATTGTTGATGACCTTATCTAACTACTCATGTTAAATTTACAAATAGTTACTTACACCAGATACAGACATATATATAAAATAGTATTACACATAAAATACTGCATTAAAAGATTATTATTATTGAAGTTGCAAAGTCAAGACCTAAAAAGTTAAGAAATGCCTGGATTAAGATTGCCTTTGCAACCTTAATTCAGCCTCCTTTTATATGTGCATTATGATACAGTCTGTAACTACACTTTTCATACTACTTTTCCACAAGACCTCTGCCTCATTTAAAGGATTCCTCATCCAGTCTGTCT
The DNA here is from genome assembly GCF_003597395.2 of Chelonoidis abingdonii. Taxonomy (NCBI): domain Eukaryota; kingdom Metazoa; phylum Chordata; order Testudines; family Testudinidae; genus Chelonoidis; species Chelonoidis abingdonii. The sequence continues at coordinate 28,824,285 of NC_133773.1, forward strand.
TGTCTCCCCCACTCATTGGTCCAGTCTCCCCCTTCCTGGTTCTTATCTCAGTCTCTTTTTCCAGTCCTAGTTCTTCCCCCACAACTTGGTTCCTCATCAGATGTGTCTCTCATTTTCCATTCTGTCCCACTGGTTCCCAATCTCATTGCTTGTCCTCTACCCCCAGCTCTTCATCCAGTCTCAATATCCACCCCCAATTGCCAACTGGCTTCCAGTCCCCTTCTGCTCCATTTCTTTTACTAGCTCCTGGTCACAATTTCCTTGCCCAAGCAGTCTCAGCCTCCCCTCCACTCTATCCCCAGATTTCAGTCCCTGTCTTCCCACTCTCAATCACAGCTTCACTTTCTCTCTTTAAGTCTTTGTCTCACTAGGCCGTTTGTCCCAATCTACTGCTTTCCCTCCCCAGACTGGCTCTTGTCCCAAACTCATTTGAGTCAGGTGGCTTCCTCCTCCACTCTGCCAGGCTACCAAGTGATGAGTCTTTGAGAGCACAGGAGAGACAAGCTCTCTGTTCTCACTTCCAGTGCTCAGCTTCACTCCAGCCTGGAGCAGCTGGAAGCCGAAGCAGCCTTGTCCCGTATCTCTCGGCTGAGGGATGCTCAGTTGCTGTGTGGGGATGGGATGTACAGAGTCTGGTCACATGTAGGAATGTGAGGGGGTGGAACACCGTTCCTCACTATGTGGTGATGATGCATGCGCAGTTTGGTCACACATAGGCACTGTGAAGCACTGGAGCATACTCAGTGACTACAGAATCTTCAAGGATTTTCGCTGTTAAACCCTAAAAAGTCTCTGAGCATGTGCAAACTGCAGTTTGTCAAAGGCTTGTAACTTGTCCAAAATTGTGAAGATTTTCACAGAAACAGCAAAAGGCACATCACTGACACAAAGGCCAATCCTCTGCCACATTTCAACTTCCCGCTCCATAAACCTGTTCAAAGGAAAGGCTGCCAGAATATTTTTAACATTGAAAAACAATGTATTTTTCCTTAGCCTGATTCTCAGAAACAGCTGAACCATTTTGGCTGAAACTTGCCAAAAAGATGTAAGCCTGAGGCCGACAACCGGTATGGAAGAAATTGGAAACAGGGTGTTGTAATGGGAAGGTACCAGTCTCATGTACAATAAGCTTAAAAAAAATCACAGTCATTCTTTCTGCGGGCTTCCTATTGTATCCAGTTCTCTCTCTCTCTCTCTTGATGTGCTTGTGTATACATACATACACACATATATCCCTACCTTTAAAAATCTAGTTGAAGCGAGAGACAATCTGGCCAATATGTTGGGGTGGGCAATACCAAGGTCTCTCCCATTTCTCACTCCTGCCCAACCACTTCCATGCACTTGCATGAGAGGGGGAGAAAGAGCCTAGTAGCAGCTGCTCTCCCGCTCCCATGCAGAGTCTGGTGATGTGGGTACTGTATGCAGACATATAAAGGGATTCCTTATGCCCTCCTTTACTTTTTCTGTGTGGGCCCCCAGCCATGTGATAACTGTGCCCTTACATAATACACTTTTTGAGGCAGAAACTGTCTGTATTTTTGTCTTGCACAGTACTGAGCACATTGGCTATACTTTAACAAGTATATTAAGTCCAAAATCTGGACTCAATCACACACATGCAATGTCACCAACAACGATAAGGGTACACCATTTTGAAGAAGGGCAGAACCTGGCCTATAAGTCAATGTGATATTTGTCAATTAAATCTGAGCCCTTATTTTCAGAAGAAACAACCACAGAGACATCATACATGAGGCTCCAAGAGATTTAGTTCAAGCAATCCAAATTGGGACCTCAATAGTGTATTTCCCACTACTAGTTCCACATAAAGTGCTTTCTCAAAAAACCCCAATGAGTCATTTCACACATCGTTAACACGGGAGGGGAGAATTATCTCTGTGTCAAGCATTGCAGCTCATATGTAGCCTGTGTGCAGTGACTCTAAGCTAGAACACCTGCAAACATTTGAATACTAGAGGCCACTTAAAATAAATTCTGCTAAAAGGAAAACACCTGTACAAATTATATAATTTGTACACCAGGCCAAAGATATACTATAGTACAATGAATTATCTCAATGGCTCAGATTCTGCTCTCAGTTTCACCAGTGTAAATCTGGAGTAATTCCAAATTTAGGGCCAGGTTCTACATCATTAAAATCAATGGCCAAACTCCCATCTACTTCAATACTTCAATAAAACATTTAACCTATGTAAAAGGCAAAAGAAACTGACCCTAAATCAATAATTAGCAAACAAAATGGATCTGTTAAAATAATAAAAATTACAAAAGTAAATTGATAAACAAATTTGTCCTGGTTTAAAAACAGAGCTTTTGGAAATAAATCCATATTCACATTCAGGTTGTCCCTATTATTCTGAGCAACATTTCAAAGTAATCCATCTGGAAAAAAATTAGCATTCTTACTTTTTTTTTCATTTTTCTGAAATTAACTTAAATGTTTGACAAATTTCTACTGTACAAGTGGGGAAAAAAAACAACCCATGAAACAGATGGCAAAATACCAAAAATAGAGAGAAAAGCATGAACAGCTAATTAGTGTGCCTTACCTCCTGCTAGAAATGACTCACAAGGAGAGATGTCAGGGAGCCATACTGCACTGAAGTGTAGTTTGTCACTGATAGTAAGTGCTGAGAAGAGTTTTTTAAAATCACAGTTAGATATACTTTCTAACAGGTGGCCAAATCATGCTAAATGACTTTAAATAGAACTTCTCACTGATTTAAATGGGGAATTATGCTTAAACAAATCTATGGCACAATAGTACTCCTGGGGAAATTCTGCGCCACTGCGCATGTGCAGAATGTGTGTCCCCTGCAGAAAAATGACTTTCTGACGGGGAAGCAAAGGGAAACCACACAAGTGGTCATCCAACCCTCTCCAGTAGTATGTTTCAGGTACCCAGGGCAGCAGGCAAAGAGTGAAATCACTGTGGGGTAGGATGAGCAAGCATCTCAGAGAGGTGATTAAGAAAAAGCAGAAAGCCTACAAGGAGTGGAAGATGGGAGGATCAGCAAGGAAATCTACCTTATTGAGGTTAGAACATGTAGGATAAAGTGAGTAAGGCCAAAAGCCATGTAAAGTTGGACCTTGCAAAGGGAATTAAAACCAATAGTAAAAGATTCTATAGCCGTATAAATAAGAAGAAAACAAAGAAAGAAGTGGGACCACTGAACACTGAGGATGGAGTGGAGGTTAAGGGTAATCTAGGCATGGCCCAATATCTAAACAAATATTTTGCCTCAATCTTTAATTAAACTAATAAGGAGCTTAGGGATAATAGCAGGATGACAAATGGGAATGAGGATATGGAGGTAAATATTACCACATCCAAGGTAGAAGTCAAACTCGAACAGTTTAATGGGACTAAATCGGGGGGCTCAGATAATCTACAACCAAGAACATTAAAGGAACTGGCACATGAAATTGCAAGCCAATTAGCAAGAATTTTTAATGAATCTGCGAACTCAGGGGTTGTACCGTATGACTGGAGAATTGCTAACATAGTTCCTATTTTTTAAAAAAAGAAACAAAGTGACCAGGGTAACTACAGACCTGTTAGTTTGATATCTGTAGTATGCAAGGTCTTAGAAAAATTTTTGAAGGAGAAAGTAGTTAAGGACATTGAGGTAAATAGTAACTGGGACAAAATACAACATGGTTTTACAAATGATAGATCGTGCCAAACCAACCTGATCTCCTTATTTGAGAAGGTAACAGATTTTCTAGACAAAGGAAATGCAGTGGATCTAATTTACCTCAATTTCATTAAGGCATTCGATATGATTCCACATGAGGAATTATTAGTTAAATTGGAAAAGATGGGGATCAATATGAAAATTGAAAGGAGGATAAGGGCCCTGTGGACGCTGCGGAAGCTGTAGGGCCTGTGCAGCGCGCTGGCCTTTAGGGGGCCTCTGACCGGGCGCTGAGCGTTCGGGGGCTGTGGACGCTCGAAGGCGTAGGGGCCTTTGTGGCGGGACTGCAATTAGGGGGCCTGTGGACGCTGCGGCAACCGTAGGGCGTGGAGGCGGGCGCTGGCCTAGGGCCTGTGAACGCGGCGCTGGCATTAGGGGCTGTGAGGCGCTCCCCCACCTGTGGGCGGGTGCCATTAGGGCTGTGGACGCTGCCGAGCCGTTAGGCTGTGGAGCGGCGCTGGCCTTGGGGGCCTTGAAACGCGCGCTGCAGTTAGGGCTGTGGAGGCGGGCTGCCATGGGGCTGTTTGGGCGATCTAGGGGCCTGTGAGGCTGAGCGAGCAGCCTGTGGAGGCAGCCGCTGGCCTAGGGCTGTTGGAGGCGGCGCGGGCCTTAGGGGCCTGTGTGCGGGGGCTGGACATAGGGGGCCTGTGGACGCCAGAAGCCGTGACGGGCCTGTGGAGCGGCGCTGCCTTAGGGGGTCTGTGGACGTCGACCGCTGGGCGTTAGGGCCTGGTGACGCTCCGAACGCGTTAGGGGGCTGTGTGCGCGCTGGCCATTAGGGGCCTGTGACGCTGCGGAAGCTAGGGGCCTGTGGAGGCGCGCTGGTCCTTAGGGCTGTGGACCGCGGAAGGCGTTAGGGGCCTGTGGTGCGGCGCGCCATTGGGGGCCTGTGACGCTGCGGAAGCTAGGGGGCCTGTGAGGCGGCGCCTGCCTTAGGGGCCGTGGACCGGCCGCTGCGCTAGGGGCCTGTGGACGCGCGGAAGCCGTTAAGGCCTTGGACGCGCGCTGGGCTTAGGGGCCGTGCGCGGCGCTGCCAGGGGGCCTGTGGAGCTGGGGACGGCGTAGGGGGTCCTTCACGCGCGCTGGCCTAGGGGGCTGTGGACGCGGAAGCCCGTGGGGCCTGTGGTGGCGGCGCTGGACATTAGGGCCTGTGGACGCTGCGAACGCCGTACGGGGCCCTGTGGACGCGCTGCTGGGCTTTGGGGGCCTGTGGACGCTGCGGAAGCCGTTAGGGGGCCTGTGGAGGCGGCGCTGGGCTTAGGGGGCCTGTGGACGCGCGCTGCCGTTAGGGGGCTGTGGACCGCCTGCGGAAGCGTTAGGGCCTGTGGACCGGCGCTGGGCTTAGGGGCCTGTGGACGCGCGCTGGGCCTAGGGGGCCTGTGGACCCGGCGCTGAGCATTAGGTGGCTGTGGACCAATAGCACACTGAAGCAGGCCTGTGACGCTCCGAGAAGTGTTAGGGCCTGTGTGGCGGCGCTGGCCATAGGGGGCCTGTGGGAACGCTGCGGAAGCTTAGGGGGCCACTGTGGAGGAATGGCGAGCTGGCTTACGGATTTCGGTGTCCGCGCGCGGGCATTAGGAGGCGTGTGCGACCTACGCCGATAGCTGAGCGTCTGTGGACTGCGGCGCTGTCCTTAGGGGCCTGGTGGGAGCTGGGACGGCCTATTAGGGCCTTTGACGCGCCTGGGCTCTTAGGGGGCCTGTGGACGCTGCAGTGTGAGGCTGTGGTGCGGCGCTGGACATTAGGGCTGTGGACGCTGCGAAGCCGACGGGGCTGTGGACGCTGTCTGGCCTTGGGGCCTGTGACGCTGCGGAGCCGTAGGGGGCCCTGTGAGGCGGCGCTGGCATAGGGGCCTGTGGACGCTGCGAAGCGTTAGGGGTCCTTGTAGGCGGCGAGGCTTGGCCATTAGGGGCCTGGGACGCATGCCAGGGAAGCCATATGGCTGTGGAAGGCGGCGGCCAGATCTTCCTGTATGATATCCTGGTTCCTCTCTGGTATTCGGTCCCACTCCCACTTTGTCATCCGCGATTATTAGCAAAAACCCACTCCAACTTTTTGTGCCAGAGGTTATAAGATTGGTCCCCATCGACTGAGGAACTCCACTAGTAACCCTCTTCCCAGGTGGTCAGTTCACTGCTTTCAGTAGACCGTTTTGTTAGTCTCCCCTTTTAACTATCTCTGTATCCCCACTCT
>NC_133773.1:28830224-28872306 GCF_003597395.2 Chelonoidis abingdonii
CCTCAAGTGGCCAGAGAATCTCAGCAATGACCCTCGCCCACACTGCAGAGGAAGGCGAAACCCCCCCAGGGCCTCTGCCAATCTGCCCTGGATGGAATAATCCTTCCTGACTCGCAGATGTGGCGATCAGCTAACCCCTGAGCATGTGGGCAAGACTCACCAGCCAGACAGCCAGGAAAGAAATTCTCTGTAGTAACTCAATCTCCACCCCCACTAAATCACCATCATAGGCATTGTGTCATATTACAGCTAATAGTCAAAGATTACCAAATTAATTGCCAAAATTTCGCTATCCCATACCCCCCTCCATAAACTTATCAAGCTTAGTCTTGAAGACAGATATGTCTTTTGCCCCCGCTGCTCCCTTAGATGGCTGTGTCAGAACTTCACTCCTCTGATGGTTAGAAAACTTCATCTAATTTTCAGTCTAAACTTCCTGATGGCCGTGTAATCCATTTGTTCTTGTGTCCACATTGGTACTGAGCTTAAATAATTCCTCTCCTCTCCCGGTATTTATCCCTCTGATATATTTATAGGAGAGCAATCATATCTCCCCTCAGCCTTCTTTTTGGTTAGGCCAAACAAGCCAAACTCTTTGAGTCTCCTTTCATAAAGAACAGGGTTTTCTTTAAACCATGATTTGAGGACTTCAATAGCTCAGACATAGATTAAGGGTTTATTACAGGAGTGGGTGGGTGAGATTCTGTGGCCTGCGTTGTGCAGGAGGTTAGAGGATCATAATGGTCCCTTCTGACCTTAAAGTCTATGACTCTAAACCACACCTGGACCTCCCGCTCCCAACACTATACCGTCCATACTTGGATCCTGCCTTGCTGAGCCTGCCTGCCCACTCTTGGTGCACCTGGCACGCAGGGGCAGGGCTCTGAGGTGTTTCTGGGGCAGGCCCGGTCCTTGCGCTGTGTCACGGTTGGGTCCAGCCTCCCCGCTGAGTCCGTGTCTCGGGCAGAGTTGCACAGTGATCTCCCACCTCTGTGTAGTCAGTGGCCTGTGCTCCCCAATGCCATGCTGGAGTGTCCACATTTTTTGACAAATAAAATGTGCAGAATTTTGAAATAGTGTACAGAATTTTTATATTTTTTTGGGTACAGAATTTTTAATTTTTTGACACAGAATGCCCCCAGGAGTAACAATATAGGATGGAAAGACTGCAATAATTCTACAACAGCATTTTGACCCAAATTGGGGGGACGGAGGGGGTTGAAGAAAAGATCATGTAAAAAATCATTCTCTAGCATATAATATTTGTTAGTATTCAAAGACAAACTGCCAGACACACCACTGCATGATTCCAATTTTATGCCACTATAATGCCATTAACTACCATTTAACAGCCATAAAATGAAAGTAATGTACTGGTGAATCAACCCTACTGCCAAACACTTTAAACAGGGATTTAAAGTACAAGCAACTTGCAAATGTTTCAATATTTTAAATTTTAAAAGGATAAATTATTAAATTAAATTTTAATTAAAAGGGATAAAGCCCAATCCTGGAAACGTTTTCTCCGGTGATAAAGAACTACTCCCCTGAGTGAGGTTTGCAAGATTAACCCTTATACATGCAGTGCTTCCACTGACTTCCCAGGGAGTATTGCCTGAGTAAAGTCATAAAGGTCTGCTTTTTGAAAGGAAACTTTATGCACATAAATGTAATAGTACTCACATGAATCAACACACATCACATCAACACCACAGATCATCCACTCACAATACTTTCCTTTTGAAAGCTATTTGCTGAATTTTGAGTTATAATTCAGCAAGCACTGATCCCTCTATCCAATGTTAAGTACCAGTATATAGACTGTGTGTGAACAGACCATAGAATTATTGGTAAAAAAATTCAAACTGGAAACAATGTTTAACCATACGAGTAATAACCAATGGAACAACACACCAAGGAAAGTAGTAAATTCTCTATCACTTGAAGTCTTTAAATCAGGATTGGATGCTTTTCTAAAGCATACGCTCTAGTTCAAAAATAAATTATTGGTCTCAGTGTGAGAACCACTTAGGGAATTTCACCATGACCTGTGTTATGCGTAGGGCCCTACCAAATTCATGACCATGCAAAATGCATCATGGACTGTGAAATCTGATCTTCCCCCATGAAATCTGGTCTTTTGTGTGCTTTTACCTTGTACTATACAGATTTACTGGGGAAACCAGTGTTTCTCACATTGAGGGTCCTGACCCAAAAAGGAGTTGCAGGGGGGTCACAAGGTTATTTTAGGGGGGTTGCAGCATTGCCACCCTTACTTCTGTGCTGCGTTTAGAGCTGGGTAGCCAGAGAGCAGCGGCTGTTGGCCGGGACCCATCTCTGAAGGCAGCACCCTGCCAACATAAGCGCAGAAGTAAGGATGGCAAATTATGGTATTGCCACCCTTACTTCTGTGCTGATTCAACACCATACCATGCTATCCTTACTTCTGCGCTGGTGCTGGTGACAGCTCTGCCTTCAGAGCTGGGATCCCGGCTAGCAGCCACCACTCTCCGGCCACCCTGAAATTTCAACACCCTGAAATTTCAGATTTTGATAGCTGAAATTATGACATTTATGATTTTTTAAATCCTATGACCATGAAAATGGACTGTGAATTTGGTAGGACCCTAGTTATTGCAGAAGGTCAGGCTGGTTGATCACAATGGTTCCTTCAGGCCTCAAAGCTCTGAGTATCTATGAATTAAATAATATTTCAATTACAGACAATTACCATGGTAACTAAATCAAACTTGCCTAAAACTAAGGGCAGATTCTTATGTCGGATTGGTGTAAATATGGAGTAACTCCACTTCCTTCACAGATTTACACCAGTGCAAGTGGGATCCAAATCTGGACCCAAATCCTGCCCATGCAATCTCATTGAACTCAACTGGGTTCACAAATTGTAAATCATGACATGCAAACATATTTTTCATTCTTGCCTTTAAAATGTATTAGTGTTACATGCAAATAATGAATACAGAATCTGCATTCATAATTCGATATTGCACATGAAAATTGCTGCTTGTCAAACTTTGGAAAGTATATTGAGGGGTGAGCCTGCAACTCTTTACTCACAAAAGTAAAGACTAGTCAAATGAGTGAAAGCTGTGCAGCATGGGTACACTTTTATATAGCTTTGGGGTGAAGTTTGCAAATGTAGCTTCATAGACACGATCTAACTACTGCTGTGTGTAAAAAAAAAAAAAGCATATAGGTTTCCTAATTACAAAATGGTAAACTAAAGTCAAATAGTAGCCATCAATTTTATGTGGATTTCAGTATAACCATATACACTTTGAATAATATTTTAAAACAGGACAGAAACCTTCCTCTGACAGAGACATTAGAGCTTTTAGGGAAAAAATATAAATTATTTACTGGCCTTTCTCTGGTTGAACACAAAATAGCTACAGACAATTAGAGTAAAATGGTGCCCACAGCAACCATAGCAGCTGAGCAGACTGATTTTCCTTTGGGATTCTTCAGCTTTTTTTTTTTTTTTTCTCAGAATAGACATATTTTGGAACAAAGAGCCAAAATGAGATGATGAAGGTTCCAGCAGGTTTTTGATATCTTATTTTATCTTTTTATTTTTCAGTCTCCCAATTTAGCAGTAATTATTATGCCTCATACTTTTTTTTTTTTTTTTGCATGTGTGGAAGGATTTTTATAATAGCCAATTAGGATATGCCCTATCACACCGAAAAGAAACCAAGGTACATTTAGTTCTCTTGTTCTAACTTAACTCTTCCTTGATAAACATGAAGCAAATTGTCATTAATTTGTGATAATCTACACAACAGAGTCCTTAAATATAGTGTGAGCCTCAATACCTCTGCAGCCTGCAAACAGTTATACCTGCAAGTATCTGTACAAAAGTGAGTAATGCCACTGAGCTCTATGAGAGTCCACAATGAGTAAATATGCTAGTATCCATAACTGTTTGCAGGATCGGGTCCCTAAGCAGCAGAGACCACTGCAGTATGTGATCTGCTACCCTGCAGAGATGTCTTGCTCTGCTATTTCGCTCTCAATTCTCCAATGACACATTCTGGGTTCTATGTCTTGTTCCCATTTAAGTCAGATAGGCATTCTGCCATTAAAGTCCATGGAAGAAGGTTCAGAATCCTTATGTGGAAAAGAAAGAGGAGCAGACAGGATGTAGCAGGATAGGTCTGAAGCATTGTCTGGGGCCACCACATTAAGTCAGGATTGCAATGGATGGGGGGAAAGGTGTGGAGAGAGGGAGGCAAGGGGAAGATATGGTATATAAGGTGGGAAAGAATTAACAGAAAGAACCCCCAAAATTATAATATAAAAAAATAAAATAATATAGAGGAATAAAATGATTATAAAAGAAAAATGATTATTATAAAAAATACTGAAGAGAACAGAGTTTAGTCACCACATCTTGTTATGCAATAAGAATAACAGATTCTATTTTGTGGGTATCTGTGGCACAACTATTAAGAATAATACATAAACCAGCACAAATTCTCTCTTAAGCAATCTTTTCTCCTGTCTTCTCAGTATTACTAATCCTCTCCCCCTCCCTTCCGAAGTGGTGGTCCTAGGTCTTGCCTTTAGCCTTCTTCAGATTGTAAATTTTCAGAGCAGGCAATATGTGTAATACACCAAGTAAATGTACAGTCCTATATAAATATTTTATAATAAAATTAATATGAGAACCAATAAATAATGTCATACAGGGATACTATTCTACCAAAGGACTCTAATAACCTAAAATGCAATGGTAATGAGAACTTCATGATGGGATTCCTTAAGTTATATCATGGTGATTCTTTATGTTAGAACAGTGGTTTTCAACCTGTGGACCTGCAAACTATGTCTAAGATTTCCAAAGGGGTCCGCACCTTCATCTGAAATTTTTTAGGGGTCTGCAAATGAGAATGTTGAAAACCACTGTGCTAGAATGTTGTTTGCTTTTGTTATTTATTGGTTAGTATTTGAAATATATTTTCCTTTCATTTGATATTTTAAACAAGTTATATGGATAAGGATATGAACACTGTGGATATAACAGTGATACGATGCTTGCTTGCTGTTCTACGGAAATACAAGAAGAATAAATCTGTCTTGAAGTCAATTGATGTTGTTTTAACATCTGTGATTCCTTTAGCTTGATGCCCTGAAGGCACATCCTGCTGTTCTGCCACTGCTCTGCAGTATTACACAGAGACAGAGGCAAGAGCAAAATAGCAAAATAGTCTGAGGGACTGAATTGCTGCATCAGAGTAGCAGATTCCTCCAACCCAGAAGGGGATAGAGAGAGAGAGAGAGGGAGAAAGATGATTAGATCAGTGGAACTGGGTTCTCCTTGAGCATCCCAATACTTCATCACTGGACTTATATGGAGATATTGAGCCAGATACTCGGCTGATGTACATTGCCATAGCTCCAATGACCTAAGTGGAGCTATACCAATTGAGGATCTGGTCCACTAATCATATCCACTGAACAGGCTGTAATATCCTTACATTGAGAATTATCTTACTCCACAGTGAAACTATTCATGGTTAAGTACTAGTGCAAGTCAGGGTGTCAATCTGGCTCCATATCAACAAACCCATTTTGTCTAGATTAACAATCAAGACTTTCTTACCAGGAGGACAGTTATGAAAAAGAAACAACATTGATACTTTTCCAAAGACATCCTTTGTTCTTTAAATGTGATCCATGCTTCCTCACTCCCATATTTAGCCACTGAAATATCACAGAACACCCAAAAGGCTTGTAGTAGATGTGGTTAAATGGCAACACAATTAGGTTCTCAAGAGATTTGACTTTGGGGCAAACATTTCTGCTGTAGATTAAACTACCTTTCATTTCCTTCAACGTCTAGCGCTGCATAATAATGGGTATTTTCTGATGTTTCTAAACTGACAAACTCACATCGAGATGGTTCTTTTCACTTTCTGGCTGTAAGAAAAGGTGCTGCAGAAAACATAATTAGTAACCAGGGTGAGGGTCAAATTCTGCTCTCATAATCCAGTAAATACGGCATAATTCCATCGAAGGAAGCATAGTTACTCTGATTTACACTTGTATGATAGTGTTTGGCCTCAAGAATTTAAGTTGTCACAAGCAGATGGCCAAATTCTTTTGCTATGTGTTACTAAAGTGAAATTCAACTCCAGCAGTAGTTGTCCTAATTAAGAAATTAATGGATTCATAGACTGGTGCATAAAACTTGGATAAACTAAAATTTAAAAGTATTCTTTATCTCCATGTACTATATGTAAGAAGCAAGCTAAGTTTTAATTTGTATGGGTCAAGGTTGTAATTCACGTACCTGCAAATTATAGTATTCGCTGACAAGAATACTGTAAATCATTCTGTAAAACTCTTTATAGAACATGTTACTCCCAATATCACTTACATTGTTTAAACCATACTAGTCTTTTAAAGGTGTATTAAAGTACCTTCACATTTTCTAATGCCAAGATGCTCCGCTACGGCCAGAGGCACACAGAATTGGTCCCTACATCAGCTGCATTCTAGGATGGGTCCCCTATGTAACTTACAACATCCTTCATGCTCTAAGTTATATCTGCCACTGGCCCCATGGATCTAAAAGCATACAAAATTGGTAGTCAGAAACTGATTTCCTATCCCACTGCCACCACTTGTTCAGTGGCCATGATCCTGCCTCACTGAAGTCAACAGCAAAATCCCTACTGATTTCAACTGAGTAGGGTCAGACCCTGTGAGAGATTCTACCACCATTACTTATGTTAGTAGCACTGTACAATTTAAGTAACCTCATTTAAACCAATGGGACCATTCATGGAGTACGGTACAAGCTTTCTCTTGGCTTCTTTTGGGAGAGACGAACTTGCTGCATGTGAGCTGACATGACAGTGTTCACACATACCAGAACTTGACAGTCAATTAGAAGCTTAGGCTTTGCCATACCAGATCAACCCACTGGTCCATCAATTTTAACAGAACTGCTGCTGTTAAATTCAAAGGCACTAATCCTGCAGTTATATCCATCCAGGTGGACCCTGCACCCACAGAATCCTACTAAATCCAGCATGCTTTTATGCAGGTGCAAGGCTTTGCCCATATGGATTTGGTTCCAGGACCAGGCCCTTTGGCAGTGGTTCTCAGACTATGGTCTTTGTACCTACAGTCGTTTGTAGAGCTCTCAGTGGTGGTCCACAGAACGAAGAATTTTGCGAACTAAGCAGTAAGGAGGAAATAGAGTACTGAGGAGAAGATGGTCTTATGAAGTCCACAGAAAGAAAACAAATTTATTAATCCACAAAATCAGAGTAATTAAAAATGGAGAATGCCATTTAGCTCATCTACTCCATCTCTCAGTCAGCTGGCAGGATTGTTCCCAATGGCGCATGTAGTTCTGTACTGGAAAGATGGAACGAAACCTCTAGGCCATTTCCCAAATCACACCACAGTTCAAGGGGTCCAGAATTCTCCTCATGACATTTTGCTTATTAAAGTTTTAGAACACCAAAATCAAAACTCTACCAAGAGAAAAAATAAAATGACCATCACAAAAATAATAATTTATTGTTTTGTTAATTAATGAGAAAAAACCATTCCAATAAAACTGTAAGAGAATATTTAATCCAAATATGGAAATGCAGTTCACATGCAAAGCAAGTTAAAGTGAGCTGGTGGTGTTCATTTAATTGGCTTAACCACACAGAGCGATCACCTGCATGGATCATAAAATAAAAAATGGAGAAGGGAAGAAAAACAGGCTCTGGCTTACAGCACAGATAAATCCATAAAAACAGGAATAAATAAAACAAAGACAAGTAATAAAGAATAAAGTGATGATAAATAAATAAGCAGAATGACAATATTTTCATCTCCCAATAAGCAAGTATTAACCCAACAACGGGATATAATTTCTCATTTAATGCCAGAAGCTATTACACATCATCCAGTATTAATCATCATTACTGCAAGCTTTAATATATCATTGAAATCATTGCCAATTTCTTTGCTTGAGCCCTTCGAAAGGGCAGTGTGCCCTGTTTACAAAATCAGATCTTCAAGGTTGGAAGCAAAAGACCCTAAATATACAAAGAACAATGCGGTTTGCACATAATAGTGACATCTTGTTTGCTTGCTTACACTGTGTGTGTGTTTTGAATGTTCAACGAGCTCACTGCTCAAAAAGAGGCAGATACTACCCCCATTTCTATGTCTGTTGATGTGAGTCTTCCCTAACTTAATGCACAGGTATCTTTTTTTTGACTGCTTATGTAACCTACGCACCTTCTGGGTGTGGGTTTCTGTCTCATCTAGTGGCACCAAGACCACTTAAAGAGAGAGAGAGAAAATGAGTCTGCTCTACAGCCTTAGCTAACTACCATATGATCCCAAGTGAGGTGACACACCTTCACTTGCAGGCTGCTGTCTTCTGGTCACCTCTGGCTAGCTCAGATTGCAAGTGATCAGATGAGAGAGGTGGAGGAGTGCAGCAACACACTGTATCTGTAGGTATGTTTGCAAGCGGTAGGTGAACTGATAGGGACAAAGGCAAGACTACTTGTCTCAACAAATACAAGACCAGAATCAAATTTCATGTTCCAGTTTTTAATCCGTCAAGGTCTGAAATCAGATCTGGCATTTGAACCAAAATGATGGAAATCTCTTGAGAATGGCTGTCATTTCCATCTCCTCTACATCCCATTTCCCCATTACCCCAGGTTTTCACTCGCCTTTTCTATCTTCAAGAAAGAGAGTCCGCAGGTTTCCACCATCATTCTGGACTCTTCAGAGTTGCAAGCAGCCTGATATGCCAGCCACCATAAAGGGGCAGTAGGAGACGAGACAAGCTGGTTCCCCTAAAAGAGTGTGAGTAGGGAATAGAGGCCTCTTTCAGATGTAAATCATGGTTATTGAGGCACGGAAGAGGTGGGCTCTGTTTGTACAGTTGCCAATCCTCCAGAATTGTCCTAGAGTTTCCAGGAATTAAAGATGTTGTGTGATGAAACCTCCAGGAATATGTCCAACCAAAATAGACAACCCTATGTACCATATGCTGTGTGATAACGTGACAGGATGGTATACTTCTAAAACTAAACTGGCTCTTTTTTAAGAACACTATTTACAGAGATGCTGCAATTGCAACTAACATTTCAGCAATGTGCACACAGACTGGCTTCCTGGTACTGCCTCTAAACTCTTCCCTCCTGCAATCTATGCTCCTCCGTCCAAGTCCCATGCACATTGCTACTGGTTCAAGCTATGCTTTTGCAAGGGCAAGGAAGCTGCCCAATTTCTGCTTTGAAACACAGAAGCAGAAATTAGCCTTTTGTGGATTGGATCCAAGGGCTGCTCCAGGCACCAGCATGCCAAGTGCATGCCTGGGGCGGCAAGCCATGGGGGGCACTCTGCCAGTCCCGCAGGCGTGCCACCGAATCCACGGGACCAGGTACCTCCCACAGGCAAGCAGCTGAAGGCAGCCTGCCTGCCGTGCTTGGGGTGGCAAAATACCTAGAGCCGCCCCTGATTGGATCCATTCTGGATCTGAATATCCCCAAAGTTTAGTGTGGTCTGGATCAGAAATCCTGATTTGAGTCCATCTCTACTAGAAACAGACTCTCTCTGGTGCTTCCCACACAGAATTCACATGCCTAGTTGAAGAAAGACTGAGTTAAGAAATAAGATCATTGTCTGTGGGAGTGGTTTGCCTGCATGCAAGTTAATATTAGGAGATCAAATCGCTATAAGGGGTGAATACTTTAATTAAGCTGAGAACCACACATTTCTAGCTGCACAGTTATTTGCCTTTGTAACCGTAGTTCAGAATACTTAAATCCAATTTCTTATTATGATAAACATTCACCTTGGGCTACTTGTATCAGCTGCAGCTGTGTGATGCAAGCCACTGTAATTTACACCAAGGCTGTGTTATCTTCTGCTCCGGGTTTGTCTAGAATTGTATTTGCTTCTTGGGAACTTCTACTGCACTTTCAACTGGGTTTAAGAGTAAAGTCAGATTTTCAGTGCTGTAAAGTATCACATTTTTAATTGCTGGAATTGGAGTCCTGACACAGCCATCAGATTCTAAATAGCTGAGACCTTGTTGCTCCTGTTTGACCTATGCACAACTTGACCTATGACTTCCCTAAATTAGAGAAACCTCGATGTCACCTTGTCTGCCCTTTTACATTGGGCCCAATAGAAAGAACAGCTTTGAATCTGGTCTGATCCTTTCCAAGTCAGACCCAAGCCAAGAACTGCCATCTGGATGCCCAAACAACCAATGCGTTTTTTACATGCTAGCAAAGTTCACTCTAAAACAGACCGATGCCCTTTTTGCCAGTATAACTTCCATCTAGGGCTTTTGCTGAGAAAATAAAAGTAAAAAAACAAAACCCCAAAACAAAATCACACCCCTAATCACTATTACCATACCGGTGACATTTCCTAGTGCAGACCTAGACAGAGACTGTAAACAGAACACTAGAAACTTCACTAGAAGCTTGGTAACAGGGCACAAAACCACTGTATTTCGCCTTTTAACACCCATCTGCAATTTCTCACAGTTTTCCAAGAAATCCCCTGATCCTTTACACATGGCTCACAATAGCAGTGTATCCTGATTACATTGAAAGGTATAGTGAAACCTTGTAGAGTAAATGAAAGATGTTATATACCAATGGTACTAATCAACGAACCCTTCATAACTACATCAGATTCTGGGAAGATAATAAGGGGAAAACTCAGCTGTTTTTCTTTTTGCTTTAAGGAACAAATCATAACATGTTCACTTTCTAAGAAGAATTAATTATTCAGCAACCAATGCAAGAAGCCAATCTGGCCTTAAATTTCTCATTCACTGCATGACAAATTAATCTATTTGAGGCTGTGATGCAGTGCAGGATATCTAGGTTAGTATGTTGCATTATTCTGCACATCTGTGTTATTTCTGTTTGGACATTTCTCACTGGTAGGTTGGGGCAAGCTGTTCACAAAGACTTTCCTAGCTAATGTATGCAGACATACATCCCCAGTGACCCACTGGGAGTGCTCTGTAGGGACACAAATATGTTACTGAAAAGTCATTAAGAATAATGGCTATGCATGAAAGATTGTGTTATTGTCTGTAACTGTTGGGGGTTGGGATAAAGGATTAGGCTGACCTAAACTGATCTGGGAAGATGACAAAAATGTATAAATGGGCTCCTTAGATATCAGATTGAAAAAAAGGGACTTTCTGGATAACAAAGGAACCTGTTTTCCTATAAAGAAAAGAGACCCGTGCTGGGATCCAAAAACTTCCTGGGTATTGAGATGCCATCTCAAAATTAATTGAGACAAGCTTTGAGATTTAAGACAAAGCATTTTCATACTTACACCCTTAAGCTTATTGGCTACCAAGCAATATTTTAATTAATATTCATTAAACAATATTTTAATTATATTATACAATTTGAATTCAAAATTATTAAATTCTATCATTTTTGGATAATCGTGGTTTCATATAATCAGTTAGCAATGTCTAAAGCTGTGCATCATTTTGAGTCACATAAGAGCTGCTGCATTAATCCACAAAGTCATTCCTCTACTCATTAAGGCCAGATTTTCATATGTATTTAGGGACCATAGATGCCTAACTACCTTTGAAAAGCTGGCCCTAATGCCAATGTGAGGTGCTTTAAAATACTGTGGGATTAAAAAAAACAGTATAAATCCACATTTGTTATATTTTTAAAAAATATTTGTCTAATAAGTTAAAGGTAGAATGCTAATTTGTTCTGTTTTACTCTCCCTGTCTTATATATTAATATTTTATCATCTTCCAAATCCTTATGTTATACATTAACTTCAAAAACATTCAGCCCTCAGCATGCTATGTTCAGGGGTGCTCAAAGTTTAGTACATCCACAGAGACCATGTTACTTTTTCAAAATCTTTTCTTTTGGCTGTCAAATTTGGACTTGTGTGACTTTTCTAAATTAGAACAAAATGCCAAAGTCCTCTGACCTATTATTGCATTTCTTCCAGTTCCCTCATGGCAGGGCTAAATGCACAGTGGAAAGAAATGTCCCATTAAAATCTCACAAAAGTAAGCCAGGCCTCTTTCCCTTGACTGAATTTTTGTCATTACACAAGGTTGA
The DNA here is from genome assembly GCF_003597395.2 of Chelonoidis abingdonii. Classification (NCBI taxonomy): domain Eukaryota; kingdom Metazoa; phylum Chordata; order Testudines; family Testudinidae; genus Chelonoidis; species Chelonoidis abingdonii. Next base: position 28,842,353 of record NC_133773.1, read on the forward strand.
GAGATTCCCTAACAGACCTGCAAGACTTTGGCTAGCATTGTTCATTTAAAAGCGTTGTACTGTTGTTTTTTTTAACACTTGAAAAGCTAAAATGATGTGCTTTATAATAGGAACAATAAAGTCCATTTTTTTAGCCTCTCCTATACAAACAATTGCTTATTCTTTCTATTTTCATGAACAACTTTACTTATGTGTACAAAACTAAAGAAAGGAAATTTGAGAGGCTTTTCCAGCTCAGTGCCATCTTCAGGGTATCTCATATCTCTTAGGTCATTATTTCATAAACATGTGCCTATAGAATTTCTTTTCTTCAGATTTGCAGCTGCAGTTTTTCTTTTAAGTAATTGATATGTACTCCACTTTGCTGCCTGATTATAGAAATGGCTTCGCTGATTCCTTCAAAAATTCACAAGCCTGTGGAAGTCCCTTAAGAAAAAAATAAAGGAAGACTGGCCAAGCTTCACAAACTTGTGGAGCCAATGGGTTTTCTGACAATGGGGTCCTTCTCGTGGGTGATGAGTTGATACAGTAAAATTCTTAACCTCCCCTCCTCCCCCACCCCCACATCCACTTATTAAGTTTTTCAGACCCTGGAGTTAATCTAACCCATGGTTGGAGCCACATTCTTTCATGGCTGTTGATGGGAGCTCAGGCTTAGCAACCAATCCTCAAAATGCCCTATTTAGAACCCAATACAGTAGAACCTCATTACCCTGCATTTTCTATTAGTTACCTCTATCATTTGTTAATAAAAAAGCTGTCTCCCCGCTTCCCAGCAGGCAGATAGTGTATTGAAATCTCATTGAATGTTCAGTGTTACTTATACACAATAGACTTCAGTACATTAACTAGTACAGGGGTGACCAAGCTGTGGCTCTTTCACAGTTAAAATGTAGCTTGCAGAGCCCTGCATGTTCCCCCATTCTCCACCTATCAGACTGAGGTGGGGAGAGACTCAGGGCTTCTATCTTTTCATACTGATACTCAAAAGGTTTAATTTTTTTAATTAGTCAAGTTTAATTATTATTATTCTAGTTTTTTCCCTGATTCATATTTTTTAAAATGTTGCCCAATTAAGTAGAGCATCGAGACATGAAGTTCATCTGAACAAAAAGATGTGTACAAACATCAGACCTGTTCTCTGTAACAAGGACTGATTGAATGTTTACAGTCTGTTGAACCTTGCTCATTAACCCAGAAAGAACTAATTAGCCCCCACTACCACCTTAAAAAGAGAGAGAGAGAGAGAGAGGCAGACACTGAAAAGACCTGTCACATCCAAGTCACTGAACTTGCACCCACACCACCTTCTCCCCATCAGTTTTCAGTCTGGGAAACATGGTGCTTTACTTGAACATTTGTAGATTTTCTGTGGTTGAAAGTTTATTTACTTTTAAAATACTAAAAAAATACAAAAAACTGGAAAGAACAGCTAACTTCTTGCAATACAGAATAAGCACGTTTCTGAAGGGTTAAGGAGCTATTCAAAACCTCCTAAAACCAGGTTTTAAAGAAGTAGGGCAGGAGTGCAAGATTGTTGTTTGCTACAGGGAGAGGTGTCATCTGGTGGGACACAGAGGCATGGGCCAGTGGTTTAAACACAAGATTGGGATGCAGGAATTCTGTATTTTACTCCTGGCTGTGGCATCAGGCAAGCTGTTTTGTCTCAGTTTTCCAAGCAGTAATACAGTGGGAGTAATATCATTTACCTACCTCACAGAGGGGTGTGTGATTCTTGATTAAGGTGTTTGTGAGGTGCTACATTAATGCTAATTATTATGAACATAAAATCCCTATAAAACTGCAAAATATAATTTTTAGCACTCAGAAACTGGAATAGACAGACACTCTAGACACACTAGGTCAGGTATGCCACTACTGTAATTGGCATTACTGTATACTGAATAGTGTTGCTACGTTTCAGATGGTTTTCTGTGAAATAACAGATAGACTGATGCACTGGTTACCATGGTGCACACTCATACTTCTGAAATATGTCTGCATCAGAGACAGTGCTCAAAAGAAAGAGTTCTGATGCCCAGAATTCTAGATTTCCTTTTCTCAGCAAGCTTTCCATAAAGCAGATTTAAGTATGGAGTAGCATCACCATCTTTGGCCAGTGCACCCAAACTTCCTTAAGCTGTGGCTATATCAGCAATTTTACAAGCACTCAAAACAGCAATTAACTTGTGGAAAATGGAGATGACTGTCCTCAAAAAGTCTTCTAGACTTAGCATAGGATGTGACTGATGAGAGGAAAATGAAGAAAACAGATGATAGACCAAAGGAGGGTAAACAGATTCACTTAACATAGGCCCAATCCTGCTGCTGGCTCTGCATGGGAACAGGGATCCATCTGGATAAAGCTAGCTGCAGAATCAGGGCCTAGGAGCTCAACGCTGCAACCTTACATATGCTGCATGTTACTTACTGAAGACAAAGGGACTATCTGCTTAAGTACTATTCAGTGTGAGTAAGCTGTGCAGTATCAGACCCTCAGTAATAGGGACATCATAATACAACAGAGCTGGTCGGAACATTTTTGTCAAACTATGCTGTTTCATCAAGTCTATATGGTTTTGATGAAACTTTTGTTGGGCAAATTTTAGAAAGAAAGAGAGAAACTACTGCTGAGCGGTCAAGGTACTCTCCTGGGATGTGGGAATCCCAAATGCTGGCCATCCATTAGGGAAATCTGTTTACGCTACTCAAAACTATTGTCTGTTTTCTTCATTTTACTTTCATCAGTCAAATAACTCATTTTTTCAATAAGAAATGTGTTAACTATATACAATCATGATGCTTTTAAGTAAAACTATGGAATTTCCATGTATTCTACTTTCCCTTCTTTTGTCTGTCCTCAAGATGCAAATGATTTATAAATAACTTTAAAACAATAAAAAACTTCCCTTTCTGATACACAGACCTTTCCTTTTCCAAATGTCTGTTGAATCTTAAGTTACCATTAAATAAAAATAGAAGGAAAATGTCTGGAAAGGTATAAAACCCGTGTAGAAACTATATTTATACTTTAAATTATAATTCCAAAAGCAAACATTTATTATAAGACTAGCAGCAACTTGCAGAATTAGATTTTACAGAAGACCAAAAGTTGAACAATAGAATATTATAATCATATAACCAATACAGCTAAAATGGAAACAAACTAAACCATCAATCACTACTCAGCTGGTAAAAAGATTAGGACAGATTTTCAATGGGTATTCCTAATCACTCCCTTCTTTTAATCAGTATTATAAAGACATCTACAAAATACAAAGTGTGTCCCTCTCATTGTGTGCAACAAGAAAATCCTAACACTTTGAATCTGGGTGGAGAAGAAGCTAGTAAAAATCCTCCAAAGTGCTGCTGTGGGAGTATTCTTACAGGGGCAGACATGAGCAGAAGGAGGCCAGAAACAACGCAAGAATCCGGAGCATGAACTGGAATGGCAGATTAGCTATTCTCATCATAGGATCTAAGTATTTCATCCATTCCACAAGAAGATTGGAAACTGCTTTACTGCAGCTGTGACTCCTTTTAAGTAACACCAGGATCAGCTAAAACCATATCCTGACTGATCAGCACCAAGTGCACCTGCATCTTAGGAGGAAGCATTGATGTTAATAATAGTTAGCTTCCAGGGCTCTTTAATTGACTCACTCACTAATCCTGTTACAAGACAAGTTAACTGGCTGCTTCACTCAAAAGATAATGCTTCATAGCTACTTTATTTTGTTATTATCATTAGAAGAAATGTTGTATGTTCATACAAAACTCAGGCATTGTGTGAAAGCCTGGGAGGGAGCTTTGTTGATGCTCTGCCAGTAGTAGAATATTTATGAGTGGTGGGAATTACTAAAAAATGGAGAGGTCATTAAGCATAAAAGTGCTAGAATTTTTTAAATTAGGACTGTATTTCGACAGATTAAAATTAGTGAATTTGTTTCATCCTGAAGACAAAAGACATTCCTACAGAATATTTGTTTGGAAGAGACCTTTATAAATGCACTCCAAATCCCTTGTTTTTTCTATCGTATCAGTATTGAACAGTTAGATTACACTGCTCAAATGCAAGTGTCCTGCAAATTGCAAATTTGTCTGAAGCTAGAATTAAAACAGCATGAGATGTAGATAGTACTGAGCTGAGTGAATCAGATATGGACAGACAGAGAGAAATATGTAGTAATGGCCACTTCAGTGAGAATGTTTTAATACTGTACTTTAATAAGACATTTTAAAATGACTTTGTCTGCACTAAATGGACTAATAAAATGAGAGTTAAGCAAGAAAGCTCCTTTATTTAAAAAAAAAACAACTCCCAATCCCTAGTCCAATTTGCTCTATACTACACTAAAAAAAAAAAACAAGTACAAAAAAAGCAAAATACAGAGTCTTTTGCTCTAGCATCTATTTTACTCATGGGTGAAGCAAGGTACCTTTTCTTCTAAAATAATTACAGTTTTAAGGTAATACTGGACCATATACCCCATTTTGCGTCCACTCCTTTGGATACACACAAATGACCCAATTTAGCAGAGTGCTGCAGGAGTCTCCAGAGACAGGCAAAGATCATGAAAATATTCATAGGAAGAACAGTGTGTCATTATCTCCAGGCTCTGCTCACTAGACTGTAATTAGAAACAGACAACTCTCTTTTTAGCAGATGGGTCTCCTGGTCTCTTTTTAGTCCACAGTTTTGGTTGTCTGTCAACACAACACAAAATGTGAATCTAGCAAGACCCAGGGACTATAACAAAACATACACTTCCTAATATACTTTTAGTCATTCCTGACTCGCTGACACCTCATACATGAGAACAGTGATTAAAAAAAGAAAACCTATGAGAGACTGGATACTACAGTGAATTAGTAATTAGATATAGAGCCTTCCACTTCCAAGTGACTGGGTCAAAGCTGCTCCATGAACATAGTGGCACTCATTGCCCTCTGATGAGTTGGTGATCTCAGTCCAATTACTACTAGCAGAGTAACCATATCATAAAAACTGTCATTATAATTAGTGCCTTTGTGGCAGGCTTAGCAGGGAGATCACATAAAAAGTGAACTACCCTCTGACCAATGTGGTAATCCTGCCAAGTCAAGACCTTGTGAGCTGTTTGTATCTCTGCTGTCTGTTCCGCAGGTAAATAGTGGAATCATAGGAGTCTTCAAGACTGTCAATCTAGCACCAATCACAAGCATTAAAAAGTCTTTGTAATGCAGTTTCATCTAGAATATACTGCAAGTACGATCCCTATATTGAAAATAGAATTCTTGTGTGTGCACGCAAGTTGAACTGATTGTAAAAAGTTTCATACTGATATCCCCAAAGATTGTTGCACTAGCACATACCTGGTTCAGCAGGAAGTATAGTAGTACAAGCTTTCCCATACGGAACCCTCACTGTGCCCCATCTTACTCCTGAAGGGAACCACATCTAAGGTGAAACGGATGAGATTTGCCATGCCCTTTCATTACTTGCCCTCTCTTCAGCAAGTGATATGGTTGTCAATTACCATACACTGGGGTGATGATTTTGGTGATGGGTACCTGTCCCCTGGGAACTCACCTGAGATCACCAGACTCATTTTATACAGGCCACTGAACAGCTATCAGATAGCGTTAACTTTCACTCACTGTCACAGCAGGTCACATAGTGTGGAAAAGGACACGCAAACATTCTGGTGACTTCTAAATATAATTTTGCTTCAGCTATGTTTCTATCCCCTTTTTATTTGTTTTTCATGCCTGGCTTGTTTATATAAAAGTTTGCAACAAAACCAAATTAATTTTCAGCATCAGATAAGGGTGGTAGGAAACAATGGGTGGATTGCATCAAAGAAGATGGCAAACTGGTGTACCTCAGAGCTCCCTCAGATGAAGATGCTTGCGTGATGAACTGACCTCAGATGATAGATTAAGAGTAAGCAGTAGTAGCAGCAAATTAATTTAATTTTTTTGTAGGAAGTGATTTTCATACAACCAGTAATGAATAAGCAGTCTGTAGAATAAAATTAGTATGCAAAAAATGATTACAAATGGCAAACAAGTTTGTTTAAATTGCAGTGTGTTTGCAGACAATTTGAAATCAAGAATTAATTCATCCAGTAAATTGTTCATTGAAAATGATTGCCCCAGCTCTAATAATTACTAACCAGGATATTGGTAAAGGTAACTTAGTGGGAAAAGTCTCTATTATTTAGCTCAACAGAAATTCTCTAAATTATCCATTTCTCCCCAAATGTAAATTTAATGTAGGAACAGTATCCTTGGAATCAATAATAAAACTCAGATTCTCTTTAACAAATGAAATTCAGTATTAGAAAGAAAGCAATTAACACCTGGAATATATAGTTCCTCTGACTGAATTCAGTATCTGTTTGTCACTGTATGGTTCTCAACCCGGGCTCTGCGGCCCCTTGGTGGTCTCAAGCACTTTCAGGGGGGCTCCGGAGCCCCGTGGCTGAAACCCAGTACCCAAGCTCCAGTGCTGAAGCCAGAAGCGATGCGGGGCTGAAGCTGGTGGGCCCCCTGCAGCCCCCAAAGACGGGAGCAACGTGGGGCTGAAGCCAGCAAACCTCCCCCACCAAGTCAGGAGCAGCAGGGGACTCAAGCTGGGAGCCCCAGCACCCCCCACATACCCGCTGCTGAAGCTCTGAGCCTCACTGGGAGCCCCACCTACCCACCCAAACACAGCCCCTAGCTATCCCCTGCTTGCATACTGAGTCCCCACTTTGAGTTGTATTTTTTGGTTGTGTCCTCCCCACTGCCCAGACAGGCTGGTGGCCTCCTCAGTGAGTTGGGGGTGGAGGTGGCACTCCCTCCCTGGATCCCACTGTGCAGAGATGGCTCGAGCCCCACCAGCCCTTGCTCTCCCCAAATAGAAGTAAGACTATGCCTATGCCCAAGTGTCATCCTCCCCAGGCCTGGAGCCCTGCACGTGTCTTCCCCCTCCCCCGCCCCCCTCCACCACCACCGGGCCCTGGCGTTTTTATAGCATGTTGAAGGGGGCCTCAGCAAGAAAAAGGCTGAGAACCCCTGGCATAGGCATCAACATCGTGGGTGCTCCAGCCCGAAAGCACGCATGGGAAAAAAAACAGTGGGTGCTCAGCACCCACTGGCAGCCCCATGGGTCAGCGCCTCTCCCTCCCCCTAGCGCCTCCCCATCCACCGGTGGCCCCGCTGATCAGTGCCTCCTGCTCCCCCCTCAGCACCTCCCGCCTGCCGGTGATCAGCTGATCCATGGCACTGGTGGAGGAGAAGTGGAGGATGGGTAGAAAGAGGCAGGGGCCAGGGGAGGCATAGCCACTGGTGGGCCACGGCCTACCCACTTAGAATCCAAGCAGGCTCACCCAATTCAGGGTCAGAGCCCCCCAAATCCACAGGCTCGGACTCCTGACCCTGGCTTTGTGTCCGTCTGCCCACCCGCATCCCTCTCCTGACGGCGCCACATGCTGCTGCCCTGGTCTCCAGCCCCATACCTGGAGTGTGCCTCATGGGGGCAGGTCTGGGCAGTGCTAGTGCTGGGGCTGGAGACCAGGACAGCAGTGTTTGGCGCCAGCAGGAGAGGGCTGCAGCTGGACACCAAGATGGGATTGGGAGGGGCAGGCGGAGCTCATGCCCTGGAGGTGCCCCCCCTCTGCCCAATGGGTGAACCCCTCAGCCTGTATGCCCCAGGCAGCTTCATCTTCAGGTGCCTGCTGAAGGGAGTTGGGGAGGCAGGGCAGGGTAGGGGCTTGGAGGAAGGGCTGAAGTGGGGGCGGGGCCTGAGGCAGAGTCTGGGTCAGGCAAGCCCGGCAACTTGGTAAGTCAACGCTTATAACCCCTGGTAAAACTATGCAGACTGAAGGCTCAGTTATCACCCTTGCTCACACTAAGTCATATCTTATTTCAATGACACTACTCACAGAGTAAGGCACTATTCAGCAGCACTGCTGAGAAGGATCAGGGAGTTGTGGTGGATCACAACCTCAACATGAGTCAGCAGTGCTGTTGCAAAAAAGCAAATGCAAATTTAGTTTGCATTAACAGAGGCGTAGTGTGGAAGTCATAGGAGCTAATAGTACTGCTCTACTCAGCGCTCGTTAGGTCTCAGCTAGAGTCCTGTGTCCAATTCTGGTCACCAATGTATCAAAAAGATGTAGAGGAACTGGAAAGGATCCAGAGGCAAGCGACAAAGATGATCAAAGGGATGGAATTCAAGCCATATGAGCAAAGGCTGAAGGAACTGGGTATGTTTAGTTTGGAAAAGAGGAGATTAAGGGGGGTATGATAGTGATCTTCAGATACTTGAAAGGCTGCCATCATAAAGGTGGAGAAAAGTTGTTCTCTCTTGCCAAAGAGGGCAGGACAAGAGGCAAGGGGTTCAAACTTCAGCATAGCAGATTTAGATTAAATCTCAGGAAAAACTTCCTAACTGTAAGAACAGTAGGACAAAGGAACAGACTGCTTTGGGAGGTTGTAGAAGCTTCTTCACTGGAGGCTTTCAAAAAGAGGCTGGAGAGGCTGTCTTGGATGGCTTAGACACAACAGATCCTTCATCTTGGCAGGGGGTTAGATTAGATGACCCCTGCAGTCCCTTCTAACTCTATGATTCTATGAGAAGTAACATACAGTGTGGATTCAAACACAAATGTCCATATTAGAATGATGGATTTATGTATTCCAACCAGTCAAGTTTTCTTGGTGAACACCACTTGTTCCCTAACTGCCCACAAGCTTTTCTGTCTACATAGTTCATCCTAGGAGAGACATAGCTAGAGGTTAAAATTAGCATCAAATATGTCTTTCTGTTACCACCTTCCACAGTATGTCTCTTGCACTCAAAACTGTTTGAAGTGTATTGAAAGAAACAAGAATAAAGCTCTTAATTATTAAACAAAAATAAATATTCTATAATACCATGAATATGCTGGACTTTTCTGAACAGTAATTTTTTTACATGACTGTTCATTTAGCATTTTTACAGCAGTATTTTTTCCTGTCAAGAATAAACTTTATATTATAGATATCAGAAAAAGCAGGATAATTAGACAATGAAGACTTCATCAAATATCCCCCTTTCTGAATAGCCCATTTATGAAATGTCATGCCTCTAAACAAGAGCTCCAGCAGTGATTTTAGCCCAGATGCTACAGAAACAAGCATCTGTTTTTTCTCCCAGCCCCTGGCGTAGATTGAATACAACAGAAGCAAACTGATATACATGGATGGGTTATGCTGACAGTCTCTGAAAATTTCAAGCCACTTCTGTGTAGCCCTCATCCTCAAACAACTTTCAAAGCAGCTAAGTGTATCCTGAAAATGATGAATGGGCCCAGTGAAACCCAGCATTTTGTCTAATGCTTCCTTTCAGAGGATCCTCTGAAGTGTACCCTGCTATTACTGGTGCTGTTCATCCAAGTTGAAAATGGTATCTGGAACTGGGACCCTTCTTTGTTCATTTTCATTTTGTTCCCAGAGGCCCAGGTTCTGATCTCAAGTTATACCACATAAATCCGAGGTAACTTCACTGAATATCTCAGTGGAATAGTTCTGGGTGTACACATGTCAACAGGATGAGATTCTGGTCCAGCATCTGTACCTGCATTTTACAAGTGACACGTACTATTTATTTGTGGAATCTAAACATATTTACCATTGTCTCAAAATTTAGTGGGTGGTGGATGGCCTTGTGGCAAGGGCACAAGACCAGAAGGTAGGAGACCCAAGTCCTTTGCCTCATTGGACAGGGTACTGCTCCACATCCCAGTTTCCTGCCAATTGGAGATATTATGCACCTAGCTCACAGAGACTGTAATGAGGCTAAATAACATATTTGTCAAGTATGTTTAGACCTCCCATAGCACAAAACATTAGTAAATTATTTGTTTACTAGATAGGTAGTGAAGTCAAGTGCTACACATATTTATGGCACACTAAGGAGGCTATCACTTCTAGTTATGTGACATATGTAATCCTTCTGCCAGGTGGTTAGTGACAGCAAAAAGTGCTAGGTTCAATATATCTAGGGTACTGACTAAACTAAACCGACTTGAGACCCCATCCAGAAACCTGGGGAAAACTAAACTCACTGCCCCTGGGTGCCCTTACAAGAGAGACTTTCCCAGTTGCAAGCACTCCAAGACTGCATATAGACAAGGAAATCTTTATTAGGAGAAAGGGAACATAGTCACAAACCTTGGGAAAACCTAGCAACTGAATATACGCAAATAAAGGTGAGAGAGCTCTTTCACCTATCCAAGAGTTTCTGGGAGTCTACTATCCCCAAAATTCAACTATCCAAGTACTACAGTGACCCTCCAAGTGTCACTAGAGAAACTGTAGGACTGTAGACTAGGCACTTGCAGCACTTCCCATCAATGGTGGCAGAAGAGAGCTCTTTCCCCTTTTGAGCTTCTAGCTATTAAGTCTCATACATATGTTCATAAAAGATTAATAAAAAACTTAACTAAAATAAACTTTACAAAGGCATCGATATTTTTTTTAACAGAAGCCTTTCAGAATCTTAATTCTTGATTCCAAATTAACTAATTTATTAACAAATTAACTATTTTTGTAATGCACTGGCAAAAAAAAAAAATATCAAGTACCTTCAGCCAAAATTAAACATAATCACAGAGGAATACTGTTCAAATCTAACAGCGTTGTCTGTCTAGGGTCTGATTTTAATAAAATCACAAGTGGAAGATTAAATGTCCTTTGATGACATTAAGGTGTTTTTCCACTTGCAAAGATACCCTCATATGAAAATAGATAAATAAAATTATCAGCTTTGGAAAAATACAATGGCCAAGATTGGCACTTTGCAATCTGCCCTGGGTGAGGGATAGCAAGCAGCTGTTCCCTGGAGAGATTAAGCTGTGTCAACACTTTTCCTGGTGCAGTTTACTGCTCCTTCCACACCAGCTCAGTTGCACCCAGTTCCCATTGTCTGACACGAGAGGGGAACTAATGGTCCAGTGACAGCTGCTGTTCTCAGAACACTGTGACCTGCAATGCAGGTTGCCTGTGCTGGGGAATAAGAGTTGATCCTGCACCATTAAAGTGGGAGCTTTACTATTGACTTTTAATGGCCACAGGATCAAACTCTTAGAAGGTACTTTACACCCGCTAAATCCCTTGTGTAGGCATGTACACTGGTGCATGATTGAGCTCATTAGGAATAAGCATTCCTTCTAAATATAGCTACCAATAAGTCAAAGTGACTAGCTTATTTTAGTGTTCCAAGTCAATGTTATGACAATTGAATGTTCCCCAGTAGTAAGGAAAAAATATTTGTAAGTAACCCTCGACAGTTAGATCATAAGAATGCAAAAAGACATCCAAGTACAAGAGATGGGAAATATAAAATGTTAGGAATGCATATTTGTAGATCTCAGTTTGGACACAGTACAAATATTTGATTTTTATTAATCAAAGCAGAAAAAACTAAATGGCAGCACAGTCTTGTTTCTATAGAGTCAATAGGTGTTTTGCTACTAACTTAAACTGAAGCAAACCCCATCTTGTTTGCAAAAAATATTTCACCTGACAGTAAAACCTACAATCTCACTTACAATAATCTAATTGCTGGCAGCTGTAAAGGGCTAAGAGGAATATGGAGCCAACTGACTTCCCAGAAAAGAATGTTCTTGGCTTACAAAACACAAGCTGTAATGTGAGAAACAATCCCAGAATCATTAAAAATTCAGCTTGTGGAATGAGGAATCAGGTATTCTTGAAACACTTAAGATTGTGAATAAGGAATTGGGTTCAGCTTTGAAGAAGGAAAAAATGCTGTCAACCATACAATTAGGCACAAAAATGGTATATTCAGTTAAAGTGGCGGTTTATGCTGAAATTGCAAGGAAGGAATAGGCTGGAATTGTGCTGCACTGGGACTGTGTTCAACTGTATGCCAGGTTCTAAATGGTGCTAACCAAGCCCCTCAGGGCCGTTATCAGTTGATCCATTCAAATCAGTGGAAAGTGGAGGTTATAAGGCATTTGGTCTCTGTCACTCCCAAGTATAATGAAATAATGCCACTCCTTTCTTCTCCTGCTGTCTGCTTTCTGCAGCTCCTCTCAACTGCAGACTCATTACTGTAGCTAGCTGTAGACAGCTGCAGTGCAATATGTAAATCCACCTACAGATTAAAACATTGTACCAAAAAATCCCATCCATGTTGCTGAAAAAATATTTTAAATCTCAACAGTATCAAACAACACAGATTAAGAACAGAGGCCAGAATTTATTGCTAACTACATGCACTGTTTGACTCTTAATGGGTAAAAAAAAACAAGCTTCACTGGTAAAAATGTAAGATGACTGTTTGTCCATATTGCTTTTAAAAACTGGAAAATTCACCAAGCAACACATGGTTTCAGCAAACATGACTGCAAATAAAGCCTCTTAAGGCAAATGATTGTAATTGCCTAGGAGAGTATAGAGTTTGATTTCCAATCTTGACAGTCAAGTTGGGAATCACATCTATCGAAATGGAGTGATTTGCTTGACCTGAGCTCACACAGAGGACAAAGAAAAGGGCTTGTTCATAGCCGTAATAGAATACATTTGCACTCTAACAGCTGACAGCAGCTATATTTCGCTGTGGTCAGTTTTCCAGGGACCTCATTTTATTCATTCTGTTTGGTATAAATTTCTCCAAGGCTTACATCAGATTGCTAGCACAGTATCTATCACTGTAATGATTCACTTTAAGTTGGGACTCTTTGCCCAAAATCCACTAAAGCATCACAGTGATAAAGTTGAGAAAAATACTTCAATTTATGTAGGTTTATAAATTGCATCTAAAAACTGTAATACTAAGATACAAGTTAAAATAGTGGTTCTCAAACTTTTTTTTCACGGACCACTTGAAAATTACTGAGAGTCTCGGCGGACCACTTAATGATAGTTCCAAATGTTGTTTGTACTGTTAGCTAACTATTGTAAAGTACTTTGGATAAAAGCACTATATAAAAAAGCCTTAATAAAACACACAACTTATATTTTAATATCAGTAGTCTTACCTTTCTAGTGCAATGGATGGTGCTCACTCTCCCCCACCACAGCAGCCCCCAATCTGGGGCTGGGAAGGAGGTGGGGGTTCTCTCCCTCTCTCCCCCACCACAGCAGCCTCAGAGCTGAGGCTGGGAAGGAGAGCCATCTCTTCCCAGCTCCACTAATTAGGCGAGTGGCCCGTCATTCTCTTGTGTGCGGCCACCCAGAGGGAACTATCTACGGACCACCTGAATGGAGCTCACAGGCCACTGGTGGTCCATGGACCACAGTTTGAGAACCTCGGAGTTAAAATATTTTCTTTTTGCTCTGAAGCCTGGCCATAAATCTAATCCAATGGCTCTCAGTTTTATTTCTGCTGGAGGCCTATCCTGTGATGCACTGGTGTGCAGGCTCCCACCCCATTGTATTCTCTTGCATGATGCCAAAGCACAACTGTCCGTTATCTACTTTTTTCTCTCCTCTTCCTTTTGTTTCTGCTCTTTCCCCCCTTCTTGTGTTTTCTTTCCATATCTACTGATTTCTGCTATTTTCTTCCCTGTGCCTCTTCCTCCTCACTCATCCAAAGCTACATGCAGCCCAGGGGCAGGTGTCCACTGACCTGTTGCAGCAGAGCTGTGTGGTGAGAGCAGAGACAAAAGCTTGTGCTGGGGTGCCACTGAGCCGCTCCTGTTTGTTGCTGTATTAGGGATGGCCATGGAGGGATTTTCAAGGAAGTGGCAGTTTACATCTTGGCCTCCCAATAGCCTCTATCAGTAGGGCACTGCCAAATTCACAGTCCATTTTGGTCAATTTCTTAGTCCTAGCATTTTTAAAATCGTAAATTTAATGATTTCAGCTCTTTATATCTGAAATGTCATGGTATTATAATTGTAGGGGTCCTGACCCAAAAAGGAGTTGTGGGGGGGAGTGTCGCCAAGCTACCCTTACATCTGCACTGCTGCTGCTGGTGGCAGTGCAGAAGTAGCCCCATCACTTCAACAGCACCGTATGAAAATAAGCAATGCTAGGAAGTACTTTGAAAATAAGTCTTAAAATATCAAAAATATGGAAAGTAATTTTATTTTGAAGGGAGTGGTTTTGCTTATGGGTGGCTGGCCTCTAAGTGTCTTACATCTGGCAAGATACCACAGAGGTGAGGAAGTGACTAGCACTCCGGTATAGCAGAAGAAAGAATGCTAGAAACAATTGTTGCACATAGTAAACAGCAAGAGGAAGGAAAATACTGTTTTGCACATCGTGAAGTTTTTAAATAGAAACATAAGTTCTATCTGAAACAGCTAGAAATAGAAGACACCTTTCAACCCCAGGGGTGAAATCCTGACCCCACTGAAGTCAATGGGAACTTTGCCATTGACTTGAATGGGGCCAGGATTTAACTCCAAATGTTTTACATGATAGGATGAACCTCAGGCTATTATAAACAGCAAATTTAGGGACAATTTTTGTGGGTGTTGTCCAGCAATTGCTACTAGTAATGGTCACTTGCAATTTGAGAAGATGAGGCTCTTGGAGAGCAAAGGGTATTTTTATTCAGTGTGTGATAAATGACAAGTGATGTTGCATACAAATGTTCCGGCCCAGTTAGGGCAAATCGACATAGGGAGTAAAGAAACTGCTCCCTCTGCACTCCCCTCAGGCTCCAAGTGCCCAAAAAGAGATAAGGTAGGAAAGAGGGCAGCAGCCCTCAACCCCTCCACATGGAACAGATTTGGCATGCAAAGGGAAGCATGCTGCACTCCTTGCAGCGTTGTAGCAGCGTGGCCATTCCCCTATACACCAGTGAGCTCCACTTGGGGCGGGGTGGCTCCAGACAGCCCATCATAGAGTGTGCCTTAAGAGAGCCCTCTCTCTTTAACAAGAATATATATATCCAGCTCACACTGGAAAAATATCTGCTTCCAATATATGCTCTTAATGCTCATCCAGTCTAGCAACTATTATAGGAGTGAATGAGAATTAGGGTTCAGAATAACTATGAACCTGAATTTAGAGAGGAAGCAAATCCTTGTCTAGAAAGTATTTTAAAATTCTATGAGGTTTTTAAATGTATTTTGAAAAATATTCTTGAACATTGCAGAAGCAGCCTAAAGCTGGAGGCTTCTGAACTGTAAGACCATAAGCAAGTAACGTTGATGGAAAAATATGCATTTGAAACCAAGGCTTTTGCCCATCAAAACTGAGAAAGATACATTGAATGTATTGGTTATAGCTTGCCTTAGCTATTTTTATTCACTACTTCTTAATGTCCATTATAAGCCTACTTGCTATTGGACTTTTATCTATTTAGTATGGAATAGGAAAGACTATCAGTCTTGAACTTTTTCAAATGCCTGATTATTCTCTGCCTGGCATTTAGCACCTTGCTGTGCTCCATGGCTTTTTGACACTAGATCTATCACAGAAAACAGCAGTCACATCATGCCTTCACAACCTTGGTTTTCTGTGTTCCAAAGAAGGCACAGCCTACTGGAATAAGAGCCAGAGTTCTGACTAGGAACTTTAATTTAATTAACACTAATTTGTTCCTTAGCTGTCAGTCTCAGCATAAAGAAAAGGTTGGGGTACAGTGGAAACATGGTTTGGAGAAGCCTGCATTGCAACTACCTTTGCTGCGAAGATCAGTGGATAAATGGATGGTTTCAATTTCTGGTGCTGCTGCCAGTCTGATACCCTTCACATGAGCACTGTTAACCATTTACTTATGTCACCAACACCCACAAAATAACTCTTTTATGACTCTGTAGCACCCAATTCTTTTATGTTTGACTAGTTTTTATTGTGTTTGAAACTGGGGCCTAGTATTGTTCAAGGTTGTTGCCAGCTGCTGAAGCCAGGAGGAGACTTTACCGAAGCCCAAATTCAGCAAAGTAAATAAACATGTTTAAGTATGAGTAGTTTCATTGCTTTCAGTAGACTTCTTCATGTGCTCAAAGTTAGATCAGTGCTTAAGCACGCTAGTAAATCCAGGCCCAAATGAAGGAAATATATTGTGTTACTAGATTTTGTTCTACCTAAATTAAATACTTGTGCAAAGTGTTTTAAGACGTACCAGGGGTTCTATTTGTGATGCATAGTAAACAATAAAATGCAATAGTATAGTGCGTTTTATCGGATCTTAACTCTTACAGTCAGAAGATAATAAACTGAAAAGTAAAACAGGAGACTGACTAACTTTGATTTTCCAAATACAAAATGTGTCTCTCTGTGACTGTGAATCCCCACTGGGATAAGAGGGAAAAGGGCATATATTCATTGGGATCCAGTGAAATGAAATCTTTGCCCATGTCTTTGTGAGTGCAAGATAAGAATAATTTGATTCTAGTATTTGTGCAGCACATATGATACAGTACCCAATATCTTGGGACAGCACAATTAATATTTATGTTCCACTCTTTGTAAGCCAAGTGCACTGACTGATTCCTGAAGTCAGCCTCAAATCTCACAGGTCCCTTTGATACTCCCTTTGCTTTCCAGACAAGAATATGACCATCATAAGCCAGAAATATATATAGAGACACAAAGCATTTTGCACTTGAACTCAGAACATGTGATAAGATCAAGCTAAAAGCTTGAGATAGTTTCAGTGCAGACTTAAGGACCACAAAGAAGCAAGTGGCACAGGTCATGCATATAAAGTCTTTTTCAGGATGCAGGTTTGCATTATTTAGGTCCTCAGGGAATTTCCCCACGTAGCTTGCTGAACTGCTGGGGAGGCAAATGACATCTTTGCAGTTTTTAGCATAGTTGTCTAATATTTTTTTGTAGCAACGCTGCAGCTGACTCCCAGCTTAGCCATGCTGGTGTACCTCTATATATTTTGTCTGCAAAAGTAAAAAGATCCCCCATGTGCCTCAGGTATTTCATCTATTGTAATAAAAATCTCTGTGGTCTGAATTAAATCAAAAATGCAACTGACATCTGTGTAATAAATCTCAGGCATTTTTCATACATTTGGCTCAGTCTGGGATGTGTGTTGGCAATCAGGACAACTTTCAATGGGACCATCAACCTATTTTAAACTGACTCTGGATTGAATGTGTTTGCTCTCTCTCATCTTCTCTTTTATATTTGGATCAAGTCACATCAACCAGATACATCTTTAAAGGCCAGTTTAATGTTTCTGTACAAAATCCCGTAAAGTAATGCAAATTTTAGATAAAACACTTCTTGGAAAGATGTGCAGCCAAAATTGCTGTACATCTTTCCAATAACTATTGGCACAATTACTTTTCAAAATGTAAAATGTAACAATTGTATGGTGCTTACCTACAATTCTTTGTTCTTAAGAGTTTATTCATCAGTTGCATTTAATCTCCACTGCATCCACCGGCTCTGCTAGAACTTGGCTGCAATTTGGCATATTTGCTGATACAGCCAGTGTGAGTTTCCAGCATTTATCTGATAATACTGTAGGGTGCATTGGTGTAGGTTTGTTTTGTTTTGTTTTTCTGTTACAACTGAATGGTGAAAACCCTAGCCTTACACATATGTGCAATGTGGATAAATTACATTTTGGGGAGATTGAATTCTTAACTCTTACGTGATATTAACATAGTATTTAGAGTTTAAAAACTGAAATTAAAAAAAAAATGATTTCCAAGCACTTAAACATTAAGCCTCACAACACTCCTTTATAACAGAAAAAATAGTAATCCCTATTTTGCTGTGATGTCAGTTTTTATAATATAGACATCTGGCTATTAGGAACTAAACTGAGACCAGAGACCAGCAAACTCAGCCATTGAACAGTCATGAGATATTAAGTAGTTTCATTTATTACTGAAGTTTACAGGTTCCAACCAGTAATACAGAAGCTCATCACATTACCAATCCTCGGTTATTTAGCCCTGAAGTCATTATTTAAATTATATTTTATTTAACAACTTTTATTGTATGAGTATTCTTCACCTCAGCGAAATAATTTAAAATAAATAAATCACACACCCAATGGTTATGTAAGAAGAGAAATGGCTGTAAATTTACCTCTCCATTTCTGTCATGCTCTTTTGAGAGCTAATGGAAATGCACTAAGAGCCAGCATAAGCTACTAGTACTTCATTTATTGAAGATCTGCCTAAATGCTAGCTATGACCATCAGATCCCTGCTATTGTGCCCCAAAATAAATGTTTTCATATAGCTATTGGTGAATTCTGCATTAAAATAAGCTCACAGAGACCATGCCCACAGCAGTTATCTACAGCATGTTACTCCTGGAAGAATTCTGCACCACTGCATATTGCAGAATTTGTGTAGAATTTATGTTTTCTGTGCAGAATTTCCTTTTTCCCTGCAGAATTGAAGCTGCAGAGCTCCTGGCCACCACTAGGAGCCACTGGACCCAGCAGAGCCCAGCTCCCCAACTCGAAAATACAGGACACTGTGGGGGTGAGGGGAGTTGGAGGGTTCCATGTAGCTTCAGTTCCCAGCATGCCTGGAAGGAGGTGGCGTGCAGGAAACTCCATACAAGCCCGCACCCAGCATCAGACTGTTTCTCCCTCTGGTTCCCTGGCCTCTAGGGGAGGAAGAGGGTCCAAGTGTCTGGGATGAGGGGGTGTCCCATGGTTGGGCTCTGATGGTGGGGAGGGCTGGGCTGTGGGTGGGGGGAGGATATAGAGAAACAGGACCTGGGTTTTCATAGGAGTTTCTCAACTCCTGGGGGAATTTTTGTTGTTGTCTGTATTGTTACAGTTGCTGAAAGATATTTTGAAATAAATTACCAAAATAATTGAAACTACAATGATTATATAGTGATATTTTGACAAAGAATATATGCAGAATTGTGCATAATTTTAACATATTGTGCACAGAACTTTAAATTTTTTAGTGCCGTATTCTCCCAGGAGTAAGCATATTCTCGGAGTTCTTTATTTTCCCTCTTTAATTCATTAGAATAATACATACCCTGACCCATGTATACAATATAGGAAAATGCTCCAGAACTGTATCACCTTTGTGAACATTTTGGTTTCACTTCCTCCGGCCCAAGTTGTTTACAGAAATTATTTTTACTGAGGTATCTGATAGCGTTACTACAGTTAAAATCTCATGTTTCCATTACAGAGGCCATTTCTCAACATTATTTTGGCCATTTCAACTGAAACCAGACTATAATTTGGCGCACCGTCTGTTAGTACCATTCAACCAGAAAACAGAAAGAACGCCACTGGACTGAAGATTCACACACTACATAAATCAATTAGTGATAAGGAGGGAGGGTTTCCCTTGAACGATTACAGATAGCCCTCAACATCGCAGGGAAATCCTTGTTTGAGAGTTCCACTCACCAGCCTTCCTTGGGAGTCTGAGGGACTTGCACGTGTTTCTGTTTTGATTTTTAACTAGATAAGGCTTTTTTTTTAAATGACATTCAAAGCTGTGGACTGTTCTCTGTCTTGGGACCGTGTGTAGCCCAAGGTGATGAATATGTCCATACTATGTACATGTGAGATACAGGAACTGAGGAACACAATTCCATCACGTGCTGGGTTGTTATAGTTTGGGACTCCTCCAGAGCCCATCTCCATCAGTCCATTGCAGATATTTTCCGATAGATTGGGCCCTTTAGATCACAACATTATTTGGGTTTTAGATAAAGGAGACATGCCAAATAATTTAAATGCCAGACAATGCTCTTTGTATTTTTATAGCAATGATCGGAATATTAGGTACATGTCATGACAAAAATGCTTCCTCTTTTTTGCTAGAGGAAGATCAATAAAGACTCTTGCACAGAGTTCTACTTTGGTGATAAAAGATTTAAAGTGTGAAAAACAAAAGCAAAATGCCATTTTGGGGTTCCAGTCACCCAGTAAAAGTGCTTGTGATATCTTTCAACCCCATGATGAGATCAGTTCGACCCTGATGTAATTACGTTGACCAAAAGTCAGTCAGTTCTACTGGAAATGAAACTGACCCTCTAACAGACTCTGTGATACAATGAAATGCACCTTCAGAAATGATGGTTTAACTTCTGCTGGTGGGAAAATGTCAAACCATGACTAAATGTCACCCCTCCATTAAACTGTCACAGATTAAGTTCTAGGGCAGAATAACCTGCAAAAACCAAGGAAGTGACAGCCAACTATTGAAATATATTTGGTGATGCTACATCAAAATTAGAATAGAAAAAAAATACCATCATCCATTTTGTGAATGAAAACCACATCGCTGGATAGTCCTCTGAGACCTCAGATATTGCCAAAGGGGGTGCATGTACCAATGTTTCTCTCTGTGATCCCCATGTCATTTTACTGTTTGTGACAAACTCAAGTTGAACTAAATTGTGAGGTTTAAATGCCAAGAACAGTGACTCAACGTAACATTTACCTGAAAACATTCATTGATAGGCAGATTAAGAGGCTACTGTCTAGTGGACTATAGAGGCAGACAAAATCAATTAGATCTCTCTAGAGAGCACCAAAAGTTTAACTTCCCTAGCAGGAAATTAATATCATTCAAAAAAGAAATCCCATATGAGAAACACTAATGACATACCTCCATAATTAATATAAACAAAACATCTGTAATCCCTTCTCACCAAACAAATAACTAAGGCACTCACAATTCTCACGAGTGAGTAATGGAAGATAATCTCAAAACCTTTTGAGGGCTTACGTATTATTTGTATAACAATGATGTTTCGTTAACCTCTTCACCCAAGAAAGGATTATTTGCTGAGAAGATGCAATAGGAAGAGTGGGGAAATCAGAAAAGGACGAAGAAAATGTAAATCACTGCTCTTCGTGTTACTATTTGACAGGCTGTTCTGTGGCCTACATATTTAATGGTTTCATACAAGCTCCCAATGAACAGGTGTGAATATCACAGAACACTCCACAGCTGATACCCTTGTTGGTGATCTGAGTATGGAGGCAGGGAAAAGGAGCTATTCTCTCAGGCCTGGAAGTGCTCTCCTCAGGTAAGGTTTGGTGGACGCTAATGGGGTTGTTTGCAGGAGCTCAGACTGTAACTGCTCAAGAGGCAAGTTATGTAGATTACACACACACACACACACACACACACAAAATCTTCCTTAACTACTGCATTTGTGGAACCATACAATCCCACCTGTCCCACAGGAAGGATCTTTTTTATTTTTATATGAATCACAATGTTATTCAAGGGAATTCACCCTTCAGGGAAAGAAATACCCTGTGAATCTAATGAAATTTTAAAGACACTGGGACTTTAAAGTAATACATACACAAAATAAGCCCCTTCTGTCAAAGGATTCTTTGACTAACAAAGCTTCATGTTGAATACTACACAAAGTGTGTAACTTTGGACTGTATTTGAGTATGTCTGGCTGGTAATTTAGTTTTATAAGAACAGTGTTCTGGAACGGTGCAAAAGTAGTACACTCTAGGGATATACATCTGGTAGAGCAGAATATTGCTTCTCTCCTCTGGGTCTCTGGTAGATCTGTACAGGACAGGGGGCAAATACAATTCAACTGTTGTGGCTTGGAGAAATTTAAAATCCTCCACATGGATGTCATCCTAGCTTCTAAACAGCCCATCTTTGCACAATACTCTGGAGCCAACTTAATTTCTGTAGCCCTACTTCCAGTTACTGCATGCTCTCTCTTTCCCACCATTAGTAGGGCTGGTCCAACACTCCATTCTTCTTTTCATCTCCCTGGTTCCTCCTAGTTCATTATTCTATTCTACAGCAGACCTTCAATAATCCAAAATAACTGGAAGGATGTGACAGCTCCCATTGCAGTTTAGGGAGGTTTCAGGACCAGCAAATGCCAAAGACTGGAGTTAGGAACATTCCACTTCATTTGGGGGAGCACATCACTTCCTACCTGCACCCATGGTACTCAGCAGCACTCTGATACCGAGGTAGAGCACTTACTGTTTGCCATTGCTGCAATAGCTCTACTGTTAGTATAGAAAGAAGAGGAACCTGCCTACTGGTCTGAACCACCGGGGACAGTAACAGCTGGAGATGGGACACTGAGCAGGGTGGGAAAGGCTCTGAGGCGGCACCAAGCATTTTCTCTCTCAAGGGCTTGGCTGGCTTGTTCTTGCTCACATGTTCATGGTCTAACTGCTCACAATATATGGGGTTGGGAAGGAATTTTCCCCCAGGTCAGATTGGCAGTGACCTGAGGGCCTTTTTGCCTTCCTCTGTAACATGTGAGTGTGTGTCACTGGCCAGAATTATCTGGGTCTCTCTCATCTAATCATTTTCCTACCACTGGGGGTGGGGGCATCAAGCTCTGATGAACCTCAGTCCCTTCTGTTCGCTGCCTGTGGCACATAATAGTCTAGTCTTCTGAGGGTCTCATTTACTTTACTCTCACTTTTGTTGTTTGATTTAGTGGTGCTGGTGGCCTGTGACGTACAGGAGATCAGACCAGGTGATTTAGTCATCTAGTGGTCCATTCTGGCCTTGAATTTTATGACTCTTTTGAGACATTGCTGCCTCAATCACCTCCTCTTCAAATAACAGCTATTCAGAGGAGCCATTATGTTGTGTCTTGTGCTTTCAGCCTGACAGTCTTCCACCTCCTGGTTGCAGCCATTTTCAGAGTGCCTAAGCTCCCTGCTAGCCCTGCAGAGACCACACTGCTTTCCTTCACATTTTGACTGCCTTTTTACCTCGCTTGTTCTAGCATTGCTATGGTTACTCTTTACTACTCCTTCTGGGTGAAACACTTCTCTCTCTCACCCATTCCATTGCACTGTGGCCCTTTCACAGTACCAGAATCATATCTGGGGTTCTGAGTAGGTGTTCTTTGTATGTGTCATTCTTGCCACCATGGATGTCACCTCCGTATACACCACCATCTCTCACAATGACAGCAGCACTCTCTGCCTCAAATATCTACAAGACAGTGGACAACACTCAGATATCTACCCCAAAGACATTGCCAAAATCATCCGTTTCATCCTCACTCATAACAATTTTACATTCAATAACAAACAGCCAGGGGTACCGGGATGGCCCCCCAATATGCCAACCTGTTCATGGGCCATCCTGAGAAAGAATTGCTGGACACACAAAATCAACGATATATCTGAGATACATCAATGATATTTTCCTTCTCTGGACAAATGACCTAAATAGATCTCCACCATAACTTCAAACAACCACCATCCATCCATCCATTGAACTCTCTCTAGAACACTCCCACCAACTTCCTGGACATCAGCTTCAACAATGGAACCCTTGAACAATTATATTCAAGAAACCCATGGATCACCACATCAACCTTCACAGATCCAGTAACCACCCCAAACACACCAAAAACTCTGTTATCTACAGCCAGCCACTCAGTTACCACAGAATATGCTCCAAGGAGAAAGTCTGGGAGATACACGTTAACACACTTAAAACCACCTTCATCAAATGAGGACACTCTGCCAGAGAAATAAACTGTATCATGGAACAGACCACCCACATACTCCAAGAGAACCTGCTTCAATGTGGAAATAAACATCCCTATGATCACACACTCCTAGTTGTCACCTACCACCCCACACTTGAACCCATACAGGGTATCAAACAATTGCAACCCATACTTGATGAAGACCATATCCTAAAAGAAATCTTTCCAGAACCTCCTCTTCTAGCCTTCAAACAACTCCCCAACCTCTCCAAGCTCATCATCAGAAGTAAGCTCCTGGATACACCAATTCAAAACAGCACCAGACCCTGCCATAACAACAGATGTCAAACCTGTAGACACATGTCCACTGCTATGATGATTAACACTCTCCACCACATACCTTTCAAGATCCATAGGTCCTATATATGCCTATCACAACATGTGGTGTACTTCATCCAGTGTACTCTATGAGTGAAACAAGACAATCACTCCATCCTTGAATGATAGAAAAATGATAAAAGACAAAAACACTTTTTACAAAGCAATCACACTACATCTGACCTCTCAGTGCTCATTGTCAAAGGAAACCTGCATAAACACCTCCAAAAGATAAGCCTGGGAGCTTAAATTCATAACTTTGCTCGACACCAGAAATCACAGACTGAATAAACATACTGGATTTATAGCTTATTACAACTATCTATAACCCAGTAACATTCCTCCAGCTTCTTTGTTTCCTCCTTTCCCCTCCAGGTGGAGACTGGAAAGGTGTTAACTGGCCACTTCACCTTGAAGGGTCCCTTGATATACATGTTAACTACTTATGCTAAACAACCTGTTCCATCTTGTTTTTAGCTGTGACACTCCGAGTATATTTCCCGGACCCAAAGAAGAGCTCTGTGTAAACTCAAACATTTCTCTCTCTCATCAACAGAAGTTGGTCCAATAAAAGACATTACCTCACCCACCTGGTCTTTCTAATATCTTGGGACCTAAACAACTACAACAACACTGCATGCATACAAAGAGACAGTCCCCCTTAACCAGATGATTCCCCTAAGGAAGAGAAGACATGAAGACCTACAAACTTCACAGATAAGCATGTATATATACATACACACACATAATACACACAGATACATATAAACAAACATAGTGGTCACAAGAAGAGTGAAGTTATTTACATTTTAAAACTGCAGCACCATCAGATGGTGGTATCTCAGTAAACAAACAACTTAAGGACCTGATCCAATTCCTATTCAAATACTCCTATTGGCTTCATTTGCCTTAGCTCAGGCTTCAGGTGGACACTGTCCATTTGAAATGCTGCACATCTTAATAATAATAATAAACACTTTTCCTAATTAATGAGCGATTAAAACAAGTAGCAGAATTCCAAGCATAACACTGTGCAGGGTGCAAAAGACAGACTCTGGTTTTCCCCTTTTTATTGGGCAATGATTCAAGTATCTGGGCTGTTGCAAATGCAAGGCTGTATGTGAAAGGATGGGAAGATGAAACTGACAAGGACAAAGTGCAATAGATTTTGATGAGTAATATATTTCTTTGTCTGAGCATATTTATAAAAATACTTCTCTCAGTTTCACTGCACATTATAAGCCAAATAATAATTCAAGTAAACTCAAAAGGCCACTGAGTTTCTTTATAAAAGCCTCGAGTCTCTCAGAACCCAAATAAGAAACATGCACAAATACCTAAAACTCTCATGTATTTTTAGGAGCCCAGTTTCCCCACTTAACAGCCTGTCTTGCACGCTGACCTATTTTCCGGTTCGCCTGTGTAACATCTTGTAAACCCTCCTGGAATCCTAAACAGCTTCAAAAGTAACGCTTTGATAACATTATATAACTAATTATTTTAACAGTCTAAGGTAAATCCCAGCATTCCTTTCCCAGGAATAAATTTGCATATTGATTTATTCAAATTTCAGTCTCAAGACCATCACCTATGACAAGAAGTTCACCACAACACTTACTATTTATAATATGTACTCTTTCAGTCTGGCTGCTTCCAGTCTACGTACCTACTAGTTAAGGAAAACATGAATGAATTAACCTGTTCACTCACTTTTGCATGTTCAAGGGAAAAGGGCAGAGATTGGGCTGTGGAGCTCCTAAGGTGGGATTCAGATAGGAGGAAGGTGAAGGGGAATGAAAAACCAAAGTGGAAGGGAGAGGTAGATAGAAGCAGCACTAGAAGAGGTTTGAAGGGCCTTTGGGAGATAGGATGAGGGAAGTGGATAATAGACAAGAGGTGGACAGGGAGCAGGAGATGGATGGTGGAAGCCAGGTAATGGTAGAAGAGGTAGATGATTGGGAGTTGAAAAGTAAGAGAGACAAGTTGGCTGGCACTGGGCTAGGGTAAACAAAAGCAGCACTGGAGAACACGGCCAGATGGGGACAAGATGGAACCCGGCTAACAGCAGCAGGAACTATCACCAACTGTCACAAATAGGATCTCATGCTGAGTGCTGACTGGCTGGGTAGAAGTTGCATATGAGTTAATGGGGTGGGAGGATAAGGAGAGGCACATGACAAGGAGGTAATATAAATACCTGGATGGATTAATCATCAGACTTTGCAAAATCAAAGGATTGCAGCATGAGGAGAGCTCTGCATCCCCCAAGCAGACATCAGCATCCATGCATGAGCATAGATACACAAGGCCTGATCTATTCCTTACCAACATAATTTTTGCTTTTGCAATTTTTTTTTTTAATTCAGAGTATTGCCCTGGAAAGAAATTCTCTCACAGAGAAACTGGCCCTCATAAAGGACACAAACCTGATTTATGGCAATTTTTAAATGAAGATTATACCTTTTAGAAAAATGTCCAATCTAGTTCACACAATAATTATTTTGGGAAGTTCTATGGCCTGTGTTATTCAGGAGGGCAGATTAGATTATCAAAGTAGTCCTTTCTGGCATTAGAATCTATGAAAGGCAATGTTTGATCAAAGCAAGAGGAAGTTACTGTACAGTCTCTTCAGCATTATTTGGTACAAACATATGCACACCAATTACAGGATGGAGTTTATTCTAGAAGCCTAGTTTTCCATTGCTATCATGGACAGTGGTTAGGGGCCTTGTCTACACACACTTTAAAATCTACTGAAGCTAAACTTAGGTAAAGGTTTGTGTGGACACTCTTATCCACAAAACAGATAGAACATGTACAGCAGAAGTGTGAGACCCCTGCTGAAATGCTTCAGCCTTGTCCTGCTTTTAAAGTAGTTTTAAAATGGCTTATGTCAATTGATCTTAAGTCTATTAATAACAGAATTACAATATTTAAATATGGTTTATATTAAATTCTGTTTGCATCAATTTAACTAGGTCTATTTAAAAAACTCATATTTTAGTTAAACTGGTGCAAGTTTGTGTAAAATCTGAATTAGAGAGAAGTGATTGAGATCCTAATCCAACAGAGCACTTAAGTATGTAAAAAGCTTCATTGACCTCAACTTTAAGGGATAAAAATAGAGTGAGTCCCATTGATGTCAATACTTAGTCCAGCTTCTGTTTTGATAGAAACTCAAGCATATACTTCAGTTATGCCTCAGATTTTGTATTATTTCCCTTTGTTTTCCTAGGTTATTTGTCAGAAGACAGAATTTAAAAAGCAGATGTCAGATTTAAACTAAAAAACACCATGTGATCTTGACTGTGAGAGAGAAGGGTCCCTTTGAAAGGATGCAAATTCAATGAGAGTTGAGGGCACTAAAACCCTCATATAATCAGGCTCCAACTTTTCAGTAAGAATATTTTAATACAAACAATTAAGTTTGCTTTAGTCCAAATTCTTTTATCACTCTTTAATTGTAAGGAGGCATGGTCTTTCATCTTTTGTCCACAGTTTATTTTAAAACTTGATGATCCTTTAACATGGCAATCATTATGAGGAACTATGTGGAAAACTATCTGCAAATATTTGGTGACATGGACAAAGCCCATGTGCTTCACACTACATTTCTTCAGAGTTACTGTAGAAACTCATTAATATATCTGAGCTCAGCAGCTGGCTGGCTTCATTAAGTATGCAGAACACTTCTTACTATATTATAGCAGCCAAGAAAGAAATCCTCTTTTCCCTACCCTCTCAAGTTGTTCTTGCCCCTTCTTTTCTAAACTTTTAATATAGATGTTACCATGGCTTTTTTTTAAGCTACATCAGTACTTACCCCCACCCCCCCAAAAAAAGCATGTGCAAGCCAATTAATTAATACCAATAATTATAGGTTTTTGTTTCAACTCTGAGGCAACTGAGGAGACTGTCACACAAGGGGATAGGAGATCCCTTTCCTTGCAGATCTCTGGATATGTGAAGTTCGGAAGCCCCTCTCCTTCCTACACTATAGTCTCCTTGAGACCTGTCCCACCAATGAGGACATTGGTCAGGAACACTGCAAGGATTCTTTCTGTTCCTATTCCCGCACAACTTTTACTACAGGGCTGTATAATAAGCCCCCTAATTCTTCTAGTACAATTTCATTGTGCAATATAAAATTCTAGTCTTTTTAAAAGCAAGATTTTTCCCTGTATTCTTGCAAAGTAGTTTACAGTATCTGTTCCACTCTACCTCCAATAGATATTGAGTTCCTAATGGAACTGCAAGCATTCAAGGCACTGTCATGGGTAATAAATAAATTATGAATGCTGGCATACTAAATATTTATTGGCATGCTTTCCCAGAGTCCACCAACTGGAAACCTTCAGGACAAGTCAATACACTTTAACTAGTCAGAATTGAAATCGCTGATATTCCCTATAAAAATGTTCAGAGGTTTAGAGTAGAGTAGTCACAAACCCTATGCTTCTTGATGTGATACACAAATACTGAGCATTTAGTTGCATTTGTAATTTACTGATTCAGGGACTTTTCAACTAACTGAAGTCACACCAAGGTCACTCCGCATACGAGAGAGAGCTTAAATCTCAGTCTTAAAAAAAATGTGCCATGAATCTTCCTTATATTTCAACTTCTCTGTTTATTTTTCAAACAGAACTCATAGGAGAAATCGACATTAAAATCTCAGTGTCAGCTGAAGAGAAAATAATCATTGCACAAACAACTGGTACCATTACTACAATTTCTATGGTAAAATGTAATATTAAAATGTGTCATGAACACATAGAATACCAAATCAACATATGTACCAGAGTCTATTGGAAATTAAATATTAGTCATCGCCACAAAACAAGCAGGGAAGCATGAAATTGCAGGTGTCAGATACGTACAAACAAAATACAATATAGTTTGGTCTAACAGTTTTATTGGGATGAATTTCGTATGACACATTGCTCGGGACAGCCAAGTGAAAAAGTCAAGTCTGCAGGTCATCCACCATGCAAATGACAATCAGACATTTTTTGAATTCTCTGTATGCTAGAGAATGTCAGTTCTCTGTATGCCAGTATTTTACAGAAAAACTATTGTAAAGGCGTTTTAAAGAGTTTACTAATAAACAACAATTACAATTTCTGTATCCCTTTACTTGTCAAGTTAGACTGCCTGAGTAGCATAAATCCAACTCCAGAGGTCTTGTGGGGAAAGGGGAAATGTAATAAATATATTTGATCTAAGAACAACCTTTTCTCAGTCAAGTCCCTTCTGAAAAGCTCACTTCCTCTCCAATGCCTGTAAGAAATGAGTCTGTTATAGTTTGGAAAACAAAATTTTAATTTTTCCATGCTTCCAGATTTCTTAGTTTGGTTACCTACCTTACAGTCTGTCTTTATTTTTATGTATTGTACCAAGTGCACTGTTTGTAAATATCTAAAAATTATCTAAATACCTCTTTTATTAAAATAATATTGTGATTCAGTACCTCTGACCAGGGCTCGGGGGAAGTGTTTTATATCCACCAGAAAGGATGAATTCTCAACTCTCCAATAGCTAAAGCCACTGTGACTAATCCTGATAGGTTTAAAGTCTTATATCTCATAACCTATCATTATTCTAGGACTAAATATACTGTCCTTTCTGCAACTCAGACCAGTGGTGTTTTGGGAAGAAGGACTCCACATCTGTGTGAAACAACTGTTTGTCTGTTTGTTTTAAATGTTAGCTCTTTAAAGGTGTTTAGAAGTGTGGCATTTTCAAAATAGTCCCAGCTGAGGTGGATTAGTAGGCTGAATACAGGTGAGGTGGTCAAAGTTGCATGGTAAATATAATTTATTACAAGAATATCACCACCACATAAGTTGTCTTAATATACATGCAAAGATAGCTCATGCATGCACCATATATAAACATACACACAAAAAAATTTCAGTAATGGGTATTGTGACAAAGTTCCTCCACCACCTTGGTAGGTCCTGTGCTTATTGGCAGATTTGCTCACCTCAGTGATCTTCCCCTCTGGTGGAATAAACCCTCTACTCTTTTTTTTTTTTTTTTAAATCACCCTCCTTCTTTCACTGCGCTGTACACACCAAAAATCCCACCGCTGACACCAGTTGTGACAAAGTTCCTTCTCTACCTTGGTGGGTCCTGCGCTTATTGGCAGATTTGCTCACCTCAGTGATCTTCCCCTCTGGTGGAACCCACAGTCTAGGTCAACTCCTCCTGTGTCTGATCAGGAGT
>NC_133773.1:28872805-28874577 GCF_003597395.2 Chelonoidis abingdonii
AGCAACTGCCATTTGGTTACCACGGTCCTAGGGATTTGTTTAGCCTGGGGCTAACATATCTGTTCCTCAGTACTTTACTGTAGCCATCTGGCCTTGCCCCATTACATATCCCCCCTCCCTCTGCTCAACACCATAGGGTTGGGCAACTTGGGACGCCAGGCAGTGTGCTCGTGAAAGACCATCAGCGTTGATGTGGTGGCACCCAGCCCTGTGCCATATGCAGAACTGGAATGGTTGGAGGGATAAGAACCGCCTGGTGACCCTTGCATTCTTTTCCTTATTTCTCCGCATCCACTGGAGGGAGGTGCATGGTCCGTCACAAGAGTAAATCGCCAACCAAAGAGGTAATAACGCAGTGTCTCCATGGCCCATTTGACAGCAAGGCATTCTCTCTCGACTACTGCATACTTCTGTTCTCTTCGGAGCAGCTTTCTGCTTAGATAGAGGATCAGGTGGTGTTCTTCTTCAATCATTTGTGACAGAACTGCCCCCAACCCCACCTCAGAAGCATCTGTCTGTAAAATAAATTCCTTGGTAAAGTCCGGGGCTATGAGTATGGGGTCATTACAGAGAGCCGCCCGAAGGTCTAAAAATGCCCCCTCCGCTGCATCGGTCCACTTCACCATGTCTGGACCTCGGGCCTTCACCAGGTCCGTTAGAGGACTTGCCCTACTGGCGAAATGGGGAATAAAATGTCGGTAGTAGCCTACCATGCCTAGGAACACATGGACTTGCTTCTTTCGGGTCAGCCGGGGCCAGTTTTGAATCACCTCTAGCTTATTAGTTTGGGGCTTCACTATACCCCTCCCTACAATATATCCCAGGTACCTAGCCTCTGCTAGTCCTATGGCACATTTAGCAGGATTAGAGGCGAGGCCAGCCCGCCTTAATGTGCGTAGTACTGCCTCAACTTTCTCCAAGTGGGTTCCCCAGGCTGGCATATGGATGATGACATCATCTAGGTATGCAGCTGCATAACTAGTATGGGGGCGCAGCAGCTTATCCATGAGGCGCTGGAATGTGGCTGGGGCCCCATGTAACCCAAAAGGGAGGACTGTGTACTGGAATAGCCCGTCCGGGGTGGAGAACGCTGTCTTTTCTTTAGCTTCTTTGGTCAGGGGAATCTGCCAATACCCTTTTGTCAGATCCAGCACAGTCAAGAATCAGGCACTACCCAGTCAGTCAACCAGTTCGTCGATGCGTGGTATGGAGTATGCATCAAATTGGGATACTTCATTCAGTCGGTGAAAGTCATTACAGAATCTCGTGGTACCATCAGGTTTGGGCACTAGAACGACTGGACTGCACCACTGACTGTAGGATTCTTCAATAACGCCTAATTCTAACATTTTCTTTACGTCAGCTTTGATTTCTTCTCTTTCGGCTGCTGGGATTCGGTAGGGTCTCAGTGTTACCTTGGCTCCGGGGATTATGCGGATATGGTGATAGGTCTCAGTCGTCCACCCCGGTTTTGTAGAGAACACATCTCAGTTGTGATTAATCATGTCGGCTGCCTCGATCTTTTGGATTGGCGTGAAGACGGGTGATATCTTCACTTGCTCATGTAAGTTATCCTCCTGGGGAAGGGTCTCCTGGGTGACTAAGCATGCCTCTCAATCATGTGAAGGTTTTAGAAGATTGATGTAGTAAATTTGCTCCAGTTTCTTGCAGCCTGGCTGCCGTACCTTATAGTTTACCTCTCCCATGGCTTCAGTCACTTCATAGGGTCCCTGCCACTGGGCCAACAGCTTGCTTTCTGCTGTGGGCACCAG
>NC_133773.1:28874602-28957883 GCF_003597395.2 Chelonoidis abingdonii
CAGGCAGGGAGCGAGAACAAGGAAAGGAGGCGTTGTGAGAAGCTGAGCAAGAAAGCACAAGGACAGACGAGAGGGGTGCGGCTGGAGGACTGAGGAAATATCAGACGAATCAAGCAGTACAACACCAGGCAGACAGTCCGTGTAGAAAAAGAAGGTTGGAGAAGCCAGGGAAGACTCGGGAGGTGAGCGACATGCAGCCTTGACAGAGGACACAGTGGACAGCTGCAATCCACAGACCTGGGCTGAAACCCGAAGTAAGGCAGCCGGTTCCCCCAAACCTGCCAACGCCGACAGACAACAGACAAGAGCCTGAACCACAGACGTGGTCCACCAAAGAAATCACTGAGAATGAAGCAATATCCGCCAGTAACACAGACCGCACCAAGGAAGGAGGAACTTGCAAACGGTCAGGGGGATTTTTGGGGCACAGGCAACGGTGAAGAAGGAGGTGATTAAAAAAAAAAAAAAAAGATAGAAGGATTTTTCAACCACAAGGACGACGGAGTGCGTGACGGAGACAAGCCCAACGCAGGCAGCAAGAGCGACCCGGTCAGCAGCCACCTCAGAAGAAAGCATGCAGCGCAGCAAGAGACGTATCCCGCTGATGATACAAGCGCTCAAGGACGAGCTATGTTGCGGAAACTGGAACAACAGGAAAGACCCTACAGAGCGAATCGGCCAGAGGACATCGGCCAACGTGGCAGCCATGCTGCAGAAAGACGGGAGATATTAGAACAACCTCTCCTGAGGGACACCCCTACGAGCCCGCCGCGACGATCGGGGTCTGCATCTTGCCCGCAATCCTGTGTGGGGAGGACCCAGAAGCCTACCATAGACCCCTAAGAGCGCAGCAGACCACTCCCAGCTGAAGTAGAATCCGGCCAGATCGAGGTAACGACCACCAGTGCGGGCCCAGTGGTACAGAGGGGAGGACCAGGAAACAATAACCGGTGTCCCAATGGAGACCCCATCCATCCGCACGAAAGGTGCAAACAGAGTCCGGATCCGGAAGAAGATACTAAGAGTTCCGGGCACGACCCAGTACATAAGGGCACGCACCTAGATCGCCACAATGGTAGCCAAATATCTTCCACCGATGACGAGATGATCACGCGGTAAAGAAAGACACAGACAGCCAGAATGACCGAACACCAAAGGAACCCCTTTCGAGCAAAAACACCCCACCCCAACCGAAAGGTGGAACAGCCAAAACCTGGGGAAGTCCAGGGGACGAAGAGGCTGAAAACCACAAGAACCCTAGAAGAAGGATTGCCTGAGGGGGGAACCCTGGAGAAACCCCCTAGCCCACAGAAGAGGAGAATGATAAAACAATTATATGGACTTATGCATGTGGGGAAGGGGGACACGATACACACGTGTCGCCAGCACCGAAGGAGCGATAATCACTGGGGGATTGGTGTAGGTCCCAGTGCGCCCTTCCAACTTGCGCGCGCAATATAGCCCCGATAACTACACACAGAGCCAGTGAAGATAAATGACGTAAGACAAGCACTTGTGGACTGGGGAGGCTATCACCCTAACGTGGTCGGCTGAGTAAAAAGTAGCCAGCTGCGCAAGCCAAACGCGTAGCAGGACGGGTGTGCAGGGGCCATGAGCCCATTACCGGTCCACCACCCATAGAAATAGACGAAGGTGTCAGGAACCCATTCGGTACGTGGGCGTACATCTAAACTCTCCATATCCTGGTGATTGGAGGATCTACCAGGGTGAGAATACTCCCCCGGGAGAGGCTGAGGGGGAGACCCTGTGGCAGCAAGCTCACACTGGGGGAATGTCACCCCCAATGTTTCAAAGTTTCCAAGATCTAGCTCAGCCCCCCCAAAGGCCCGGAAGACAAAAAAAGAAAGGAAGGCCGCGAGGCTGTTGGGACCCGACCTGACCCAGCCAGAGAACCGCGCAGTAGCAGTGGACACTAGCAGCCATCAGAGAACGATCAGCACGGAAGGAGCCGACGCCCAGCCGTGATGGCAACGTGCCGGCCACTGGAGCTCAGGCAGGTGATTCCGAGAGAGACTGTCGGAGGGAACCACCAGAGGACCCAGAAATGAAACTCAGGAAAGAATGCGAGATAATGGGATACCGTGGAGGGGAAATGCGGGGACCAGACCCTAACGGAGATGAAGAAAGATCGCCTGTACTGGGACAAAGGCAGAGCAGAATATATCAAACTCGGAGCCCCGAAAACAGCAAAAAGCCAGATAGCTCGCCACAGTCACTTGGAGACATAGGGTAGACAAACGCCAGCCAGGACGGCGGAGGTCTTCTGGCCAGGATGAAGAAAAGGGAACAGGAGTACAGAAATCAGCGATACGCACCTCTTGCCAGAGTCAGCACATAGCCCCGCCCACACTTGGGGCCCCTTTGAACTCTCCAATAAAGGAGTACCGATTGAAGCATCAGCCATGATCGATTGGGCCCCAGAGAAGACAGCGCGGGCCACTCAACAATGTGCTTGACTAACTAGGCAATCACGATCCCAGAGCCGTCCCCCTAGCAACACAGCGCCAAACAAAGCTAAGGACCAGTACAGATCCGGCCCGGGGGGCTATCCCCAAGGAAATACTGACGATCAAGGACACGTTCGGCCAAGCGAGGAAAGATCGCGTTCAGCCCGACAACCCTACGGACCCCTCTTAACACCACAAACAGACGGCCTTGGGAAAGGTTCAATAAGGACGCCAAAGGCCATGACAGGAAAGTGGAGCCGGGAGGGAAAGACTGGAACCCAGCCTTACCCAGGTGTCCGCCACCGAAAGGCCCACGAGGCGCCACGGTTTCTCTCTGTCGACTACTATATGGCGCACCCCCGAGGCATAGATAACCCAGACCGAAAGAGGACCAAAAACCCAGAAGAAACATAGTCGAGCGTAGATTACAGGATGAGATCGGACGCCCGCTACATACAGTACGGAACACGAACAAGCACAAGAGCCCAACACCATATAACCACCAGCAAGCCAGTGTCCTAGCCAGGGACAAAAATAGTCCGGTGACCACAGCAGAAAGCAAACGTGCCCAGGGCAGGAACCCTATAATACTTGCCTGACTGGAGTGAGCTCCTTTTTAAACCCAGGTGCCCTGATTAGCCTGCCTTGATTGGCTGCAGGTGTTTTAATCAAAGTAGCTATCTCCACTGCTTTCTAGAAAGATCTTAATTGGCTCCAGGTGCCTTGATTAACCTGAAGCAACTGCCATTTGGCTACCACGGTCCTAGGGATTTGTTTAGCCTGGGGCTAACATATCTGTTCCTCAGTACTTTACTGTAGCCATCTGGCCTTGTCCCATCACAGTATCTAAAGTTAGTTTTAAGTCCATATTTAGGACTTGATAAGTGGCCTAATTTTCAAAAGTTGCTCAACACTTCTGAGAAACAGACCATTTTTTTAATTATGTCAATACTGATAGAGTAGAATTTTCAAACGTGCCTAATTGAATTAGGTGCTTAACTCCCACTAAGTGTTAAAAGGAGGTAGACACCAAACTATAAGGCACTTTTGCAAATCTCACCCTTAAGAGCCCAACGTTAGGCACTCAGTTTTGAAAAGCTTGGCTCTTTAGTATGAGCTGAACTTTCTCCAGAGAGCACGTCTTAAAGGGACACTGTTAACTTAGTTTAGGCCCAAAATAAATAGAAAAGCTTTCATGAACTGTTTTTAAATGTCAAAGAACACAGGAGTGGTGGGTTTTTTTAAATTATTCAAACATCCCCCTGTAGAGTTGAAAACTGAAACACCACAGTATTATGGCAATATAATAAGAACCTGAACTGTCTCTGAATAAAAAACAAATGGATGGTCTGTTTCTAGTTCTGATACGGTGCCACGGGGTACTCTACTCACCACAGAAAGGCACTGGCCTCCTGGTTTCTCTAGGGATTAGCTCTTCCAGGCTGACATCCCTCCTGTGGTGGCTCACTCTGTCATTCTCCTGGTCTTGCTCGCTTCGGACTCGACTGCTCCCCTTCATGGTTTGGCCCTCCTGCCAGCTCACTGTAGTGCTCCCATTCCAGGGTATCAGACTCTCAGGACCCATTATCCCAGACATGCCTTCCTCTAACAGCTCCTTAACGGCACTACTGCCCAGTGCGTGGTAGGGTAGGGGCAGCCAGGCCCACCCACTACACTGGGTTCCAGCCCAGGGACCCTACAACAAGCAGTGAAGGTCTGCATAGTCTTGAATCTTACTGCTGTAACCCTGAGCTACTTCCTACCTTCCATATCTTCTCTCCACCTCAGAGAGTGAATACAATCTCTCTGCCACCCCCTTCTACTCTCAGCTACCGGCCATTATACAGGCCCTTCCTGTTCCTGTCCAGCTGAGCTTCCTCTTTAATTAACCCTCGTTATGCCCTGGCTCTTCTTCAGGTGCAGCCTAGGCCGTTACTTGGCCCACCTAGCCACCTTCAAGTCTTCTGTGTGGTAAAATGCACAAAAGTAAAACAATCAGAATAAAAGTAAATTGGGTTTTTTAAGGTTCTTTCAGTTGTAATGTTTTCACCGTGTGAGGTGTCACATCTGCAAGGTAAAGAAAGGATTTTAACCAACTTTTTAGCATTGCACTTCAACATTTCGAAAATACAATTTAAAAAGTTAATCACACACATTTTGAAAGCTGGAGCATTGTATAAACTTACTGGGCTGAAATAAACCTCAGAAATACACAATTTGCCATTAATATAACACAGAAGGGCAAATAAACAAAAAATCCTTTAATGTGGTGAACCTCAAAGCCATTATTTACCCCAGCTCTGATTTCATTTACTTTATGGTCCATAGGGTGGCACTGTGTGCTTGTTAATACAGAGCAAACTGATTGTTAACTAGGTTGCAGATGCTAGGGATTTCTTTAAATGTTTGTTTGATGTCTAAAGTTTTTCTTCCAGCCAAAAAATCCCCAGTTCAAATAAATTTCAAATAAAAAAAATCATCATGTACTCAGACTCACATTAACAGCTGAGGTTAAACAATAACAGACCATGATACATACCAGAAAGCAACCAAGAAAGCTCTTACAATTAAGTGTATTTGTGAATGCTGAATGCTGATTCTCCTTTGTATAGCTATGGTATATATTACATTTCAAACACAAACATATGGACTGATTACAGTTATTAAATTTAACATTTATAAAAAATCATTTGATTAACAGATGAATACACTAAATATGCAGTTATTCTACATAGGGGGGAGGGATAGCTCAGTGGTTTGAGCATTAGCCTGCAAAATCCAGGGTTGTGAGTTCAATCGTTGAGGGGGCCACTTACGGATCTGGGGCAAAAATTGGTCCTGCTAGTGAAGGCAGAGAGTTGAACTCAATTACCTTTCTGTGGTCCCTTTCAGTTCTAAGAGATTGGATAATCTCCAATTACCTTTTTATATAAAAATAAAATCCAGGTAAATGCTCATAAAGCAATTGTGGGAAGACAAATAATAGATCTAAACATTTCAAATAGGTATTATTTTGTAATATGCTCATGGGTTTTTTTATGTAAGATATTCCTATTAGTAATTGCACTTTAGAACAAAACTTTTAAACTAATTTAACAAAATGTATATATAAGCTTAAATGGAACACAGTCAGAAGTGCAGTTATGTTAGATATCTGATGTGCATTCTGATCCTGATTTTCACAGGTACAGACTGAACATAGGGTTGCTCCTTTCAAGCATAAAAAAAAAAGGGGGGGGGGGGACACCTGGGATGATCCTGAGCCCATAAAACTGGACAGCTGGCAGAACATACTGAGCACTCTTACAGATTTCCCAGGAAAGCTCCCTCAAACAAGGGACAATCCCAGGAAAACCTGGACAGGTGGCAACCCTAATTGAGCATCCGCAGCTTCCACTGACTTCAGCTGAAATCATGGGTGCTGTGCACTTCTGAAAATGAAAACTCAATTGTGCAGAGCCCTATTCTTCCACCGCAGCAACTCCCACTGACTTTAATCAGAGTCACTTGTATCGGATTGCAAATAACTTGAGCTGCTTCTTTCACAAACCTGTTACACATTCTCATTGCATTAGTGTACATGTATTCTGGAATTAAAAGGCCAAATCCTCAACTGCTATAAATCTGCATAGTTTTGTGGATTTAATCCAAAGCATATATATTGGATTATTTTCCACTAAGTTTGTGCTGCTCTCTCAGTTTCACATTCTTAAATGTTTTACTTTAAATCTAATGCTTTCAAATCCATAAAATATTTTGAATTTTTTTTTCAGACTTCAGATAGATCAGAACAACATGCATCAGAAAAAGATGACAAAATCATTCAGACCAATATCTTTATTAAATGCTGGTGAAAGATATTTCAAGATCACACTGTTATCATTCACCTTAAAATTCCTTGCAGACAGAGAG
This sequence comes from Chelonoidis abingdonii, assembly GCF_003597395.2. Classification (NCBI taxonomy): domain Eukaryota; kingdom Metazoa; phylum Chordata; order Testudines; family Testudinidae; genus Chelonoidis; species Chelonoidis abingdonii. The sequence goes on from NC_133773.1 coordinate 28,880,983, forward strand.
ATTTCTTTTCCATTGGCCTGATGAGCTAAAAACTACATACAACAGAAGAACCATCCAAAAACCCCAAGGGCTATGAAGACCAAATATTAACAGATACTTTCAGAACAAAGCATACTCTGACTCATTTCAAATGTCGGTAATTTTCTATCATTATCCGGAGACGCACAGCAATGACGACAAGATTTAAAAAGTAAGAAGGAGAAACTGTTCACTAGAAAAGATGTGTTTTAATATTACACCTAAAGGTCAGCTACACAGATTGGAGGGATGTGCTTTCCGCAACCAACACTTGCTGACCTAATTAACACTAGTTTTTAAATAACTTTACCTCAGTGGTATCATGGCTGCAGTTTACCAACTAGTTCACAGATGAGAGACTATTCAGAAATTATTCCTTGCCCTTGCTTGTTGCCTGGATTAGTGACAGAGTTCGAGAGATCTGTTTCCATGACAGGCAGATTGACAGGGGATAGTCAATTCCTGTTCAGCCTTCATCCCAGGATATGGGCTTTTGATAGACAGAAGAGCTGCTCTTGAATCTACATAAGTTTCCTTGGTCACCCTTGAGGCAATGCCTTTAAAGGCATATGTTCAGGTGATCCAATCATTTTAAAGATCAGAATCATATTAAAGGGACACAAGACTTTTTTTTAAAATCTACATTCTGATTGAGCACCCTATAAATAGTAGGACCACCATTTTTTACAGAAATTTCCTTTTAAAAACACCAAAAAAAACTTTATCAAGGATTTTTCTGCTTCCCTGTTGGGTATTTATAAGTTTTTTCTTAGCCAGGGTAAAAGTGACTGACAAGACCGTGGAAGCAGTGAAATGGATTATACACTAAGTGCTGTCATATAAAGAAAAAAATCCAAATTTTTCATACAGAAGTATGATTTAAGTCTATTTTAATTTATTTCTATGACACAATGTATACAGTGTATACTTATTCCTACCGTTTGAAGGCAGCAATTACATCCAATCTGCAGGGGGAGGTTCACTGACAGTCCTAGGTCATCTTTGAAAATGGGACTGAGGTACCTATGTCACAGAGGGTATGTCTACCCTGAAATTAAAACCCTGTGGCTGCCTTTTGCCTGCTGGCTTGAGCTCCCAGGGCTCCGTCTAATGGTCTGTTTAACTGCAATGTAGATGTTCAGGCTCAGGCTGCAGCCTGGGCTCTAGGACCCTGCAAGGTGGGAGGGTCCCTGAGCCTGAATAACAACACTGCAATTACACAGTCCCTTAGCCCAAGCCTGTGAGCCTGAGTCAGGCCAGCTGCAGGTGTCTGATTGCAGTGTAGACATATCCTGAAGGTATGTCTTCATTGCAGAGTTAACTCTGGCTCTTACTTGGCTATTGCACTAGCCCTCTCACCTGAGTTTGGTGGTGCTTTCAAGCCAGGTTATCTGGATCATCTGCGGGTACAGGCTTTCACTAAGACCGGTAACCCATTCCCTTTGTAGTGTGAACACAGGCTAAACCACTTCAGTGCTGATAGTCCTTCAGTGCCTTCCCACCATTCCCCCTGCACACTAGAGGACAGGAGTTCACCCAAAATTCTCTGGGAAAGAATCAAAAAGTGTCCCAGCTTACTGGAGCACAAAGAACCATGGGATATGCCCCCAGAAGTCCTATCAATACACACAGGTGAGTGCAGCACCAGCAAGGACAGCAATTTGGGTATAGCTTTAGGTGTAGTGGCTCATACCCAGGCTATGCTAATCTGGGTGCCAATCACCTAAGTTAACTCTGCAGTGAAAACATCTTTTGTGGCACTTTTGGAAGTTTTACCCCATATGACTATCAATTCAAATTGAAGGACTAGAGGACACAGTCATTAAGGGAGTTTCTGCTATTTTCTTACACTTTGCAAATTCAATTATTCCCCCTCCTTTTTTACAAAGGCCCATTAGAGACTCTGTTCTTCCATCCAGCTGGTGAAGCTGTTTTCTGGAGTTGTACATTTAAAATGTATCCTTTAGTTTCCAAACTGTTACATGCTAAATAGCTCAAAGAACTAACTTAAAAATTTGCAAAGGGAAGTCATAACACTTCACATTATTTTAGTAGTAAAAATAACCTTTAGTCAATGAGTAAGAGCTCTTCCTTTGTCCCGAGGTTTGAGAATAGACAATCTTTGGTCCAGGCTTGTGGTAATAATAACAATAATATAGAAATGACAAACAAACAAAACGACTTACTGACAAGTATCTAAGACAAACTGTAGAATAACCTTTCATTTTAAGGTATTACTTATAAAATCATTAATTTACATACTCCGTGGAAGCCAACCTTCTTGGCAGATGTGTCAAAGCTTAATTCATGGTCAAAAGCATTAATGATACGGGCAGCCAACTTGAGAGGGGAAATGCATGTTGCTGGGAAAAGGGGCTGCGTGCATCTAGACTGTGCAGCTCTAACACAGATGATTGATACGAGGCAGAAACGAATTGAGTACTAGAGAAGTACAGAAGAGAAAGTTTTCCCAGTAACATATACAGACTGTGCCATATTCTGCTTTCAGTTACACAGGTACCACCGCATTAACTTCAAGTAAGGTTGAAGCTATTTAACTGAAAGCAAAATTTGACCCTTTGTGCATACTGTACTGAGTCTTTGTACTTCCTTTGTTTATCAGAGTTAAAAAGAATCCAGTGGATAAAAGACTGATTATAAAATTAGGTTCTATTTTATTGCATTATTTTGTTAATAAAATCGTTGGTTTCACATCCTACTTAGTGCTGACAGAGCACCAGATTTGTTTCTAAAACACTGTTCAGCTAAAGGAGAGCTGTCTCGTGATGACTGAAAGAGTTCCAAAACATCTTTAAAATAATGAGGGAGGTGGGGATGCACAGGGGGCATTAGCTTTTAAACTTATCTGCTTACTGCACATCAAGGGATCTTTCCCTCTGTGCTGCCAGCTTTCCTCAAAGACATTAAAGCACAGGTGCTGTTAAATGATTTACAGCTGAGTACAGTGAGATATGGAATTCAACAGATGTTCACAAATCTTCCCTCTACATTGCTTATGTTTAGATGACTGTCCTTTTGTCTTAGGGCTGTGCCCTTGATTCGTAAGTGGAGGTTTTTGTGGGCATAGTTTTTTTTATTTATTTTTTTAAAAGACAACACTGACAATATCTTAGTGAAGAATTCATATTTTATATCAGAAACACAACTAGTGTAGTGGCTCAAGAGAAGTTTTTAGGATACTGACTCTTGCTTAGCACACTGACTGAAACATTTTAATTTCAGCAACCTTTTATTCTCTGGGGTGCCTTCAACAAGCTTGATTTAGAGCTTTTTTCTATAGCAAGATCGAACTGCTAGGCCCTAATTCAGCAAGATACTTAAGCATGTTCCTAATTTTAAGCTTGTAAGTAGTAGTGGCACATGCTTAAGTATCTTAGGGCCTCAGTCTCTAAACGGGACCATTTCAAGTACCTTCAGAGCAAAACACAGAAAGACCTCCGTCAGATACAAGACAACTGGTGGGAGATCAAAGCCAAAGAATTGAGCACTATGCTGAGACTCACAACTCAAAGATGTTCTTCAGTGCTATTAAGACTGTCTATGGACCTTCTAAACCAAGGACCACCCCATTGCTCTCATCAGACAACACAATGCTGATTAAAGATAAAGAAGGCATCAACGAAAGATGACGAGAACACTTTAGCAACCTTCTCAATAGATCATCAACTGTGAATAATAATGTCCTCAATGAAATTCCACAACAACCTCCTCTGTCAGAGCTTGACTTTCCACTCACTATAGATGAGATTAAGAAAGCTGTTAGCCAGATGAGTTCAGGAAAAGCTCCTGGAAAAGATGGGATACCAGCAGAGATATATAAAGCAGCAGGTCCAGCAGCACTAGCAGCATTCCACAGCGTGATCATCAGCATCTGGGAGGATTAAAACATACCACAGGACCTCCATGATGCTACTATTGTCTCTCTTTTCAAGAACAAAGGCAGAAAAGCAGAATGTGGAAACTACAGAGGCATATCCCTCCTCTCCGTTGGTGGGAAGATCATCGCCCGCATCATCTTGAACCGCCTGATAGCCAGTATTTCAGAGGCAAATCTACCTGAAAGTCAATGTGGTTTCCGACCTGGCAGGAGCACAGTCAACATGGTGTTTGCTGTCAGACAAATACAAGAGAAGTGCATTGAACAGAATATGCACCTGTATGCTGTCTTCATAGATCTGACAAAGGTGTTTGATACCATCAACAGGGAAGCCCTTTGGACCATTCTAACACGACTTGGCTGCCCAAGAAAATTTGTCCAGATTATACGCCTTTTTCATGACAGCATGACAAGTGAAGTATTGTCTGATGGAGCCACATCAGCCCCCTTCAACATTGCCAATGGAGTGAAACAAGGATGTGTTCTTGCTCCTGTCCTATTTAACCTGTTCTTTGCATGCGTCCTTAACCATGCAATGAAAAATCTGGACCAAGGTATATATTTGAAATACCGGCACGATGGTTCACTTTTTGACCTCCGTCGCCTGAATGCAAAGACTAAGACAGTGCAGAAACTCCTTCTTGAAGCACTCTTTGCTGACGACTGTGCTCTCATGGCTCACACTGAAAATGATCTTCAGCACATTGTCAACAAGTTTGCTGAGGCCTCACAACTCTTCAGAATAACTATCAGCCTCGGAAAGACAGAATTTCTTCATCAACCCGCATCTGGATCAAATGCTTCTGTCCCGAGTATCTCCATTGACGGCACTCATCTTAAAGTAGTGGAGAACTTTAAATACCTGGGTAATGTCATATCCAGTGATGGATCACTGCATAATGAGATCAACGCACGAATATCCAAAGCAAGCCAGGCACTTGGCTGTCTGCATGTCAAAGTTTTAAACCACCACAACATCCAGATGTCAACAAAACTGCTTGTGTACAGAGCTGTTGTTCTCATCTCTTTTGTACACGTGCGAAACATGGACACTATATAGGTGTCACATCAAGCAGCTTGAAGCATTCCACATGCGTTGCCTCCACAACATTATGAAGATCTGCTGGCAAGACAAAGTGCCCAATCTCGAGGTCCTCAAGAGAGCCCAGATGACAAGCATCAAAATGATGATCATGAAGTCACAGCTACGTTGGACCGGTCATGTCAGCCGCATGGATGCCAACAGAATTTCTTGCCAGCTTCTGTATGGTGAGCTCTCCCAGGGCATCCAGCATATAGGTCATCCACGGAAACGTTACAAGGACACCATCAAAGCCCATCTGCAGTACAGCAGTATCAAACATAGGGACCTTGAGGATGTCGCCAGCGACAGAACACAGTGACGTGCAACAGTTAGAAACACCTGCATCGCCTTTGAAGAAGACCACTGCCGGTGTCTACAAGAGGCACGCGAACGACATCACAGAACATCAGCAGCGCACAACCCACTGACCACGAACTTCCCATGCACCATCTGCAGCAAAATGTGCACCTCTAGAATTGGCTTGTACAGTCATCAGAGGGCACACCATGAGACCAACAATATATGATCTGCACAGATCTGTCATCATCAGATTGATGGACTACCAAGACCTTAGATCACTAACATATTAAAATTGCTTCTGCATTGTACTACTACATAGTCATCAAACAGTATCATTGCACAAACTGGAGCAATAGCTGTGCAGTTATGAATTTAAAACAGTAAAAAACAATTTGGGCAATGGAATGATGCTACATATGTCCCTCAGCAAAACATCGGCCACAGCATGCATCTTTCCATGCATATGTCATTCACATGGTAACTAAACAGGTATGTGATTAATTTTATGTAGCATTCTACTGCGGATCTGGAAATAGTTATCATGAAGATCTGGAAATCATCTAAGAACAAAGCCAAGGTATTGTTTTCAAAACCTGATGTAAAATTTTTGAGTGACCTGCTTATCAGCTGACATAGGTAATAGTAAAATCTTTAGTGACACTGGTCAGTCTTCTCTGGAAAACAGAATTGATACAGCTGATACTATTTATAAACATGTTCTGTGGAGCATTGTACCCATCTTCCCCACTGGAAATAACAATCCTCTATCAAAGGAAAGAACTGTTTTTACAATAATTGTTAAAAGCTGCTGAAAGAGAGTAACCTCACTATTAGTGGCAACGCTGTTGGCGCAGATGTTTTGCTCTCTATCAGGTCTTCTCCCTTAAAAAGCTAGCTACTTTACATCTCAGATAGGACTGGAAATCAGATCATGTGACCTGAAATAATATATCCACTTTGCATAAAAGGCATTGTGAGTTGCTTGATGGTAACGAAACTCACTTTTCCTAGTCAGGTGAGTTATTGGGGGTATGTGGACTTTTTCTTACAACTGGAGAAAAGAGAAGAGTTAAAGAGAGTCAAATATGATCTACATTTTAAAAAAATAAACCAAGACTAGACTTAAATTCATTCCAACCCTCACTTGTTCTCATGCATCTGCCTGATAATCACACGTTTCAGAGCCATGTTGCATCTACCATACCCCTGCTGAATTCTCATGCAAGCAGGAAAACAATGGATATTCCCATGGAGTTCACTCCTTCCATCCACAGGGCCCCCTATATCTGAACTCCCCAGATGAGCCCCCTCACATTCAGACCCCCACCCCACTGAGCCCCAACCACCTGAACCTGGACCCCCACCCCTTTAAGTTCCACTCCCCCAGGACTCAGACCTCCCCCCCATCTCCCCACACCCGGACCCCCCGCCTAAGCCTCAATCACTGTCAGCTGGATCCCCTGAACAGTCCCATTGCCCCTGCACCCGGAAACCCCGAATGAGCCCCTGTGCATCCAGATCTCCCACTGAGCTGCCTGCACCCATAGTGCCCCACACCTGGATCCCCTGACACTAAGCACCTCCACACTTGGATCCTGCTGGTCTGAGCCTGCCTACCCACACCTGGTGTGCCTTGTGCAGAGGGGCAGAGCCCCAAGGTGTTTGTGGGGCAGGCCCTGCCCTTGCACTGTGTCAGGGTTGGATGCAGCCTCACTGCCGAGTCCCTGTACTAAAGTACACGGGGGCTTCCGGGTCATCTCCCACCTCAACACAGCCAGTGGCCTGTGCTCCCCACTGCCATGCTGGAGCCATATTTATTGGCACATAACATTTGCAGAGTTTTGCAGAATTTTAAAATACTGTGCACATAATTTTTATTTTTTGGCACAGAATTCCCTCCAGAGTACATGGTGCAGAAATTGCAGGCGGCTATGCTGACTTTTTTCTTCCACTCTCATTGCTTTCCTGGCTGTATGTTCATGGGATGGGGCAATCCACAACCAGGCTGCTCCAGGCTCTCCTAACCCCTCCCAAACTACCCACATCGATTCCTACCCCACCTCCAACAAACCCAACCTTTGTCTGTCCTAGGCTTCTTGATCAATCCTATCCCTGTCCCCTACCACTCCCCCAAACACCGTGGCTCTTTACAGCTGCCATTCTCTTCCAAACTTTCTCCATCAACAAGAGGTTCAGGAGACAAGCTCTTGACTGGACCTTTCACACGCACACCTGCTTCCACTGCTCAAGGGACTCTGAGGAGGAAATCAGGAGCTTGTTCGTACTAGTTGGAAATGCCACACATTATATTACATGAAACTTGGCAGCTATGCTTGAGGTGAAAGAATGACCTCTAATAGAAATTAATTCCGTGTTGTCCTTTTCACACTTCAGTGAGCAACATTAACTATAAACTTCAGTCAACTTAGATACACATAAGAGAGGGGCAGAGAAAATGAATGTACATAAACATACTTGCGGCACCCATCTGTCTAGAAAGCTATGGATGGAAGTTATTACTCTACATAAATCTCTCATCTCTCATGAGTATCAATTTATTTCACTCAGCCATAACTCTACATTGAAGTGATCTTGCCACACAGATTATAGGCAAGTGCAAGATTTTGGACACTTCGGTTTTTTTGGATGCCCAGCTCGAGTCATCATGAAGAGGCCTAATTTTCAATAAGTGCTGAGCATAAAGACTTGGAAAATGAGACCCCTTCATGGTGATTCAAATTGGGAACCCCAGAATTGGATTGTGCAAAATCACTAGTCACTTCTTACAGTCCTGGGTCATGGCCCATGTTTTCTATAGGACAATAACTCTTCACTGTGCCCGCCAACACACATCCAAATCAGTACAATAGTCTGCAGATTGATCATTTCTGTATCAAATTTAAGAGATTTTATACTGCCCAGACATTCTATTTCAAATTGAAAGTGAGTGTTTGCATTGTACAAGTTGCTATGGAAAAGAAAAGAGAAGTTGGAAGTTTGACAGTAGAATAGGGGACTGTTAGGGATTTTGGCGTTAGGGTAGGCATGGTAGGCGAATTTGGTTACCAAGCAATGAAGACTCTCATACCAGAGAGACAATGAATCTCCTCTTCCCTTTCCCCTTATGCGCAAGGATGGAGATAACTTTAAATTTGTAGGAAGAGAGTTTTGAATTCCATCTTCTCCAACAACCTGACCTGCTGCATTTCACTACAAAATCTATTACTAAATCCCAGGAGCACCATTTCAGATTTTGGTAAGGGGGAGGAGGGACTTTAACCGTGATTCCAGAGACCAATTAGGGTCCTGGAAACTCTAGGTTTTTTGCAGATAATAACTTAGAAATTAGCTGACAAGAGCACTGTATCCAAATCCTATATAAAGACAAATAAATATTAGACCCACTCAGCTTTAATACTAGCATGTTCTGACATCTTTTGTCAAGTCATTTAGGAGACACTGGTTAGGTTTAAAATTTTAATGTATATTCTTTGTTACTGACTCTTGAACACAACAACTGAAACAACTGAAGAAAAATCTAGATTACTTTCCATCATTTAGGCTACTTACTTTTTACAGTTCACCAAGGAATAGATCATTTAGCTTTTGGAAACATCCTACTAGGGCAAGGCCCTGTAAATTTATACTGCACCTGCTTGGGGCTCTAGGGGTGTTACCATACTATAAATGATAGACTAGAAACTGACTTTAAATAGGAATTAAACTTTCAAGTCACTTTCACAGTATTGCCAACCCCAAATGTTCAAAATCATGAGTCAGGCTCACCAAAATTACAAGGCTGGCTTAAAAATCATGAGTTTATGTAAAAAATAATAGATTTGATGTTCTTTTTGAGACTTTGGGGTGCACTGAGGTCACATTTTGAAGCTTTCTTCACAGCCACAAGGGCTAGAAAGTTACTTTTTCTTTAAGAATGAAGGCTGAAATCATCACATCTCCACTTGATTCCTGGAGCTGGGCCTTAAGGAAAACAATAATTATCAAGAGATTCATCACAAAATCATGAGGAGTTGGCAACACTGCTTTCACCTTTGTTTAAAGGTTAGTTACTTTCCAGAAGGCTCTTGAACACAGTGACTGAGTTGCAGTTCTCACAAGAGAATATTTAAACCCAAATACCAAGAAAATTACACATTTTAAAGTTGAGGGGGAAAAATGAGTCTTCTGGGGTATATCAAGGCCACTGCAGGCAGGAAAGGAAACCAAAACAGGCACAGGAGATCTGGGCAGCTCAAAAAAAAAAACTTGGAGGGTCAAATCTTCCAGTCCTTAATCAGGCAAAACTTCTATTGCCATCACCACTTCCACTCATAGATATTAACATGTGCTCTATAACTATACACTTCATACTTAAATATCTGGGCAGTCTTATCCAGGGCTACATATTGTATATGCCTTGGCTCAGAGGCTATATTTTCTGGCATATTCTGAAGAGTGCTGAGCACACAGATGTGCCCGGAGAATAATACAAATCATGACAGTAATTGTCAACTTTATGGACACTGTGGATGCAATTTCTGTTCTTTGTTCTGGAATTGGCCTGAATATAGCTGAAACCCTAAGAATTTGAGGAATAAACACATCTGATACTCATACGACACTTTCTCATTCCGTCCTACTCTCAAATTCAAAACAAAAAATGACAAAACAAAAAGGTTTTCAGTTAAAATGTAAAATTTCACAGCAGCTATTGCTCCACCACCCAGCACTGGGCAGAACCTGCCACCCGCTGGGGGTTAAGTGATCTCCTTTCATCTAACACTGGTTCTCCTTCTTCATCCTTTCAGCCCCCTGTGCTGTTTTTCATTGACATCCTTCCCAGTCACCTGGGACCACTTCCTGGAGTCTCAGAGAACTGACCTTCTTGGTTTTGCTCCCAATTATCAGAGTCCTCTTTTTCCTCCATCATACAGCAGAGAAATAGCTCCCTATCCACTGGATCAGCCAAGCCCTGAAAGACCTGGGTTCTACTCTGCCCATGGATTTCATGTATGACCTCTGGCTAGTGCCTTAGGGACAGAGTTTCAAAGCCTTTTAGGCACCCAAAGATGCAACCAGGCATCTAGTGGTGTTTACAAAACAGCTAACCTTCTAGGTGCTTTTGAAAATCCCACTATGTGGCTGTCATAAACAGATAGTTAAGGGTTAATGTCTCTTTTACCTGTAAAGGGTTAACAAGCTCAGTGAACCTGGCTGACACCTGACCAGAGAACCAATCGGGGGACAAGATACTTTCAAATCTTGGTGGAGGGAAGTCTTTGTTTTGTGCTTTTTGGGTTGTTCTTTGTTCTCTCTTGGGATTAAGAGGAGCCAAACATGCAACCATGTTTTCTCCAATCTTTCTGAAACAGACTATCATGTTCTAAATAGTAAGCACTAGATAGGAGGCAAATTAGTCTTTATATTTGTTTCCTTGATTTGCAAATGTGTATTTTGCTAGAAGGATATTTTACCTCTGTTTGCTGTAAATTATACTTAGGCTAGGAGGGAGAGAGTCTCTCTGGTCTATGTAAAGCTGATACCCTGTAAACATTTTCCCATCTTGATTTTACAGAGATAATTTTTACTTTTTCTTTCTTTGATTAAAAGCTTTTCTTTTCAAGAACCTGATTGATTTTTTTTTTATTCTTGTGTGAGACCCAAGGGGAGTGGGTCTGAACTCACCAGGGACTGGTGGGGGGAAAGGAGAAGGGGGCAAGGTGAATTTCTCTCTGTTTTAAGATTCAAGGAGTTTGAATCACAGTAATCTCTCAGGGTAACCCAGGGAGGGGAAAGTCTGGGAGGGGAAAGGTAGGGGAATGATTTATTTCCCCTTGTTTTAAGACCCAAGGGGTTTGGGCCTTGGTCTCCCCAGGGAAGGTTTTGGGGGGACAAGGAGTGCACCAGACACTGCAATCTCTGGTTGGTGGCAGTGCTATAAGATCTAAGCTAGGAATTAAGTTTAGAGGGGTACATGCAGGTCCCCACTTTCTGGACACTAAAGTTCAAAGTGGAATGGACATGGCTAGGTGCTTTTGAAAATCCCACTACGTGCCTAAATACCTTTGAAAATCTGGCCTTTAGTCAGTCTGTGTCTCAGTACCCCATCTGTACAATGGAGATAACAGCACTGCTCTACCTCACCAAGGGGCTGGGAGGAGAAACAAGTTAGACATTGTGAGGCGCTCAGATACTACGGTGAGGGGGCCACATAAATACCACAGGTAGAGTAGGAATGTCTCTATACCACTGTTATCCCTTCCCTTAGTTTTGGCCCCTTCTTTTCACCTATCCCCCTCACATCTCCTTCTTTTCTGAATGTAACCTTGGCTAAGAGGGATTGGCTGTATTTTTCCGCAGAGGGATTCCTATTTTACAGGCTAATCTAATGACTTTCAGATCCTTAATTTAATTACCAACCCTGTTTTATTTTGATCAACCTGCCTTCATTTGTAAACAAAATACTGACTCCCTCTCCCACAGGCAAAAGCTGGGAGCAGCACCTCTCCTCAGCAGAACTCACATTCCACGCTCAGATTGCGCTGCAGTTCAGAGTTCCGCCCCAGGGCTAGGATGTGTGCCACAAACAGACCTCCTGTACAAAACTCAGGAGGGGGGCAAGAGCCCCCCACCTGCCCCTTCCTGTTAGTTCCAACAATGAAGGGTAAAGCACAGTGGCTTGATGTTTCTGCTAAAGTGATTATCAATGCAATAGTTAATGTGGAGATTTGACTTGTCAGAGGTGCGATTCAGAATTAACACCTCACTGACAGGAATCGAGGCAGTTCATACTTTTCTCAAAGCTGCTGTTCCAGGATATTTGGAGACTGTTTGTGCTAAGTTCTTACACAAAACTGTGACCTCGGAGAAAAGGAAGGAGACAAACAATGGCATCATCTGTCATTACAGTTTCTTGGCAACAAGCAATGCTATCTATATTAAAATAGCAAATCCCACAGAAAACTAACTTTTTGGAATATTTCTCAGGTGTCACTAGTTGGGTATCAAAACACCACCACATTTTACCTGCTGTCCAAACTCCCTTGATGGTTACCTCCAAATTTCCCCTCTCCTGTTATCATGGACTGGAATTACATACAAGGCTAGCAGTTTCCACAAGTTCATAATATTTTTCATGTATTTTTGGGAAGATACTTTTATAATTTTATTTTCTATAGGTATGTCATACGAGATCACTGCAACCTTGTCATATTCTCTCCATTTTATGCAAAACACATACTGTGTTATATAAATATCTCTGTAGCAGAAATTAGTTGAGCCTCTTGATTAGCATTAGAATGCATGAAGTCTGCTATAAATCTATAAACATAATGTCCTTTAAACGTCTCGCACACACACATTATAGGTGGCGCAAGTAACAACACAAATTTTGGACAACCTTAAAACTTACATTATAAGATGCTGGTAGAAAAGTAAACTCACTGCTGCTGCACCCACTTGTGGCTGCATGCAGGATAGCAGCTCTTTCCAAACAAGTCCACCATCCTCTCAAACAAATCTTTGACCCTGACTCTGGGCCCTGTAGTCCTCATATTCGTCTCTCAGGATCTTCATTCATTTTTATTCCCTTCTCAGAAACCTCAAATTACCACCTTCCTCAGCGGCTGGTAGAGGAGCCCGGGCTCTCCCTACTACACTGGGTTCCAGTCCAGGGACCCTAGGAAAAGCAACCAAGTTCTGCTTCATCAGACATCTTGCCGCTGGCTCCCTGGACTCCTTCCCACCATTTGCCTTTCATCGGGCCTTTTCCACAGCCCCTTCCCTTTTGCAATGAGCAATACCTTCTCAGGTTTCTCCCGAGTTTGATTCCAGCTCTTTTTCAGAGTCAGCCACAGTAGCCTGATCCAATCCTGTGTCTTCGTTTCTTCTGCCCTTATTCTGCACAGGCTTCCTAGCCCTGCAGGAGCCTTCTTGTTCGCCACCAGTCTCTACTACCCTAGCATCAAGAGAGTCACTGTAGCACCTCAAACTTCAGTCCAAATGCCCCTACTGTCACTGGTTCTTGGGCTTCACTGCTTCCAGCTTCCTCCTGGCTCAGGACAACCCGCCTCTGATCCCAGGCTTCACTGCCTCCAGCCTCCCACCTGACTTAGAACCCTGTGGTTCTGCCTCCAGGCTTCTCTCTGCCTTTAGACAGAGAGAGGAAATGTAGAATTCTCTCTTGCTGGCCTTTTTTCCCCACTGCCCTGAGCTCCTTCCTTTATGAAGACCCAGCTCCTTCACAGCTGGGTTTCATCACTAATTATGGCTAAAATAATTAAGTACCACCCAGGGCCTAATTGGGCTCAGGGGCCTGCTAAACCATGCGTAGCCAGTGTGTGGCTTCAACACTCCATCACATCAAATTTTCCACGCTGGGTGTCTGCCTGAGGCTGATTTTTTTTCGGGGGGTGGGGAGGGAGGGAAAGGGAATTTTAATTTCCAAGAACAAGATTAGGGGAAAATACATTGTTTTGCCCATGTTAAATAATATTCTTACATCCATTTAATTAAGAATTAAATGCACATGGGAGGGCAAAGTACGGCCTCTGGGCCGGATTCAGCCTGCCAGCCATTTTAATCCAGCCCTTGAGCTCCTGCTGGGGAGTAGGGTCTGGGACTTGCCTCGCTCCAGCACTCCAGCCGGAGAGCAGGGTCAGGGGCTGCTCCACAAGGCTCCCGAAGAAGCAGCATAGCCTTCCTCTGGCTTCTGCGCAAAGGGGCATCCAGGGAACTCCACTCTGCACGCTGCCCCTGCCCCAAGCACTGCCCCCATAGTTCCCAGTGGCCAGGAGCTGCAGCCAACGGGAGCTGTGGGGGCGGTGCCTGCAGAGGGGGCATCATGCAGCAGAGCCGCCTGGCCATCCTCCCTGCAGGAGCCAGAGAAAGGACATGCCATTGCTTCCAGGAGCTCCTTTAGGTAAACGCCGCCCAGAGCCTGCTCCCTTGAGCCTCCCCCTGTGCCCCAATCCCAAACCCCCTCCTGCTCTCCAAACCCCTTGGTCCCAGCCCAGAGCACCCTCCTGCACCCCAAACTCCTCATCTCCAGCCCCACCCCAGAGTCTGCATCCCAAGCCAGAGCCCTGACCCCCCTGTGCACCCCAAAGCCCCCTCCTACACCCCAAACTCCTCATTTCTGGACCCACCTAGGAGCCTGCACCCCCAGCCAGAGCCCTCACCTCCTCCTGCACCCCAACCCCAATTTCGTGAGCATTCATGGTCAGTTATACAGTTTCTATACCCAGATTTGGCCCTCAGGCCAAAACGTTTGCCCACCCCCTGCTCTAGCACCTCTATGCTTTGGAATAGAGACTTGGAATTTGTCACAGGAGGTCACCCATCCTAGTTGCAGGGATGTATTTTTTGCCTTCCCTATGCAAATTTGGCCAAGGCACTAGCCTTCAAAAAAATCACAGCTTGCCTATATTCAGTAGAGAACGAGGCAACCCCAAGGTTTAAGAACCCCTATTTTACAGCTATTGTTTCAGGCTGTCTGCAGATTCAGGCAGGCAGCACTGCATTGGTTTATGCTTCGTTCACATTTTAGAAGTTACCACCACAATCATAAGGGCTAGACGCATTTTTTTTTAATGAAAAGATGTGAACAGGCGATTGTAATACTTTGAAACCTGTTTGTGACCATCCTGATGGAGAAACACGTTCTCTGAGTATGAGCAGGGGTAACTAGCAACTCCTGCTTGACCTTCTTTACACTATTCATTACCTTACTTACCTCTAGCACATCCCCTTATGTTCCTCTCTAAACTGTATGGTTAACCCCTTTAATCTCTCCTCCTGAGGAAGCCTTTCTTTGCCTCTAATCAATTTTGGACCATTTCTATTTCTATTAATTATTTATTTTGTTTAAAACAGGTGTCTGGAATTAAAACACATTATTCGTGTTCAGGATTTATATAAATTTATATAATTTTATAATATGTTGAGTATCAGCTGTCTCATTCTTAATACAACTTAACGTCCTGTTTGCTTTTTTGGCTGCTATTGCACATTGAACAGATGTTTTCACTGAGCTGTGCACAGTGACATTGACATCTTTTTTTCCTTAACAAGTATCAGAGGGGCAGCTGTGTCAGTCTGGATCTGTAAAAGCAGCAAAGAGTCGTGTGGCACCTTATAGACTAACAGACATATTGGAGCATGAGCTTTCGTGAGTGAATACCCCCTTCGTCAGATGCATGCAGTTACCCAAATTACACCCATGAACGTGTGTAAGTAGCTCAAATCTTTCCTTTTAACATGCATCACCTTGCACTCACATACAATTCATTTCTTCTGCCATAGTACTCAGATATACTCAACAGGTCTTCTGAGGTTCCTCACAGCATTCACTACCATGAAGAGTTTTGTATCATCTGTGAATGTTACTACTTCACTGTTTACCTCCAGATTCAAATCATTAAATTAAACACCAGTTCTAGGTTGGATTGGGAATGGATCCTTACATTTAAAAAAATTACCATTTATTCCTTTTTTTTTTTTTAAACTCTTTCAGCCCTAACCAATGACAGACATTTTAACATTTGCTTACAGGGACTACAGTTTCCTTAACAGCCTCTTGTGAAAGACTGTCAAAGATTTTTTAAATCCACATTAACAATATCAACCATTTTTGTTCTTTCCACTGTTTTGTTGACTCCCTCAGAGAATTCTACTACAATAGCAGAGTCACAACTTTCCTTTATGAAAGCCATGCCAGTTTGTACCTAAGTCCAATTCTTTATTTGGAATGGGAATTCATTAATTTCAAACATATTCTTCATTCTCCTTTAAATTAACTAGATATCCTTTGATTATTTTTTACTAAATCTTTTCTGAAAATATGCTCATTATAGTATATTATGGAAAAAAACAAGAACTTCCTCCACTATCATCTTTTACAACCTTTTGAATGAATAAAGCTATTATTGTCTGATCAGTAGATTACAATTCATTCTCATGGCAACGTTTGTTCACAGACAAATTACGGTGACATTCTGGTCTAAGCAAACAAATGAAGATGAGGAGGCCCAGCTTTTAGCTAGGCAAAATGACTCTGGGCATGGAAAAGAACATTAGGAATTTCATAAGGAAATTGGCCTCAAACAACCATGCATGCATGTTGTATGAGTTTATTTACATAATATTCTTTGCAAAGTCTTCCTTAAGAAGAAGTGCTGAATTATCATTTGTGACACAGGGAGTCTGCATCCTTGTCTCTCCATTGTAGTGCACGGTGTTTCTGAGAGAGGACTGACTAGAATATCTGCAGCAATGTGCACCCACGTGAAAAGACTCCCAATTTACTATAGCTGTGGGCTACAGTACTAACCCCATAGCAGCTGCACAGCCCCTACAATGTGACGATGAGTTTGATGCTTGAGGTGGGGAGAGGGTTTCTCCATATCCCCTCCAATCTCAAGTGAGTTCCCTGTGCAAAGACCATTTACTTGACCACTGGAAGCATTGGGGGTAAAGGACTGGGGGACAGATGACAGCATTTGCCTCTCAGGAAGTTTAAAAAATTGCTGTGATTACAAAACATATTATACAATTGTTCTTAACTGCACTTTTTTCTTTGGAAACATGAAATTGCCATGTTTTACAACCTTACACTAAATCGCAATAGAATTAACCAATAGAAAAGACAAAAATTAAATCAATACCATCTAAATGACTATGTTTAAAAAATATAAAAAGATTTTATCTAAATTCAGAAGCAGCCAGGGAATTTGCAGAGTTGATCCTATAATGGAGAGCACTGATCCTTTATGTGGCAGTTCACGAAAACTCCGCATGCCTAATTTGAAAAGAAAAACAGGATAATTTTCTACAGCTTTCACTGATGTTCAGTTTCTACAGGAGAAAAGTAATTTGGTATAATATTGGGGAATTTAACAATCATTTGATTTCACATCTGGTGGCTGCCCAAAGCAGTAGCCTGGACAAGCCAGGTTTTATATCAAGATAACTGAATACAACCGGTAAGTGGGGGGGGGGAATACAATCACTGTACTGGGTAGATTAGGGTGACCAGAGTGAACTAGTGTAGCCACAAATATGTCTGTCAAAAGCTTTCCGCCATTAGCATTTATGTCCAATATAAATTGCTCAGCCTACCAGCTAAAACACAAATCTCCCTTGAAATTGATTCCACATTGGTTCTTGAACTACTGCCAGTGAAACCACTATCTCTCGAGATACAGAGTACACTGGTGAAGCACTTAAAGGAATTGGCAAAACAGAGATATACATTTATGCGTAGCACTCAAAGAGTAATGAGCACCAGTAGGATGCAGTTCAAATAAAACAACGTGCTGATCCTGAACATCCCAAACTCTCTGGTGGTGTCTGAAATCCAGATCCCAATTTCACAGCTTTAGACCATCTTGAATTTGCACCTGTACCACAGACAGAGCAGCCAATCCATCCTTAGACGCTTGATATGTTAAAATAGTGGTTCCCAACCACTGGCATATATACAGAGAGACTGCAGTGCATTATGGGAGATGTAATATAGCTAGGGAGAATGGCCCATAGGGGAGAATGGGGGTGCTAAGGACCCAGACCAGCAACTCCCATGAGACACTGGGGCAGCTCAGGCAGAGGCAGAGATTAATGTCATCTTGAAATTTTTTCCTGCTGATAATTTCAATTTTGACAAAACCCCATTTTCTGACAGGAAAATGTTCAATTTTTTTTCCACTGGCTCTACTAATCATGATTATTTTCAGCTGTTACTAGTCTTATTGTCCATGAGTATAGCACAAAGGAAAAGGAGATAAAAATGAATCCTCTCATTATAAAAGAGAAGGGCATTTTTGGTGAGAGTCCTGGCAACACTATACAAGACTCTCACCAAAAATGCCCTTCTCTTTTTAGACTGGAAAGGCTGGTCGAAGTATTAGACTGGAAAGGCTGGTCGAAAAGGGGACCTGATAGTCTCCAGTCAGTGCTACTGACCTGACACCAAAAGTCCAATTACCTGAGTAACCATCTGTTCTGTTGCTGGAAGGGCAGGAAGAGCACTGCTGCTGGAGCTGGAGGAGCACTCAGGAACTGCCTGGCACCAGCAGAAAGAGGTACCAGTAGCTGGCGCCTGGAGGAGGGATCCTGAAGCGCATAGCAATTGATGAGTGGGGCCGGTGGCTGGGCTCACTGCCTGGGTCCCCTTCTCAGTATCCTTTCTGCCCAGCCCCTGGTGTGCTGCCCCCTGTCCTGCCCCAGTCATCCCACCCCCACTCCCTGAAAGCAGCTCTTCCTCGAACATCCTGCCCTAGTGACCCCCTCCATAGCTAGAGCCGTGCTCAGCTGGTGGAGGAGGGAGGTAGAGAGAGTAGCAAGTGATGGGAGGAGGGGGAAAAGAGGAGTGGGGGTGGGACCTTGAGGGAGAAGCCAGAGCAGGGGTGGGGCCTTTGGGGGAAGAGGTGGAGCAGGGGGCGGGCGAAATTCTGATGCTTAGTGTTTGGTTTTTACAAATTAAAAAATTGGCCACGCTAGGACTCCTGGAACTCTGGAAACTGTTCCCTCCCTTAATCCAAAATAGCTCAAACATCATGACCTTCTAGCCATGCCAGAAAAGCCATTTATTTGACAGGGATCTGGAGAACTCCTGAAGGTAATGGGAGTGGTGGAAAAAGATTTCACTCTTGCTTTGATTTACTGCCTATCTGTGTTGATTAGTAAACAATTATGATTGCTTCATGCCCCTGATCTTCTTGCCATGTCCTTATACTGCTTCCCACTGCAACCATGCACACGTGCCTGATCATTGCACTCCTCCAGGTAACTGGAAGAGCATTCACCCCCAATGCCCCAAGTGGGGTGAGTTTGTGTGTTATCCACGTAAGATTTTTTTTAATGCTATTGGGTGGTTATGATGATGTTGTTGAGAGACTGACAGGCTACCTCTTAGTGCTGAAACCTAAAGAAATAAAGAATATTCTACTATTATCTAGGTAGCTTAAAGAACATTATTTTCCTGTCCCTAATTAGTTCCCAAGTCAGTATAAAGCCTATTACAAAAGTGCTCTTTTGCTTTGGGAAGGGTCCTTTATTGGTGCAGCCATATGTGGGAAGCTTCAGAAATCAAGTGTGGAAAGAGATGACAGACTGTAATTAAGAGGAATATCAGTATAAGGAGAACATCTTTAAAACAGGCTTTGAAGAGAGGGTCAGAACAGTTTTTTCATCCCCACTGATGTAATAAAGAAAAATTGTAAACATTGCCTTAAGGAAAATGGTTCACTCTCAAACATAAATTTCCAGAATTCCTTACAGGTACCTTATAAAATATGTTTGGCTGGTAAGAACTACCCATCCTCATGCTTGAGACAAATGATGATAATCCCCTTTGGACTGCCATACTTGCAATAGAAGAAAAACAGGGGTTTTGGCAATAAGGTTAATGCAGAAAACAACAACAAAACCCAGCATTTTTGGCAGTATATTTAAGGCAGGGGGAAAAAAACAAAAAAAAAAGAGAGAATTTGGCAGCACGTTGCTCATTGCAGCCAACAGTTCACATGTGGAATTTCACTTGGAGACTGCAAAGAGCCATGGACAGTTTTAAGACCGTATCAGCTTTTTCCTTAAGATTTATAGACCTCTTTATACAGGAGAAAGGAAGTAATTTTGGTAGCTTTCAGCCCATCAGGAATGGCTTCTTCTGCCTTTTGATTCTTATTACTGAAAACCTAATTTCTCAAAGAAGAATGGTCTGGAAAAACCATGCACAATGTGTTCTTTCAACAGACATTGCTTTGAGCAGAATGGTCACCACACCCAGTTTTTTCCTTATTCATTCTCTAAGCTGAAAGCTATTTCGACCATAACTATGGAAGTATCTTAAAAGGTCTAAATATCCACTCACTGGGCAAGTAATACACAACTCCCACTCATATCAAGGGCATTGTGGGTCTAATCATACAAAGTGATGAGCATTTCTGAAAGGTGCCTTCAAGCTCCACTGGCCCCAGCACCTCAAAGAATCAGACCCTTTGTATGCATATTTATCTTAGGACTTTTTACTGCTATCCATCACCACAGTTTCTGGCAGCCTTCCACATAAATCAACAGCAATAGGTAAGTCCTTAATAGACTTCATGGAGTCAGTGGCACATCTCTTTTTCTGGGTCAAAACAATGCTTGGGGTCAAAGGCAGTATACTACCCTATGGTTTTTCCACTTGCTCATTTTAGTTAAAGTGAATATATTTTTTTTTAATTTTTCTTTGGAATTTGTAATGCAAATACAGTGATCATGCTGGAGCTTTGCAGAATGAAGTCCTTTATATAGCCAGTAAATAAAGACCAACATGAGCAAACTTCCCCATCCTGTTTCACCCCTGACTATCTTTATGGTTCAAAGGGTAATTCATTCTCCATGCCCAGACAGACCTTCCAGTCTTCTGAAATTGCCAGGCAGAATGCCAATTAATATAAAATGCTATTCAGATTTGGACACCCCTCCATTGGAAAATTAAATAAAATGATTGTAACCAGCATATCATGATAACTTCACGTCATGATGTACCTAGTACTTGTAATCACATTCTTGGTGACTATAAGCTACCAACTCCCTACCCAAGAAAAATCTCTAGGCCAGAAAAATACAAACACACGCTTTCTTCATTTTGTTATTCTAGTTTGTGGTCATTTCGTCATGTTAAAAAACTTTTCTTTGTGATCTTCTTCTTAAGATCCAATGCAAGTAACCCAGAAAAAGAAACTATGGCAATACAATAAATGGAAACTGGCGAGTAATAGAACTATAAGCCACCAATCCTTACAATGAAAAAGAGCAAGAGACGACAACAGTGATATCAAAGTACAATTTTCATAACTACCAACTGAAGTTATGTTAAGTTTTAATGTAAACAAATGGGGAAAAAACAGAAGTGCTATTTGCACTCTTCAAGAAGGAGGAAAATCTAATTATAGAATGATAAAGATAAAAAGTGCAGACATGAGATCATTCTGTCAACTCAGGAAGTTTAGTTGCTGATTGTACTAAATCATTTCTAACAGAAACATACAGGCCCTCCACTTATAATCTTTGTCACTAGTGCGAGAGCTAGTTTATCTATTGCAGAACACTACCTACAAAGCAGTGTGATATATTTAAGGCAAACTGTAAAAATATTTTGCATCAGCCTGAATTAGTGTTCAACCCAGACTGTTTGGCAAATAGATTAAGGTTGTTCATGCAGTTGAGAAACCAGCATGCTTTCCGGTTCCTAACCCTAGTCAACCTGCCAGCTTCCTTACTTCACCATTCCCATCAATCTCACCCCTGAAGCTAAGCAGTTGGGTGGGGCGGAGGGAGAGAATGTCCAGAGCTTGTTGGGATAGAGAGAGAAAAGTGTTAAGTACAGCACACTGACAGGTGAGTACATCAAAACCTAGGATAGATACTGGTAGGCACAGTCGTTTGTGGAGGGCTCTTCATGGAGATTATCGTTCATCAAACATGAACTCCAAGTGAGTCTGCAGAGACTGGGTCAGTTCTAAACTCTCTGAATCAAACTGAAGGATTCAGTCTGGTTCTGGGTCTCTGAACTAGATCCTGCAGGGCTCTCTCAGTCCTCATTACCCACACCAGACAATAATCCAGTTGTGGCGGCTAGCTACATGCATTAAGACTCCTTGCTCCCGCCTCTCTTTCTTCAAAAGAAGAAATTGCTTAGGGGATTGACTATGTCTGGAACAGAATGGGAAATGAAGTGATATTTTTCCTCTTGGCTCAAGCTTACTCAAGTGCAACAGGTTCCAGAGCTGTCATCCTCTTGGCATGCAGAGCCACTCTGCTGGCTCCACAGGAGCTGAATCTGTCAGGCCCATTTCCTTTTTGTCTGGCATCACATGGACCAAAGTCCACTATACCAGAGCTTCTTTATTAGAACTGAGTCTTCAGAATCCTTCAAATTGAACAGGAAACAATCACAAGTTGTCTCCACCACACATGACCGTAATGAGTGCTTTATCCTTCTTAAAAATGAAATGTGCATGATTTTGAAACTCCACAGCATGTATGTGTTAGTTGAACATTTCAAAAACCAAAACACAAAACAAAACACAGCTGTAACTTTTAAATGACTTTTAGAAACTAGTATAAGCACTTAGCCTTTTAATCCTATTATCTGGATGCTCTGCTCTAATTTTCCATTACTGCCATCCATTAAAATATATACATACATCAATCCTTCCCAATATCAGATTACCCAGAGAACGTATCTTCTAGGCTATCAATAATCTGTCTTGCCTTTAACACCATTCCTCCCAGTGGAGAAAAGAAATTGTGAGTAGGATCTCCATCTCACACATGTATTATAGTGCACTGACTGAATTAACCGATTGTACAGGAGTTCCATGCTGATGTGTAGTCTATACAACTGGTATACAAAGAAATACCTTTCAGCTTTAGGCAAATGCCAGAAAGACAATCCAAATAAAACATGTCAACATGCATTATACTTGCTTCACCTCAGAGAGCATGTCACTATCTTCATTGCTATGTGTTGTCAGTCTCATTGGTTACGGGCATTAAACGAATGTGGAAGTTTAAATGGAAGGGAGAGAAACGAAGGAAAGGACAGAGATAGTTTTAACTAGACACAATAGCTAGATTTTCCAAAGTTTGCCTTTGAAGCTTCACAGCAGTGAATTTTCATTTGAAACAGTTAACGGAATTATAATGTGTTCTTATACAGTAAATCTCCTGCCTTGTTCTATTGTTACTACTCAGATATGTGATTTTAAGTACACCTGTCAAGTCAGCCAGTTACAGTGCAGTGCTCTTCAGGGATTAGGTCAGTGCCAAAAGGCAAACCACAGAGTTAAACAGAAATGTATATTTTCTTTCTGCACTGTTTCAGAGTTTCTGCCCATTGGCACACCTACTACTTCTTTTACGATGTTAGTCTTAGACATGCAACAGAACAGTCTCTGTCCCTTGAAGAACTCATTCTCTCTGGACTCTTCTCTCTGGACTCTACAAGTACCTCTTTTTGGAATCCTTGGCATCTGGAGAATAAGCCATCGTGCTGGCAGAGAGCGACTAGTCACTCTAGTAAAAGTTACTATCCTTTTAAGTATTTTTAAAATTATATATTTTTTCTTAGAACTATCAGCATTTCCTAATATTTCTATTAAATTACGATGTAACGATAGCAGTTTACCAGTTGGCTACCCATATTATAAACAAGATATAATTCTTCATCTAGACAGCTTTACTATCCATTTAAACTTGTAAAGATGTCACAAAGAATATGCTAAAGATAATTTCTATTAACAGTAAACATTTTAGGTAAATGAAGCAACTGCATCATTGGAGACAACAGTTGCTTTGAGTTGACTGGCTACATTAGAGCCCAATATAACTACTGTATAATGATACCTAAAGTGTAAGGCACAATCAGTGTTCCCCAGTTAAAAGGTTTAGCAATTTTTACTATTCGCACCGACATCAACTGTGATACTTGGGAGTGTTTTTATGTTTACAGCATGGCTAGTCAATAAAACAATTCTGAAAAACTATGAACTTTGCTTTAAGAATTTAGTAGAATCTTTATAAAGATGGATGCTTGGCCTTCAACTGGTCCTTGCTCTAATGGCTATATTCAGAATCCTAATGCACCATCTTGAAATACTGCAGAAGTTAAACATTTTCATACGTGTTTTGGCTGGAGTCCACCAGAGAGGGAAGTCAGGCAGCAAAGCAGCAGATAACACTGAGGAGAAGAGGAGGGGAATCAGGACTGCTTCGCTCCTTGAAACAGTGCAGGGAGAATGCACTATAAAATCCAAATAACTTCCCTTTGAGGGGGAAACTGGAGAGCAAGAGGCAGCTGCGGACAGGTCCCAGCAGCGCAAGGAGTCAACTGAAAATGTTAGCTGGCTGACTGCAACAAAATGCCAAATAATTAAAATGTTCCAGTCTATGACATAATAAAAGCTGCCAGATTCCATGGCTGCAGAATTGCAACCTCTATGGGAGGCTGACTACGATAAATGGGGCAAGATACACCTCTTAGTGTTGTTGTTTTAGGCAGGCATCACAAGATCAGTTTATACTCGGGTCATATTTTTGGGGTTCTCTCTGCAATTATATGAGCTAGAAACACTTTTTTTTTTAATTAAAGTGTAAGAAAGGAAGATAAGAGCATCTCGACTGCCCTGAAACCTGTTCACGACTCCCCAGTGGGTTGTAACCCACAGGTTGAGAACCACTGAGCTACAGGATGTCCTTTGAGGTTTCCCAACCAGAATGTAGTATATATCCTTGGATGTTGTTTAAAATGTAACCTTTATAATCTAGCGTATATGGCTTGAGGGACAGAATTTAGTGTCACAGAACAGCTATGGAAGGAAACAATGCTTTTAATATATCAAGTATTAATATCCCAGGTTGCATGAGACTATGACACAGTCCCCCATTGGAACAACAAGAGATATACTGAGCACTAGTTTTAAAGATAAAATGATAAAATTTTGGCTAGTTGTTTCACAAAAATTAAAAGAATTTTGTTTTCTTCATCACCAGACAGTCTGCATTGGCTTCCAGTAGAATGTACAAAGCTGCAGTGAGGTAGTGATAATGCACTGCAGATCATCATTGTGGAGCACAGAGAGACAGGACAAGATACATTTCCAACAGGAAGCTTGTAGTTAGATTTCAGCGCTCTGATAATGTCAGATGTAATAGATTACATTGTCTGAAACAAATCACTATAATTTCATCTTTTTTATATCATTACGTTTGTTTCCCTGCAGTAGATCCTAATTTAACCCATGAGACACAAACCTTATCCAGGATAAACTTTTATTAATTTTACACTTATCAACTGCAAGGGATATTCAACATGCAAATACTGTACCAGTTGTCCTAATATTTTTCTTCTGTTTATAAAACTAAAGAATAAATAAATAATAACCACTGACATTGCACAGATGTTATAATTCCCAAATACACACTTAAGACAAGCACAGTAATGTGACATTTTATACTGTGGTCCTCCTATAGTCATTTCTTTTGTACTGGGCCACCATGAGTTCTACTGAATTTAGGGTTCAAAGGCAAATCATCATTTTTAGTCTTAAATAGGATTTTATTTCAGTCATTTGAAAAGGTCAACTCACAACAATGTTGCCAGTGTCCCACCCTCCACAGGCAGAGCCCTCCAAGTCTGAGTTCACGCAGAGTGTCTTCCTCCCTGAGTCAGGCAAGGGACAAGATTTCCAAAAGTGGGCAGTGGATTTTGGATGCTCACCTGAGACATCTTAAAGAGGTCTGATTTTCAGAAAGTGCTGACGTAACTCACATACCTAACAGGGAGATCTCTCTTTAAGAGATCTATAGAGAAGGGACAGAGGAGGAATGAGTTGTGTCTGTTGCTCTGTTCCATGCCCAAAAGTTCCTGGAACTGCTTGTGGTAGTTTTTGGCATGCTCAGTAGGCTCCTTATAGACTAACAAGAATTAATTGAGGCAAAGTAGTTAGGGCAGCTGCTTTACAAAGACACACATAACCTGTGTGATGGGTTGGGAGAAGCTCAGCCATAGGAGCAGAAAGAGGCTGTTTTCCTCTAACCCTGAAGCATTTTGCAGCAGGATTATTCATTTATACAGTTAATACCTATAGGTTGGTTATTAAGTTAGCTGACTAGCTAATTACGTGATTCCACACTCCAGCAGAGGAGGGGAAAGTCTGTGTGTGGGTTGCATTTGGATATTTCTGCAAGCAAGAGGAGGGAAGATATCCTTGCAGTGCCCTTTGACTCAGGAGACTGTACAGAGTTGAGAACAGAGACTCTAATGAACTCACCTGAAAGTTAATGGAACCCTTACTTCTCACTGTGTTTCTGTGGAAACTGATCTGTTTAGATTTAATTTGTCTTCTGTTTACATTTACATATCACTTTGAAGACAATGTAAGTGGATTATGAAGTAGCCTAGTTATTTAGTAGAAATTAAGCTATTATTTAGGTTTTTATTATAAAATTTTATAAAGTTGGTACTTAAGTTTATCTCTCTTGTTCTTTTTTGACTTGATTGTGGGGAGGTTGACTCTGTGCAATCATTGCTGAAAATCCTCAATGTCTGAATTCTGGGTCTCCATGTCCCTTTCTATATGAGTTGTGTTGAAGCACTAGGAGCAGTAGTAGTAAAGGAAACACTACCCCATCCAAAGGTTACATTGAGAACCCACCATTTAAAATAAAGGGTGAAATCCTCCTCCATTGAAGTCAATCAAGTTTTGCCATTTACTTCAATGAGGCCAAAATATCATACCAACTCTTCTTAAAGTTTCTCAAACTGAGGATCCCTGAACCACTGGTCCTTCTGAAAATCTTGGCCAAAGAGCTCTTGCATGGCCAAAACCCTTCCTTTTACAGGCCCAGTTGTGAGCTCTTCACCCTCTAGCAATGATATCTTATACCCCGAAGGAAGATACGATACATACTTTCCCTCCCTATCAAGCGAGTTTATTAACTTCTTCCTCTTCTTGCTGGAGGAGGGGTACGCACATTTTGTCAGAACTGTTATATTTCCTTTCTTCTAACATCCTCTGATGCCCACACATACAATCAATGCTCCAGTCAGTACAGTGTTATTTAGGGAGATGCACTTATAAATCATTTAGGCACTTTTGAACATTTTAACCCACATCCTGAATTCCTACTCCATGCGCAAACCAGAAGAAAATTGTGTGTCTGTATATAGCAGAAGGAATTACTTTGTCTGAATACAGGTTTACTTTCATTAAAAGGTCCAGCTGTGTGTGTCATCTCTACTTTCTCCGATTTATTTTCTACCATTACTGAAATATACATTAATCAGAAAATATTACACACTTCAATACAGAGCATAATTAAACAACTGATCTTATCTGCATACTTTGTCATCAATGGGGGGAAACCATGCACCTGTGATTCATGCTCCATTTTCATATGTTAGTATACAACAGTGGAGTGAGCACCAGTACATAGAGAAGGGGAAGCTGAGCATTTGTTCACTGGGAAATAGGTATTGCCACCCTTACCACTTTTGCACATGTACACATTTGTTCTAAAGGTTCTTGGTGTTACTAAGAAAGAGCAAGTCTGGGGGGAACAAATTTGAATAATCCTTTCTCAGCTCATGTTGTAGAAATCTAATTGTATGTCCTAGTTTTCAGAGGTGCTGTGCACCTCTATCATCCACTGGTATCATCAGGAACAGGGATTCTTGAGCACTTTGGAAAATAAAGGCCATTAATTTCCAGCTAAGGAAAATCTGTGGTAAAATGCAAGCTGAACTATTCCTCAAAGCAACTCCAGGTAGCCATGACATCAGTTTCAGAAGAGGCCACACAGGGTCCCACATCTGTATAAGATGACCATCCCAATGAAGGCCCAATAGGGGAAAACAGAAGAAAAATGGGGCTTAATGGAAAAGTGTGGCTAAGTAAAGAGGTTAATTGCAGCCAGCATTTGATGCCTAAAAAGTCTGCCAATTAAACAAACATTAGCATTCTTAAATGATAACAACTTGATTTATTTTGAGTGACAGTTGTTTCCTCGGCATCCAGGCTCTCATTTCTGAAGGATTCCACAGACTGTTGCATAGAATGTTTGTTGTCAAAAGTACGTAGTCAGTTGCTTTGAATTATTTCAGAAATAACCGGCAGGACAAATGCTGCAAACAAACTATAGCAGAATAGGCTCCCAAACCCGTGGAAGGGAGTTATACGAATAAATCTCATCATTTTGTTAACGGCATCTCTCCAGATACCTCCTTCTATCACTTGGTAAGCACTTACACACTTAAATAACCATCTGGTTGGCACAGAACTGTCTAGAGAACAAGGAGCTATTTGGCTTTGTCAAGACTACTCAGTGATGTCATCTCTTAGAGAGTCAGACATGACATATCTATCAATTTTACAATCAGCATCCAAGACAGATTTTCAAATGAGTAACAGCAAAGGAGCAATACAGCATGACCTCATTCCAAATAAAAGAAAATCTTAAAAGACAGAAAAGAAGTCAAACAAAAAACAGTCCACTTTTCACACCACCACTCCCATTTTCCCATTAGCTTTTCAACCTATCACAAATTAACCCATTTCAACATACTGGCTAAAGAGTAAAGAAAAATACTAAAAAAGTGTATTCTCCTCTCCATAGCGTGACAAACAAAAGCAGGACCTCCTGCCTCAATAAAAGTCAGTATGGATCTCAGTTTAGAGTCAGAAAAGGTAAGCACACTGAAGCTTATAGAGGTCCATAAGTAGGGGTGGGGAACTGAGTGCACTTAAAGGGCTTCTCATCCACAACTGATTCTCATTAATGATGCAGTCTACTCTTCCTTAAAACCATCTGACTCCTTCTAGTGATACACCATTGCGTTAATCACACAGCTTTCCACAGTGGGTCAAATTTTACTTGTGCACTGATCTCAGGGTTTACTAATGTACTGAAATCAACAGGTCTGGAAAGAACTAACAAAGGATAAAATTTGGTCTATTAATATGAGTTATATACATGCATTAAGAAGAGATTAGGCTCCCTTAATTATTAAAATTAATTTAAGAATAGCTTTTAAACTAAGAAAACCATAAAATGGCTTTTTGATCTGTGCTAATTCATTTCCTCAAAAGAAATTAGTACACCTCTACCTCGATAGAACGCTGTCCTCGGGAGCCAAAAAAATCTTACCGCGTTATAGATGAAACCGCGTTATATCAAACTTGCTTTGATCCACCGGAGTACACAGCCCCGCTCTCCCCTCTCTCCCCGGGAGTGCTGCTTTACCGCATTATATCCAAATTTGTGTTATACTGGGTCACTTATATTGGGGTAGAGGTGTATTTAAAAAATAAAAATTTTAACCATAATACGCATACAACTGAATTCTTCAGACACTGCCCTTTCAACTAAAGCGAAATACCCAAGTACCTTTTGCAACATGGTGGTCATTTGAAATGTCAATTCTTCATGTCCCTGTTCAGTTACTTACCTAGAAAAGAAAAGGAAAAAAAATCAGAATTTTCCAATATCCTTAAATATGCCTTTCACCATCAATACATTTAACATGAACACAAATCTGGTTTCCCCTTCAATAAGTCTTCTTAATAAAAGGAACACTACAAAACACTATCTCTGTGTCTGTTCAAGTTCTTAATAGATACTTCAGAAAAATCTATTAGAGTCAGTAAGGGCCAGTGGACAGGACACTGAACCAGGGATCAGGAGATTTGAGGTGAAATCCAAGTCCTATAGAAATCCATGGAAGTTTTGTCATTGACTTCAATAGTGCCAGGGCTTCACCCATTGGTTCCGTTCTCTGAACCCAGCCTCCAGTGTGATATTGGTGAAGTCACTTCCTTGCTCTGTTTCATTATCTATAAAACTGGGATAATAATATCTAACTTCCCTGAGGTGGTTGGAGCTCTGTGGATAAAACATGCTAAATGAGAGCTGAGTATTATTATGTAGGCTAGAATTTGTGGCTGAGGAATAGGTTGTTGATGAGAAATTAGGAGGCGAAAACATTTTCTGTTGCTGACCATTTTATTATTTAGGAGGAAACATAGGAAGAGGTGAACTATCTTTTTCTCTCCCCTCTCTGCTATGTTGCTCCTTCTCCTTTATTTCCCAACCCAACAAAAGAGTATCTAAAATAGCTCCTACACTCCTACATCTATGTTAAACTAATTTAGCTTAGTGCTTAAAAGAATGTATTGTTTAATGATGAATTACCTGTACTCAAACTTCAAATTCATTATTGATAATTTTGACAACATTCAGCTATGGCCAAATGTACACAGGGACAAAAACAACTGAGATGTACTTTTCACAAATCATAATTATACAACATTTTTGTTTAGATGATAAAACAAAATAACCTGTTCCTCAACTCCGTTACCATCCCCTATACATGTATGTACACCAACCTCTCATAGATTATCAGGGAAAGATGGATCCAAAAGCACCTCATACACTGTTTTTAGGAATTAAATCAAAACTGAAGTGTAACCACTTTTGTGGTGGAATATTGACACTGTTTAAAATGCTTAGGAACAGTACAAAACCATTCAGATCAAAAAGTGAAGAATACCACAACCTATGCAATGCAACCTATGAAATGATATGTTGGAAGTAATTAATTTCCCAAATTAGAATATTGCAACGACCCCAACCCAAGCACTAAAAAAATCTATAATTCACGCTGCAAAAATCATGAGTTTTTTTAAAAAATAAGCTTTGGATTCTTTGTATTTGCCTTCTGGATTTTGAGCCTTCAAGGTTAACATTTTCAAGTTTTTCTCTGTAACCATAACAGCTAGAAACTTACTTTTCATTTTTAATTGAAACCTGAGAGTCTCACATAACCACATGACTCCAGGAGCTGCAGCTTTCAGAAAGGCTACAAATATCAGAAGAGCCATGATAAAATCATGATAGTCAGCAAGACTGACCTTTTGGTCTCATCTTGAGGATGTGTTTTCAGTAACACAGAGTTTCTAGGCCCGCCAACACTGATAATGGAGAGAAAAGACCACTCAGCCAACAACAGTAACAGGCAACAAGTGCCAGGAGCTGCTTGGTGCATCGCCAACTACTTCTAAGGCATGCAGCCAGACTGCAGGAGCAGCACCATGGGGAACAACTCTATGCCCCAGAACCCTTACTCATGGAAGCCTCTCTAAACCAGCTAGTCAACCAAAAATGCCATGAGGAACAACCAAGGGTGAGTACAAAATCTCTCAACACTTCTCTGACTCCCACATCAGACTCAAGAATAGTGGTGGTAGGGCCCCAGACCCCAATCGCTGGCTATCCATATAGAGCAGGACCCAGACCAGAAGAGTTTATAAGGCAGCCTATAATGGACTTCCAATCAACCAGTACCTGCAGCTTCAGAACCAAGACAATGAACATTTTTGGTCTATACATTTTGGATAAAAGCATCCATTCCAGTTACCACATGACTTCTCTGCTTGCCTTACCTACCTCCATCTTAGCCATGCCCTTCATCCATTACTCCCTCTCCTCTTCTTTCTGCCTCCATTCTCCTCCTCTTCATTTCCTTTTCTTTTCCTCTTATAGACTCACCACTTTCCCCAACATCTCACCTCTCTCACCCTACATGCTCACCACATATAAAAAAGAAACAATAAACCACACAAACAAAAACAATCTTAGACAGCATCATCCCAAACAAAATAACTGAAACAGACAATCATGTTGATATAATCCTGGTCCTCTCATTCACCTGCTCTTTTACGGTCTGTCTGCTATTTCTTGCCTATACTTAGATCATAAACTCATTAGAGTAGGGGATCTATCTTCAATACATTCTATAACATGTCAGCCACTATAGGAACGCACAATAATAGAAGTATTCACGTAGGCACACAGGTTCCAAGAGAAAAATGCTATGTATTGAATTACCAGCACCACTTTCTGCAAAATGCTGGGTATTTCTTAGAGCTCTCCTCATCCACCTGACGTAGGAAGATGGAACATCACAAACTCAGAATGAAAGAAATGCAGGCCAAAACCCCCCTTGCTAAACGGCTTCTTTGTTCAGCACAAAAATGCACTTGAATTTCTTAGAGAAGGGTTGTTTCCAGGACCAATGCCTTGTGTTTTCCAGATTTGCCTTTTTCTAAGATTTCTGCAGAGTTGGAAATGGATTTGAACACAATGTGGTGTAAGAAATACAGAAATCAAATGTTCTTCACTGCACCCTGAGAAGAGTTTAGAAGCTGAATTGTAAAACTGCCTGCATTCATCTGATTTTATGTTAGTCCGGATTTCACATCACTGCCAAAAATCACACCATCTATTGCACAAATTCTGTTGCTTCCATCTCCTGTTGGGCTGCTCTGTTCTGCCTCTGAATAAGCTCAGATCTGCCAGAAGAACTTGTATTAGTCACTTTTGAAAAAGAAAGCTTTAGTCCTTTGGTCCTCATGCACGTTTAGTCTTCTCCAAGAGAACCGCAACTGCCAGCTACAGTTCACAGACCTCTCCAGTGCCTGGATCTGTTTCAAATTTTATAACGCTATTGTATCTTAACTGTGCAATGTACTTAGCTGGATTTAAAGTGTACTTCTTTGTACTCAGTCTTCAGACTGACAATTCAATGTTCTCCTGGCATCTATCTGAGAACAACTATCTGGTGACGAAAGACACCACTTTTTAATTTTCTTCCCCTTCCTCCCTCCTCCCCTGCTTTTCAAGGAGTGTGTGCCTCAAGGTTAGCAGAGAGGCAGCACTAAACTCCTTTCTGTCTACCGCATGAAAATGTATGGCACAGATGCCCTGCAGAGCAAACTCCTTCCACAACTTCTTTCTCTAACCTTAATAAATATCTACTCAGTGCAGAGATGATGAGAACAGCAATGCAATGACCTGCACCTATTTGGTTTTCCCCTCCATTGTTTTCAATACCTTCTGGGAAGCTTGAAATATTAGAGATCACCTCAAACCAAAAAGCACTGGTACAAAGGCCTTCTATTTTCAAGAAAGCATGGCTTCAGAAAATACAATTCAGTTCCTCAAGAATTTTGTCTTTTGCCATTTGGCAAACGGTATGCGGATTCTTCACCCCGAACATCTTCTAATGAAGCTGAAACCAACACAGTTGCCTTTCGTGGTGCACAAACAGAAATCATTGTGTCAGCAGGAATGCATCTCTCTCTCATCCATACCTCATTTTGAGTGATACCACCTACTTTAGTCTCAAGTTAAAATGTTCTATACAAATTTGGTCTGTTTACACATTTTATCACAGACATTTATGTACATGGGAAACAAAGAATCATGAACTTGAGGATGCAGACAAGGTGATTCACACTAATGGAACGAATCCTACAGCATTTCCTATATGTAGAATTTTTGGAGTCCTTCATTTTGGGTGTTTGTCACACAACACTTTCCACATTGGGTCTAGGCAATTTGAGATGTATGGCTTTGCACATGACTCAAACCGGTTAGGGCTGCAAAAGATGTAATCTTCTCCCCGCATCAGGCTGCATTCAGTGAGACAATTTCCTCTGGCCTCTCCCTCTCATACAGCACAAAGCCAAAATCATCCTGAAGCACTGTTTCTAGCAGCACACCTACAGAGAAGGCAGACAGACCCATTTTACATTATTGCTCCTCAGACCCTTATGCATATGTCAGGTATTGTCAGTGACACATCTTCTATTAGCAAGGACAATGACATTGTTTTAAAGGCCTCAGGTTAGGAAAGCATCCTTTTACAGGAAAACATTTAAGCATGTGATTATATAGGACTTAAGCATGTTAAATTCTTCTTTGTTGAGAAAAGCACTGAAGGAAGTGCTTGAATTGGAGGCCAATGCGCAAGTACTGCCATGTAGGAACACAGCCAGCACAGCACTAAGGTCTGGAGTTCCCTGCACACTTCCGAGGAAGTGGATATTAACTCAACTGTACTTGATCACCATATTGCAGGGTAGCTGAAGGAGCCACTATAACATATTTGAGTGTTCTCGCTTATGTTCCATTTCAACTCATATTGAACGGTGGGACAGGCCTATAAAATACTAGCTTTTTTTCCAGCAAAGAATAATAAGTTAAAAGGAAAAGGAAGGGACATCTTTCCAAAAGTTTACAACAATTAAATTGGTCAGTTTGCAGTTTGAACTTGAATTCTCTGTCTGTTTAAAGTATAAGAGAAAAGCAATTTGTTTTAATACAATAATAATGGGCTCATTCAGACCTGGTCTAAGCACACTAAGCCAATTGAGGGTTGTTGGGTTTTTTTGTATTATATGGAGATATATAGAGCTGGAAGGGACCTCAAAAGGTCATCAAGTCCAGCCCCCTGCCTTCACTAGCAGGACCAAATACTGATTTTGCCTCAGATCCCTAAGTGACCCCCTTAAGGATTGAACTCACAACCCTCGGTTTAGCAGGCCAATGCTCAAACCACCAGGAATAAATTTGACTAACTGTTTATAAAGCTCGTATTATCTGAACCAATTTCAGATCACTATGAAGGGGAAAAAGTGAAGGGGAAATGGAACTAAGGCACATCAACACTAACAGCTACATACATTGTGTGATTAACCTGCTAAATTCCAAAGACTTGGATCTACAATAAGAAAAGTCACCCAAAATAAGGGTCTAAAGAAAATTAATTTTATATTACAGCTGCACCAAAAGGCCCTGAATCAGAATAGGGACCCATTGTGTGAGGCTCTGTGCACACATGTACAACACAAAGAATAGATCCTGCCCCCAAATGTTTTGACATAAAACAAGTGACAAAGCACTGGAAAACATGGGATTAATTTCTTTATCATAAACTCTGTCAAATTTTAGATACCACTGTGATATGGTCAGCTTATTTGAACATATTATATAACCTCAGTTTCAAGTATTTGTGTTTCTCATGTGAACTATTTACAACAGCAGCATCAAAAGGATATACTAAATTTGTATGGACCATCAGCAAATTTGAGTCCGAAATTCTGTTTTTCACTAAACCAACATGCCAACTGTTTTAGAAAAGGTCACAGAAAAGTTAAAAGGCATTTTTTCCCATTTCAGCATTCCAAAAGAAACAGCCACTGACACAGATTGCCAGTTCTGAATTCCAAGCTTTTGGGATAAAGTGAGATTTCAAGCCCTGACCATCCACAAGGGAATGGACTGGCAAAGATAGTAGTGCAGATGGCTAAGATAATTCTACAACAAAAAGACCCAACTATCATCTCTGCTGTACTACAGTGCAACCCAAAAGTAAACCTGCAAGCTATAAGGCAAGTTACCTCAGTAAGTCCAGCTCAGCTTCTTATAAATCAACAAATCAGAATGCTACCAATTTTACAGGTAGAATAAAATCTTGGTGCTAAATGGCCCTGCTTAAGGTTGGGAAGCTGAGAGCAGGTAGGACCTGTTCTATAGGCCAGTGGGAGATTGAGTGGTTGTGGGTTTGGTAGCAGGGGAAGGTTGTCTCAGCAGCTGTGAGAAGGAAGAAGGGATGTGGTACCAAAAATGTTTTCTGGCTAAATGGCTAGGGCCGCTCCTAGCTGAGAGATGCCATATCTAAGATGTCTTAGGTATCGTTCATTCATGGTCAGAATGCAACCTCAAGCTTAACCAAATTTAAATCAGGAGACTCAGTCCCAGTAAAATTGGATGAGGGGAAATATTGGAAACACCAGCAATTGTCTACATCCTGAGATCCTATATGATTGAGATGGATCGAGGTTTTCAGTACAGGTATAGGTGACATCTTCAGCTACTTCCAAACCTGGCTGAATTGCTATGTGACCATGTCTCATGTGACTATGTGACTCATACCAGAGACTCAGTGAAGGAAGACACCCCACTGAAAAGAGTCCTAAACCTATAGAGCAGGGGGGTATCCCTCTAAGATTTGATAATCAAAGTGAATCATTTGGAAGAGTATCTCTTGGATGCCCAGATCCGGATAAGCGACAAAGCCAGTGACTTGTCCGGATCTGTACTTTGTTGCTTAACATTGTTGACAAGTATTCTTATACAGAAGCAAAATTATTAAAAATAAAATAAATAAATAAATAAATATCAAAACAGAATTCTGCCACTCCTACTTATATGCCTCCCTCTGGGGGTAAATGGAAGCACACAACTTCTTTATCTCTACTGATCTTGGGTATATCCCTGTAGTGGGCATAGGAGTAGTGGGGCTTGCTCAGACAGGTTTCTTTAAAACCTGAAAGGTTCTTCCTCTGAACTCCAAAAGGTTGGTACATTTGTAGCAAGGTCGGTGGCTAAAACAAGAAAGCTAGGTCAGTAGCCACCAACATGGATGATAACCCTCTAAGAAGAAACACACTCCTCTGGTTACATGTAGGATTTTGGGATTGGTTGGATGACTCCTGGAGAGACTCGAGTTTGGGCCTGTGCTGAAACAAGTATTTCCCATATTTATATATGAGACACAGGGTAGATTGGGCATCAAAACATTTTGCTTTGACTTCACAACATTTTTTTTTAAAGACAAGTGAGATTCTATCTATCATAGTTTTGCTCACCTCTCTCCACAAGCCCACTGCACTCAGCATTCTCACCTGCTGCCCACTTCAAATATATGGAATAAAATATTGATTCAGCACTAACCCCACATGGAGCAACAACCACGGAATACAAATCACAGATTGTAGCTGTAACACAATAATTCAGTACCCAACTGAAGTATTTAAGGAATTAGGATCCTAAATTAAAGGGAGAGCCTTTATATACCTATTTCTTTGCTTAAAGTCTTGCAGGCCATCTGGCACTGGATATTCCCCTTCAAACTATTCTAAAGCTAGCTCCTTTTTTCTGTCACATTTATTCAGTTCCAGGCCAGTATGCTGAAACTGAATCAGCAAGGGTCACAAAGAAGGAGAACAAATGCTGCCTTTGTACAGGTTTTTTGGAACACAGTGAGAGTTTGACTCATAAGTCTAATACAATTAGAGACAGTGTACATTACACAATATGTCCGATATTAAAGCACTGACAGCATGAACTCTTTCACTTTGACACATGTTCTTGGAGTCAAAAAGTCTTCTGAAAGGCTTTCATTACAGAAGTACAACACAAAAAAATCACTCTTGATCTGCTATTTAGTAGGACCGTAATAAATGCTTAAACTAACATCTCATAGGGCCTGATCCTGTAAAGCCTTTGAAATCGTTGGCACTCATCGTGTAAGGATTTGCAGGATTGGGCTCAGGGTCTCTTCTCTCTTCCTCTCACCCTCATCACCAAAAAAGATATGCAAAATATCTTCCTAAGGGGTCAATTCTGCAATGTGTTAAGGGTGCATAGTACCATGCAGGATCAGACTCTAAATTTGTTAATAGTGAATAAGAAATCCTGATTTTTCTGAGTTTTAAATCAGAATTTCCAAGTGGCAAGCTGATGCAGCCTTGTACAACCTGATTGTTTATAAGTTATAATGCAATATTTTCATTTGCTGTGATTACATCAATGTTCTCAAAAGCACTGAAGTGCCAAAGTCTATAATATCTGTCTCCAAGGCGCCTGTAAAAGTAAATCCAAGCATTAATGGTGCAGTAATCTATTTAATTCCCTGCAGAAATAGAATATTTCTGCTTCTCTGATAAAAAGAGAAACTTACATCCTTCTTTACAAAGCAGCTCTCTGTGAAGTTACCAGTCAAGGTAGTCATAATTTTTACTGAATATATGACAAATCCAGGTGAGAGTTCTTTCTGCCTCTGCTTAGAATCATTATTTTAACTAAATGTAAGTTTGTTCAATGATAACCACAGACTAGGTGGAAATAACCTTATGGCAAATGATATCAAGGTTTCTCTAAGTACTGTATTGATGTCATCCACTGACTGTGGCCTTATGAGAATATGCCTTTTCAACGCTGTTTGTGTTTTGACACAAATACCATGTGATAGCAGTTATGCATACTCATCTCAGTACAAGCTTCCATTATGAAAGGGGTGTTGATGTTTGAGCTAGCACAGTTACGTTTTTGCTTTTAGCACACTAGCTTGACCAGAATCGCACTCCCAACTCAAAGTGTAGACATGCCCTTACACTCAGCACGCAACACATCCCATTGTTCTCAGTGGGAGCTGTTGAATAGTTTTGAAAATCTGACCATTTCATTCAGAAAGCTAAACTGGAGGTGAGCATATTTCAACACTGTGGATGCTGAGCACTTTGGAAAATCTGGCTCAACAGTTTCTGCTTGGCCTCCTTCCAACAAGTTTTGCTACCTATTTATGAGACCATTTTCCTCCTCCTCCTCTCACAAATTTTTAATTTTTGATCCAATTAAAAACAAAGAAAAAGAAAAAAAGAATCCAAATATGAATACAGTCTGGAAAATACGGCCCCCCTGCAGAACCCTGCCAGCAAATATTTTGAGATAGTCTTCCAAAATATTGGCTGTGCAGAGAAGGGGGGAAATTATGTCAATTATACAATTCCCAAAAGCTTTGTAGCTGCAGCAGTTCCCTGACAGCTGAGATGCAGAATGGAAAGTCACACAGCCATTTCTAGCTTAGGAAAGGACATTCGTAATTAAAGCATGCAGTGATTGTGGTGTTCTATGCTAAGGATCATTTCAGTGCTCTCCTGTCTGAGGCGCATTAAATTTCTCATCCATTCACTGACCAGCAGAGTAGAACCCGACAGCTGTTAACACATTATAAAATTAAAATCACAAAGGCAGTTCTAGAAAATGCAATTTGAGGGCTCAAGCCACCTGTGACCTTTCTTCTGCACATTTACTTGTTCAATATGATATGCTTAAAGAAGCTTTTATTTGTCAGGGGAGGTTTCTTATGAGGCAGAGAAATCCAGCTGTCTATAGCCATTACTGCCCTTTTAAAGCATTACCTCATTTGTTTGGCATCCAACATTTTATTTTCACTGTTTTTGTTATATCTGAAAAGAGAAAGAACACACATACCTGGCACACATCTCCTCGAAAGGACACAAGTAACTCCTACTGACTTCAGTGGGAGTTACTTGTATACTGTGGTGCACAGAACCAGACCCACAAAATATACAGATTTTCTGTCCCCTCCTCTGTGTCCTTTGTGAGGCTCCTGTACCACAACGAGGATGAAACCTGTTTCGAACTCCTCTGCTGGGGATTTCACTGGCATGGAGGAGTTCCCAGTAGGCAAGAACCAATGTAGCCAGCTTCATGCTACTCTCCCTGTATCCTCAGTATAGGGGCCATGCCATCGGTTCTAGAGCTAGTCAGAATATTGTTTAGTGGAGACTGTTTCAATAAAGTTTTCATCAGGAAAATTTGAGAGACCGTGCACTAGCTTTCTCTCACTTTACAGCCTAGTGGTTAGGGCACTCATCATTTAGTTCCAGAAGACAGAGGAAATGTGCACCCGTGTCCATGCCCATTTGGTCAGGGCATAAACCTGGAATGTGGGAGACCCAGGCTCAAATCCCTCATCTGCCTAGACCAGAATGATTTGGGATGAAAAATTCTGTTCTGTATCAGGCAGAGCAGCGACTAGAGCCTGGGTCTCTCACATCCCAGACTAGTGCCCTAGTCGAATGGACATGGACAGAGGTACACATCTCCTCTTCCCTCCAGAATTAAAAAGTTGAGGTTTAGATCTGCAAATACATATTTTGACATAATCCTGTTTTTACAAAAATGTTCAAAAAAGAGTTTGTTTTATTAGAGTGCATAATTAAAACAATTTTGAAACCTACGAAGTTGACACAAAATGAAATTGTCATCCTTCAGTCAGCTCTGCAGATTCATAGGGTGAATTCCTGGCCCTGCTGAAGTCAATGTCAAAATTCCCATTAACTGCAAAAGGGCCAGGATTTCACCCCCAGACTTTAAGGCCAGCACAGACCATTATGATCATCCAGTTTGACTCTGTGCACAAGGCAGGCCATAGAATTTCACCCAGTGATTCCGGGGTCAAGCCCAACAATTTGTGATTCAACTAGACCATCTGTTTTACAAAGACACATCAGGGGAGGGGCAGAAGCTGCACTCTTGCTATGCTCGGCAGTTGGTTGGTCTCTTGGGGGCCACTGCTGGCTTCTCAGCTGTTCTACCTTGCACCAAGGCCAGCTATAACCAGCTCCCTAATCACCACCTCTCTGTGTTGAGCATAAGCTTGGCACAGTACTGAATCTGGCCCACAATATTCTACTTTTTCAAAAAGATAGAAAAAAAAGCACTAGTCAAGTATAAGGACAAAATCACCTGTCATTTTTTTTAACCTAAGGAAAAAACAACTAAAATTTGCTTCTTGTTCTCTTTTCCCGATCAGCTTTTAATAAAAAACACAGCTGACTGAGAATCTGCAGAAAAGATTAAGGCCTAAACAATAAAAACTTTGACACCCAATACGGGGTTGGGAATCCAACTCTAAAACAAACCTACTCCAATTCCTCTCCTTTCTCTCTTCTCTCAGGGGAAGCGCAGCATAAAAGATTCTGCCTTCTTCCAGATTCTGGCCCAAGTTTTTAGAATAACCAAAGAAGAATTTGCTTCTAAAGATGCTGAATTTAACAGTGATCCCAGTGCATGCTGGGACAGGATTTTAGAAATTTGAGTTAGTACTGTATGAGGTGCTGGCCTCAGTGAGAGCTGAGTGTGCTTAGCACATTGCAAGAAGACACACATATTGCATGACTGGACCCTATGTATTGCCAGGTGAGATGCACATGCTCAGTTAAAGCACATGATCTTAAAGTAAATGAGTGCATTGAAAACACCCCCAGTAAACTGAAATGCTATGACTCCCAAAGATCCTGTTTCACCCCCCACTCTCATCGAAGCCACCCCCTTTCTTGCTGAGAGGAACAGAGGGAGTCTTTCCTCAAAGCTCATCAATTCAGCCACTTCACCAATTCTCAAGAAATTTAAGTATCCTTCCTGTTAAGTAGAAGTCACACCTGTGTTTAATCAAAGGCACTAAAACTTAGATCTGGTTGCAAATCTTAC
The DNA here is from genome assembly GCF_003597395.2 of Chelonoidis abingdonii. Classification (NCBI taxonomy): domain Eukaryota; kingdom Metazoa; phylum Chordata; order Testudines; family Testudinidae; genus Chelonoidis; species Chelonoidis abingdonii. Next base: position 28,921,755 of record NC_133773.1, read on the forward strand.
ACCACCATAAAATCATACATCTTCAGAGTAATTTTGCAGTTTACAGGCTTCTCCATAGACCAAGAGATCATATTCTCCGTTATGAATAGATGACAGATTCTCTCCCTTATGTTGGCCACTGTTTGTTTAACAAGTCATCATAAAAATGCACTCATCTTAATGGATCTGGATGTACCTAAAGTTAGCTCGCTGTTTTATATGCTATACGCCTCATGGCCTTCTTTGTCTGATTGTCCTGACATGATACCTGTTTGGTGCCACAACAAAGATAGCTGACAACTGATTTTCCTGTTTGCCAAAGCTTCACCATTTAACCTGACTCAAAAAGCATTTGTTATGGTGCATGGCATTGGATTAGGCTTAATCCGACTGGGCCACTGGTGTTGTCAGTGCCAAACTGAAAGAATCTGGTAGCACAAAGCTGGGAGCTTGGCAGGAGTAGAGACAGTATATCTCTGGGAGCACTCAAGAGAAGGAATCAGGAGAGGGGAGGGACGGGGAAGTATTTAGATGCTAGGTGGGTTAACTGCACTTTTCTTAAGTTAGAAAAATACTGGGTGCTAGTGATTGGCGTGGCAATGCTTCAGCGGAGAATGCAAGTGTCTGAATTTTGAAAACATGAAGTGCTGAAGTAATAGCAAACCATAATTTTCTTAACAAATTTTTACTAAAATTCCTGGGAGGAAATATTCCCCTTGTTCCATGATCCACATAGAATGGGTCCTCTCTGCATAATAATCTTCCACCTCCTGCTCAGGATGGGAAGATCAGGTACCTCTGTTGCACTCTCTCCCATCCCATCCCATGATTTGCAGATGTTGCCCCAGCATCAGCAAAGTAGAGGTGTAAACCATTCTAAGTAGTGGTAAGATGAGCAATTGAGAATGTTAAATTAAAACTGTTACCTAATTCATTGATTCCAAGGCCAGAAGGGACCATTGTGATCATCTACTCTGACTTCCTGTATAACACAGGCCATAGAACTTCCTCATAATAACTCCTTGAGCATATCTTTTAGAGAAACACCTAATCTTGATTTAAAAATGGTCAGTGATGGAAAATCCACCATGACCCTTGATAAATTGTTCCAATGGTTAATTACTCTCACCATTAACAATTTATGCTTTATTTCCAGTCTGAATGTGTCTAGCTTCAACTTCCATCCATTAGAATCATACCTTTATAAGTCCATTATACCTTTCTCTGCTAGACTAAAGAGACAATTAAATATTTGTTCCCCATGTACATACTTACAGATGGTAATTAACCTTCTCTTTTGTTAAACTAAATAGATTGAGCTCTTTGAGTCTAATTAAACTTCTAGAATAATCATCTTCTAATGCATGATCATGTGCAGCAATAAAGCTGCAGCAGAACACTGGTCTCCATAGACAAGAGACCTCAAACTATGGGATATGTTTTATGGCTCCAAATTCTTTGGAAATCCAGCAGTGCTGGCTGAGTTCTTCAGTGATATTTTTTCACCGAACAGCTATCAAGGGCTAGTGAGGAGAAGTGCCAAGAGAAGTATAACATGTCAAAGAGTTTAAACAAAGACTGAAAAACAAGATGCTTTCACCCCTTTACCTGGACCAGTAATTGAAAATGTGGGGCCTTTCATTCTCCCATGCCTTCCTTTCCTCCTTCTGGATTCTGTCAGTTCAGAGGGAAAGTTCTTTAGGACATATTTAATTTCAGTGAAAGAAAATGAGTTCACCTGTGCAAACGGAATTAGTAATTCAGACTTCGTATACAGACCAAAGGGCATATCATCCCCTGGGGAAAATCAGCACAGATCCATTGAAGTCACACTGATTTACATCAGCTGAAGATTTGGCTGAATATTCATATTTAAGACTACGCATTAGTCACAGGTGTTTTTAGTAAAAGTCAAGGACAGTAAACAAAAAAATTCACAGCCCCTGACCTGTCCATGACTTTACTAAAAATACTTGTGACTAAAACTTGTCAGGGGGTGGGAGAGGGATTCCCAGGACCCCACAGGTGCTGGGAGGGCACGGGCAACAGCATGGGGCCCAGGACCCCTGCTGGTGTGAGGGGAGGTTGGCGGGACCAGCAGGCTCCGTATCTGACCAATGAGAGCTGCAGAGGCGGTGGCCTCGACAGAGGCAGCACACAGAGCTGCCTGGCCACATCTCCGCCTAGCAGCTGAGTGAGGTGGATGTCGCTGCTTCCAGGGAGCCCCCCAGGTAAGCGCCACCCAGAGCCTGCCTCACCCTTCCCATGCCCCAATCCACTGCCCCCTCCTACACCCAAATTCTGCTGCTGCTTGGGGGTGGGGAGGGGAAACAGTGGCCCGAGACTGCCCCAGCAGCAGCCAGTGTGCCTGGCGCAGGGGCTGCCTGAGCTGTCTCTGAGCCAGGTCACCAGCTGCTGCAGAAGTCACAGAAAGTCATGGAATCCATGACAAATTCGCAGCCTTAGTCATATTGCATTAAAAAATGCAAAAGTCAGAAAAACAGGGACCAGAGTAAACCAGTCTCTATGAATCTTTAAAGTCAACAATGTACAGTTACTATAAAAAATTACTTCATGAAAATAGTAAGTAGAAGTTAGGTACTGGAGCAACTGAGGATAGTTTATAAAGACAAACAAAAACCTGTGGGTCTAACCAGGTATATGCCAGTCATTGCCCGGTTTTCCCTTTCCCCAGCCCTTGGTCAGTTTTTTGTCTTTTTAGATTGAAAGCAATTCAGGGCAGTGACTCTGTCTTCCAATGTGTTTCCACAGACCTAGTACATTTTGGGTGCTACTGTAATGTTAATAATTACATTTGTATCTAAAGTTAGACTAATTTGGAATAGAAATAAAGTTTCAAATTTTAATAGAGGGCAATAAACCATGGGAACAACTTCTCTAGGGATGTGGCTGATGCTCATTTTTAATCAATGAGCTGGAAGAAAACATAGCATCATCACTGTTAAAGTATTCAGATTATACAATAATTGGGGGATTGGTAAATAATGGAGAGGACAGATCACTGACAGAGTAATCTGGATCACTTGGTAAACTGGGCACAAGCAAACAATATGCATCTTAATATGGCTAAATGTAAATGTATACATCTAGGAACAAAAGAATGAAGGTCATATTTACAGGGTGGGAGACACTATCTTGGGAAGCAATGACTCTGAAAAAGACTTGGGATTAGTAGTCAGCTGAACATGTGCTCCCAGTGTGATCCTGTGGCCAAAAGGGCTATTTCGATTCTGGGATGCATAAACAGAGGACTCTTGAGTAGTGGTAGAGACGCTATTTTATCGCTTTATTTGGTACTGGTGCCACTGCTGCTGGAATCCTGCATCAAGTTCAGGTGTTCACAATTCAAGAAAGATGTTAATAAATTGGACAGTGTTCAGAGAAGAGCCATGAGAATGATTAAGGATTAGAAAACATGCCAGTGATCAACTAAACAGATTGAGCTCCTTGAGTATAACAAAAAGACAAGATGGGGTGACTTGATTACAGTGTATAAGTACCTATGTGAGGAACAAATATTTGACAATAGTTTCTTTATCAGAGAAAGGTATAACACAAAGCGGATACTAGATAAATTCAGGCTGGAGATAAGGCATCCATTTTTAACAGTGAAGGTAATTAACCATTGGAGTAATTCACCAAGAGTTGTGGTAGATTCTCCATCACTTGATTTTTAAATCAGGACCGGATATTCTTCCTAAAGACATGCTCTGGGACTTATTTTGGAGAAGCTGTATGGCTTATTACAACCGGAGGTCATACCAATGATCACTATGGTCCCTTCTGTCGCTGGAATAATGAATCATCACTTGAAGACTATAAATCAAAGTTGCAGGTCTTTCTAAAATATACGTTTTGGATCAAATATGTGATGGACTCTATGAAGAGTTTACTGAGTAAGGTTTATTAACTGACAAGCTATCACGTTAGACCATCATTATGATCCATTTTTGGCCTTAAAACCTGAATCTCAATGACTTCTACAGCAAATGTGTTCTCATTCTACACACATAAAAAGATGCCTTTAAGAAATGCCAGCCTTATGACCTTGCTCTGCATTTGAAAATAAGCTGGATTTTATTTTGCTCTATTGTTTGCTCTTGCATCTGCATCAGAGTCTGTAGCCAGTTTTTCCTTAGTTTCACGTTGCACCATTGTCTTAAAATTTTACCTTCTGTTATATCTTGGCAATCTCATTTTCTTCACAGTTTGGTTCTGCAGCAGCTTGAAATTGTTTAACCATTCAGTTGAGAATGGAAGAGCTAGAATAGAATCCAACTCTCTCCCCCCAAGCTGCATGGTCTCCTGCTGGGCTAATAGCATCAAAAGTATTACAGTATTATTTATTATTTGTATATCATAGCGTCAAACAGTACCTCATTGTTCTATGCATGGTACAATCATGGGGGGAAAAGACAGTGCCTGTACCAAAGAGCTTACTAAGTAATACAGTAACATTTACCTGAAATACAGACTGGGAGAAGATCTGTTGAGTTAGACAGTGCCATTTTTCAACAGTCACTTTAGTCAAAGGAAATACAACTATAGAGCAACCCCATAAACATTCTGATAAGCAAATACAGTCTTGAATTTACCGTGGTGAGCTTATATTAACTTTGGTAAAGTTGCACTCAGGGCCATAATGATTCTCCCTCATATACTAGGAAACTTCCTAACAAGTAATAAGGTGAGCATAAAAGCCTGAGACAATCCCACTGAAATTACAGGTAAGACTTAGTCTCATTGAAAGGTTTTCCTAAAATTTAGTGCCAAAAACTGGCTGAGTTAAGTAAAACCAACATTTAGTAATGTAATGGAAAGAACCTTGAATTTGCCAATACAGCATATGAAACATTTCAGAGTTCTGATTCATTCCTTGCATACAACTCCAATGGCCTAAACCAGGGGTGGGCAACCTACAGCGTGCATGCCAAAGGTTGCACACAAGCTGATTTTCAGTGGCACTCACACTGTCTGGGTCCTGCCCACCAGTCCAGGGAGCTCTGCATTTTAATTTAATTTTAAATGAAGCTTCTTAAATATTTTATTTACTTTACATACAACAATAGTTCAGTAATATATAATAGACCTATAGAAAGGGACCTTCTAAAAACATTAATATGTATTACTGGCGTGCAAAACCTTAAATTAGAGTGAATAAATGAACACTCGCCACACCACTTCTGAAAGGTTGCTGAGCCTAAATTTTCAAAAGGGTCCAACAATTTGGGGTATCCTGTTAGACATAAAGAGACTAATTTTCAGAGGTGCTGAGTACTGAGACCCCTAGTGAAGTCAATTGGAGCTCTGAGTACCCAGTACCTCTGAAAATTAAGTCCTAGAGACAGGAGACTCAGAAATCAAGGCACCCAAAATTTGCAGACATTTGTGAAAATGGAGGCAAATAAGAGTTTAATACACAAAATCAAAGGGAGACTAGAAACCTAAATGTCTTTAGTAAGTCATAGAGTGACCACTGTGGCAGTGCTGTATTAGTGACATTCAAATTCATCACTCTGATGTTTCAATATATATAAGGTCTGATTCGTTAATTATTTATTAATGGCCAAATGGGAGGGGCCTAGATTGTGTAACACAGAGAATGTGCCTGAATAGCAGGTTATTTAGCACACGTAATAGCCAATTTCTAGCATTGCTGTATGAAGGGCTGCCTGCAGTGCACTAATGAATGAGAGTTCAGCACTGTGTGAGATGTTTCAACATTCTTTCCAACTTTGCTCAAGGAATTTCTGATTTGTTTATTTCTGCCAGTTATGGGCCTGATCTCACAAAAAGCAGCCTCTAGAAATGTGCTGAGTGCCCTCAGCTCCTACTGAAGTCAGTGAGCATTGAGGGCTGTTTAGAACCCCTCAGTTGGCACTCAGCATCTCTCAGGATTGGACTGTACATACATTAAAACTTCAATAAAGTTATATAAAAATGGCCAACATTTTCCAACTTGAGTGCCCAAGTTAAACACCTACATCCAGGCTAGAGTTAGAGGAGCTGGTGTGTGTTCCGTACATCTGAAAGTTAGACTGCTTATTTAGATACCTAAACATGGGCTTAAGTCCTTAACATACGCAAGCAGATTTGAAAAAATTGGCATACATTTTACACACAAGGAAATCCAATTTAAGTGTACTCAGTCAGTACAGAACACAGTTAAATAACTGAGATTTTTAAAACAATAGCTCTTTGAAGGAGAGTTGTACAATTCAGTCTCTGAACCACAAACACCAATTTTTAGGGTTCAGCCTCAGGTCCCCTGAAGCTTTGCCTGGCACACACCCATAATTCTGGGGCCAATTGGGGTCTATTTTGGCACCAGACATAACTTAGAGCAGGCTCAGGGATGTCACTGGAGTTACTCCTGATTTACATCTGTGTCAATGAAGGGAGAATAAGGCCCTAGGAGAAATGGCAAAACTGCTTCCTAAATGCTGAAAGACCCATTTATCCAAAAATATATCTGGCCTGAACATCCAGGAAGCCACCTAAAAATTAACTTTTACAACTGACTTGCACAATGTGGAAACCAGATGTATTTCTTCCTTCATTAGATCTTAACTGCCTAAAGCCAAATGTTTTATATACATCCAGGACCCATACATGTGCTGTGCTTCTGAATGTACAATACCAGGTGGTTCTTTGATCTGAGTCGCATGATGACAGCATAATAGATAACCCCGAAGGATCAGCAGTATAGGACTGAGAACTTGAGCTAATCACCACTTAAATTAACAGAGCTCTTTCCATTGACTGTTGGGATCTGGAATAACTCTTTATCTTTTACCGTCATTTAGTAAACTTACTGCTCTCTATAAATATACAAAATTCCTAGTAGATTTCATGGTCATATTGTTTTATTTAAGAATTGCCTAGTTATAAGTATCAAAGTGCTCTACACAGTGTTTTTACATCATTCACTAGGTTATGTTAATCAAGCTATTTAGATGCCTCTAAAGTAATATCCCAGCCCCATTTCTTATTTAAATAAGCTAATAGATCACATCACTAAAACAGTAGCAATTTTATGCCCAAAAGTTACAATTCTATGTTGATATTTGAAAGGGAACTTTAAAAAATGTAGTGTAGAGGGTTTTGCATGTTCTATAGATAACGCAGAAGCATCATTTTAATATAAAAGTGCAGAAAATTAGAAGAGTTAGCAAGTACAGTGTGAAATGGTCCTTAGAATGAGCATAACTAGTATATAGAAGTAAATTATGCAATACTAAAATACATAATTTGAACTGGTCAGGCATCTGGGTTTATAGTTTGGCATATTACTTATACTGGAGATTCACTAGTTGATACATTCTAAACAGCTGTTCAGATGCCAGCTTCCGAGGATTCCCTTTTCAATTAGATAAAAATCTCTAAGGTTCTTAACCCAATGATTATCAATCTTTGTGCTTTAAAAAAAAAAATTGCTTTTTCCAAAGAGACAATGGGGCGAAGAAGTCCATGATAAATCCCTATTCTGTTGTTCTGTGCAAACAAAAATGTGAATTACAGTGAGAGACCGGATACTTTTACTCATGATGTGTAATACCTGGCAAGAAGCCTCTGACATCAATGGAGCTTAGCATGGAGTAAGGTACTACTCATTGTTAGTATCAGAATCTGACCTGCTGTGAAGAAAAACAAAGAAAATGATGACTGAAAGCTGAACCTCTTCCTCATGCTTTACTTCACCACTAAAAATGTATGATTTATCATCACAATAATTTTACAATGCACATCTCTAAACATAATAAAGGACATGTTCCCTCCCCAAACACCTTACAAGCCAACATTAAACATGACATGAGACAGTAGGAAAGCGGTTGGTAAGAGCAGGAGTAACATCAGTAAGATGAGTGCTACTGCACAGCATGGAGAAATTTTTATTTTGCTTGTATTAGGCTGTGGCTACACTGGCAGTTTTGCAACGCTGGTAGTTACAGCTGTGCTCGTACAGCTGTGTACGGCCAGTGCTGCAGTGTGTCCACACTGACAGCAACCAGCGCTGCAGTGTGTCCACACTTGCACCAGTTGCAGTGCTGTTGTGAGTGGTGCATTGTGGGCAGCTATCTCACAGAGCACCTGGTTCCATTTTGGCATTGTGGGAAGGGGACGGAAGGGTGCGGGTCATTCCGCTTCCTGTTCCAACGACCCCTGCTGCCAGGGAATCGGACCCCCCACCTAAGAGGGCACCTTTTTATTTATTTATTTTTTTAAACTTACCCCATCCCCGGCTGCGGTCTGCTCCATGGTCCCGCTCCTTTGAGTGAAGCGCTGGCGGGAGCGCGGCATGGCCCGCTTCCCAGTAGAGCTCCAGCCAGGCGCGGGGGCTTGCCGCGCTCTGGCCGGGGCTCCAGCCATGAGAGCGGAGTCGCGGAGCTTGCCGCACTCTGGCCGGGGCTCCAGCCAGGATTGCGGAGTCGCGGAGCTTGCCGCACTCTGGCCGGGGCTCCGTTCCAGCTGGTTTGAAAGGGCTGTCAACTGCGTCTGTAAAGTCTGGCATACCTGTCCTCAGGGCTGAAAGAAAGCTCCTGTGACTGTGGTTTACATCAATACAAATGCTTAAGCAGAGGCATGCAAGGAGCCAGGAAAGACAAATGTAGATCTCCTGGCACAAGTGAATTGCCTTTGCATCTGGTCATGCAAGGAAAAGTGTAGCATTGTTCTTCAAGTTACGTAGAACTCGATAAAGGCCAGGCTCTGTAGTGATGTGAATAGAGGATGAAAATAAATGGTTTGGTAGTTTGCATTTTGATCTATACTTGTTATTTCCTTTCCTTGGATAAAGGGCGGAAAGTATTTGTGTGTGTGTTGTGTGTGTGTGTGTTACAGAAAGGCATCTGACAATTCTATGAGAGTCCTCAATGAGTCTGCAACTAGCCAGAGCGCGGCAAGCCCCGCTCTCCCGGCCGGAGCTCCGGCCAGAGCGCGGCAAGCCCCGCTCTCCGGCCGAGCTCCGGCCAGAGCGCAGGCAAGCCCCGCTCTCCCTCCGGGTTACTCTACACCCTCCCCCTCCTCTCAGGCTCTGAACCCAGGGCAGTGGAGAGCTAAGCGGTGACCAAGAGCTGAAAAGGAATGCGGATAAGTCCTAATACCCTGGAGGCCAATAAAAACGCTGGTGAGTGTCCCACCTGATGACCAGCGCTGCAACAGCAGCGCTGAACTCGCTACACCGGAAGCGGACCCAGGTGTACAGCCAGTGCTGCAAACAGGGAGTTGCAGTGCTGGCTGAGCTTTTAAGTGTAGACACCTGCTAAGTTGCAGCGCTGTAACCCCCTCACCAGCGCTGCAACTTGCAAGTGTAGCCATGGCCTTAGTGGAATAAAATACATAAGAGGCTGCACTGGCTAATTTCTTGTAGGTTTCACAGAAGAAATGGGTTTAGAAAAAGAATTTCAAAGAGTAGAGACCAGCTCAGGAAGGGTATCCCAAGCATAAGGGGCAATGTGGAAGAAAACCTAGAAGGCGGCGATGCAGGAAGCAGACAAAGAGATCTAGGATGGCATTATTGGTGGAGCAAAGAAGGCAGGAGAGAGAATATGAAAAAAAAAAACAAGCTCAGAAAAGTAGCCGAGGAAGGGGAAGAGTTGGCAAAATTTTATCTTTAACCACAATGGGCCAATTCTGATCTTATTTCTAGTGATGTAAGTCAGGAGTATCTCCACTCAAGTCCATATAGTTTCACCAAACTGGTGTGAGAAGAGAATTGGGACTTCATTTATAAGCAAGACTGGGAACACTCCCCACTTTCTTGTGTAAATATTTTAACTTCCATTTTTATCTAGAAGAGAAACATTTATTTCATGCTTTAAAAATGTTTGGATTCAATATGCAGAATAAATTTAAGATATACCTTCTCACCCTAGCATTAGCACTACACACAAAATCTAATTGTATGTACACATTTAGTTTCAAAATAGATTATTTTCTAAAACTTGAAAGAGACATTTTGTTGGTGCCCCTCAAAAACACGTTCACAATTTTAGCTTATACATGTTATGACAACTTGAAAATAATTGGGACTCTGGAGTACAGTTGCTTTTGTTAATGTTCCAGAAACTAAAGCTCTAATCTGTACTGGCAAGGAAAATTATACAAATAATCAAATCCTGCCTTCACTCAGAGAGAGTAACACAAATGATTGTTCAGGTCTCTTCTCAGACAGTTCTTTTATATTTCTCAGTCTCAAGAAAATAATTACAGTGGACTCTCACAATAATATTAATGTCTACTGGAGATAAAGAGACTAATGCACTTTCTCTTTTATGCCGAGGGGGGAAAAAAGAGAGAAAAACCTCACAGGGATTTTCAAAAGCGCTGAGCACTGGCCTAATTCTGATCCCATGAGTTTTACTATTGACTCTAATAGGCACAGAGGCCAATGCTGAGTGCTTTTGGAAATCTCATCCTCTATGGGTTGAGACTACATGTATTTGTGTTTTCCTCTAAGCCTAGGGATCTATGCTTTTGTAACCTGAGAACCTCATTACTAAAAGGTACAAGAGCAGATCAATCTGCAGCAAGCTTATGGAGCTCTATCAAAGTAGTGTGAAAATCCATACCTGTGTGCGTAACTTTATTTTCCTTCTAGTAAACTATACTACACATATGGCATGTATCTCACAGCATATACATTAATACTGCAGTATTTGTCATGTGAACCACATTATTATGTGAAAAGTCAACATATACCTCAGTTATCACACCAAATATCTGACATAACAGTTATTTCTTATTGCAAGTACATGGAATAACTACAGTATCACAGATGTAATGCGTGTGGTTGACTTTTTAATGGTAACCACAGTACATAAAACAAAAAGTACTACCACAATTGTGTTTCTCCATGCTTTTATCAGATAAAAATTTCCATTGACTGGTGTATGTCAGACAGTGACATTATTTTTAAACTTCAGTTAATTCTCAAGCTATTTTTATGTTAAATTAAAAGGATTTTCCCATCCCACCATTTCTGGAAAAAAAAATTCTACCCCACACATTACTGTTTTTTAAAAAATGTTAAAAAGAAAGGGGGGAGGGAGAATCTGGCTATTAAAAAAACCAGGCTACAAGAAGACTAGAGTTTGAAAGTTGGTATGCCCATAAATCTCAATATTTTCTTTTAAGATAAATATGATGGGCTGAAAACTGAACTGAACGTTCAAAAAATAAAAAAAAGTTTAAAAAGAACAAACACTGAAAAAATAAACCTTGTTCTAAAATGCCACCACAAGACAAACATCGGTCAAAGAAACAGTTGTGAAGGAAATGTTGCCTTTTATATGTAAACTCTTTCTCTGTGTAGGTTCTCATATTGGCATCCATCACAATAATATCCAAGTCCCTTTTACCCAGGGTTTCTCAAACAAGGGTCACCGCTTGTGTAGGGAAAGCCCCTGGTGGGCCAGGCCAGTGTGTTTACCTGCCCCATCCGCAGGTCCGGCCGATTGCGGCTCCCACTGGCCGCAGATCTCCGCTCCGGGCCAATGGGAGCTACTGGAAGTGGCGGTCAGTAAGTCCCTCGGCCTGTGCCGCTTCCAGCAGCTCCCAGTGGCCCGGAGCAGGTAAACACACTGGCCCGGCCCACCAGGGGCTTTCCCTACACAAGCAGCGACCCGTTTGAGAAACCCTGCTTTTACCTTTAAGCATGCTATTAATTTGGGCCCCAAACCTACAAATGAGCCCTTTTTGGGGCTCCTTGTGGGTGCAGAGATGCCCATGCTCAGGCTCGGGGCCTTACAGAGCACCTTATTCAGGGCCTGATCTTACAAAATGCTGTGCCTTCCTAGCTTCCATTGCCACAAGAAATTCTCAATTCCTTGAAGAACTGGACCTAAACTTAAGTCTCCTATCCCCCAGCTCCTTAAAATGAACGCAGCACTCCATTTAAAACATATATCACCAACTCTAAATCTCTTAGCTTCCCTGGCAGGGGAATGAGGGGGAAATGTTGCAGTCATTATGGAGGGAAATATTTCAATTGATTTTAAAAATAAAGGCAAAAAAGGGTCTTGCAGCTAAGGGAGAGAGTAAGAAGTCAGGAGATTACTATTCTAGCCCCACCTGTTCACAAGCATCCCATGTTGTCTTTGGTAAATCATAAAAGGACACCTTTGAATGCCCTTACTCATGCTGGGTAGTGTGGTGTTCAATAATCACTCAGTGTTTAAAGTACTTCCAAGAGCTCTGCTTTATTCAGTATCCATTTCCAACTAGCAGTACATAGCAAAAACAGCTGCACAGCACTTCCACCCAGACTGGGAAGCTCAACCCTCAAAAGCACAGTCCCCAATATCACAGGCAGTACCTTACTGAGCAAATCGCCCTATGTAAGCAAATGGGACAATTTGTGGAGTAAGGTGCTCCTTGTTGTCAGAAAAGGTACCAGAATCAGGGCCTCCATCTCTGCGACTCCCAAAGCTATATATAAAAAATATTTTATTTCTTTTATATTTTACAGCACCTATCCCAAGCTCTAAACTATCTTACATCACTAAAAGGTACAATGCAAAAAAGTACAAATCATGATATATTGTAATAGTCTGCCCTGATCCATACGCAATATATTTACCCAAAAAATATAAAACCATAATGGCACAGAGTCACCCTCTAACCACTCCATATCCATCAAACCACTGCCTCAGAAAAACTAGAGAGAAGAGATGACTTTGCAGTATGTCCTAAACATTAACATATGCAGATTTTCTTACACCAAGGAGACAGGTACAGTCAAGAGTAGAAAACTTCCAAGTCTGAATCCCATTTTCTATTCAGGAGCTCCAATCTATATTGAACCTCCACTGAAGATTGGACTACACACCTAGTGAAGAGACGATGGCCTGGCTTACCTTGCATCAACTTATTTGTGCATGTATATACACTCAAATGTGTCTCCTACTGATGTAAGCGCCCCGTTACGGCAATGCAGTGCAAGTGCAGAACCTGCATGACCTACATCAACCTTGACAGTCCTCCAGCAGCTGTCCCACAATCTCCAATAGTGACCGCTCTGGTCACAATTGTGAACTCGCCTGCCCAAGAGTCATCGAGACTGGAAATCATCCCTCCCTTTAAAATCACCACATATTTTTGAAATGCCTTTCCTGATTTCCCAGCTTGGTGAGCACACCTTGCATGACAATGGACAGTTGCTACCGCTCAACCAACCATTCCAGCTCAATGAACTAGACATGCTCTGACTGAAGTAGACAGGAGATATTTGATCTCCTGAGCCTGTGGGGGAAACAGGTAGGCACAGCTACAAACCAGTCATAGAAAGGTGGACACCTATGGAAAGGTTGCATAGGGGATGCAATCAAAGTGGTATGACAGGGATCAGCAGCAGTGCTGTGTGAAAGCGAAGGACCTGCTGCAGGCATATCGCAAAGCCAGGGAGGTGAACAGTCAATCAATCCGGTACTGAGCTGCGGAACTACCATTTTTACAAGGAACTGCATGCCACACTTGGTGGAGATTCCATCAGCACTCCACAGACCACCATGGATAGCTCAGCGAAGCCTGAAAGAGAGCCCCCTGTTGTGAATAGCAAGGAGGAAGAGAGATATGCAACAATGGGGTGGGGAGAGGTTCAGCTATGCCGCAAACCAGGATCTGTACGAGACTCCACCGCACTCTAGTCAATCCAAACAGCCAAGTACAAATGAGCCTGATCAAAGGGAAGAAACCTTGGATAAGTGTGTGTGGCATTCTCCCTTAATATGTTCAAATGTTAAGATGGTGCACAGCCCAACCCCAACTTAGCATAGGTGTCTACTTATTGTTTTGCTCATATGAAAAAAGGTACAGTTCTCTGCTTTTCAACCACATGTAGGATTAGGCAGTGAAGAGGGTGGGGAGACATGGAGCAATCTGTTTGTACATAGAGATATCCCTTGCATCCTCCTCAGGGATCTCAATGAAAGTTTCATGGAAGTACTCTGCAATCTTCTCGACGGTTTCTAGCGATGGTTGCCTTATTTCTCCCTTCCCAGAAGGACACTTTCCTATGCCATTCTCTGATGTGTTTGGCATGTGTGATATTCACAAACTTACAAGCAGCACCACACATATCCTAACCCCAAAACTTCAGAGCTAGGTAGAGCACAGTTCACAGCATCGCATTACTGTGGCTGACAGTTAAAGTGGTCTTTCAAATCCTACTTCAGCGGCATAGCTTTGAGCTGAGTTCTTGTAGTGACTCTTGTATCTGGCCGTTCAAACTAATCAGACAGCTGCTCTGCCTCTGCCCCTGCAACAACATTTCCCCTTTTGCATCACAGATTATGCAGGACATAACAGCTCTAACCACTGGGATATTTTTGTCTCTGAAATCTAATCTAATGAGTAAACATCACCAGTTTCCCTTTCAACTGCTAAAAGCAGATTCAACTGCCTTTCTGCATCTTTTATTTTTAAATTAAAATAAAAACACTGCTTCTTTTCTATTTTTTCCATCAAAAACACAAAAAGATTCCTGAAAAAAAAAATGAACAAAAAAATCCCATTTCTTTCAAAAATTTGTGAAAACTAAAGTCTAATTTTTGTCTAGCCCTACAGATGCTTGATATCTCTGGCCTGTGTTTCCAGATGGAGGAACTATGAAAAAACACAGGAAGATGGGCAGACAAGAATTTTCAATTTCTGCTTTCAAAGCTACAAGTGAAAATGGGCAGTGGGGTGGGAGGATGGAATAGGAGAGAATAAAAAATGCCGCAGCAAAAGTGAAGGCAGATGCTCCATTGAAGTCCTATGGCCAGGTTTAATAACTAGACTCACATACTGTACAATCAGTATTTAAAAATGTTAAGCTGTAAATTTCTCATCACAAAATTTACCAGTATTTTCTCAAATACCCAAGCAGAAAATTGACATAGCTCTGTACAGTCATAACAAACTTAATTCCAAAAGATAAAATAATCTTCATATTTCCAATGATTTTCTATGCTTGCATAGTGTGCAATATATTGGAGAGAGAGAGAGTGTACAGTTCTGTAGAAGGCTGGAAAAATCCCACATACCTCCCCTTAGCACACTGTTGCATTCATTTGAATTGAATCATACTTCAATAGCATATGACAGCCACTCAAAAAAAAAAATCCCCCAAAACAGTAGTGGTATTCATTTCACCTGCTATTCAAAATGCCCAGCACGTGTTAACATTAACTCAAGCTGAGAGAAAACATCTCTGCAGAGTAACCAAGCACTTGGTTGCATTTCTGACCATCATTACAAAAATAGGAACACAACGCAACAGAATCATTTTCGTAGAAGCAGCGTATATTTTGTGGCTTCAGAAAACAGCCTCCTTTGTTCCCATCCCCAGTTCTGACTCAGGCAAAGTTCTCATTGCTTTCAGGCCTACTGATTAGTTATAATCTTAAGGGGGAGTAATATAAGCCATGTACACTCCATTAACAACAATTAGCACAACTGGATGAATAGTATTAAATATGTGATAACAAAGGCTACGCTGGATGAGATATTATTTATTATTTGTATTCAGGTTGTGCCGAGGAGCCCCAGTTACAGACCAAGACCCACTGTGATAGGTGCTGTACAAAACATAGAACAAAAAGACAATCCATGCTCCAAAGAGCTCACAATCCAAGTATAAAAAAGACAGATAGTACAAGGAAACAATGTTAGTCAGCATGACAGACAGTTGTCTCAGCACACCAGAGGCCTAATTGTTGTCAAGTTTTTTTTAGATATCATATAAAGGAGAGTTTTAAGGAGGATTTGGAAGATAATGT
Organism: Chelonoidis abingdonii; assembly: GCF_003597395.2. Lineage (NCBI taxonomy): Eukaryota > Metazoa > Chordata > Testudines > Testudinidae > Chelonoidis > Chelonoidis abingdonii. Next base: position 28,937,516 of record NC_133773.1, read on the forward strand.
GTTAATTTTGCAGCTATTTACATGGTGCTCCTCTCAAATGACAGGCAGCATTGGAAAAAGTATGAAGGTGCTTGTTGGAAAATTTAACAATGAGAGATGATAGGCAGAGTAGGGATAGGCTGTGGAAAAACAAGTAGCTTTTGTCCGATGTAATACAGAAGGGGGAGGCAGTAGAAGGATGCAAAAACAAGAGGAATGACATGGTCAAAGTGACGGGCTAGGAACATGATCTTTGCAGCATCATTCTGAAATGATATGAACAGCGTAAGATTGCATTTGTCAAGGCCAGAGCAGTGGTGAAGCTAACAGGGAAATGGGGATGGGAGGACGATCATCTCCCCACCCTCAGTGGTCTTTAGGTGCATGCACAGCACCTTTTCAAATACATTATGCAATTGACAAAAGGAGGTGCATGACACAAATGTTCACACGGATATGGAGAATGAGCCTGCCTTGTGCTCACTCAGCAGTGGTAGCTCCTGTTCCATTGGGCTGTGCACAGCTCCCAGATCCAGGTGTTGCACCTGAGTGCACAGAGTCACGTGGCCCTGAACCACCTGTGCTCCATATTGCAACACCACTCACTCAAATTTGGCCCAGCAACTCCTCTATCCTGATGGATGGGCAGCCAAACCAAACCTGAATGGCACTGCAACTGCATATGCCAGGTTGCAACATCCAGAGTGGGGTGCTGGGCCCATCATTGTGGGAGAAGAGACATTACTGCTGGGTGAGTGCAGGCCAGGCTCGCTCTCCAGCTCCCGCACCTCACCCTGGCTGGGGCCTCCCCTCCACACTGGACCAGGATTAGAGTTGCAGTGCCTGGGTAGAGAGCGCAGCAGGCATGGTAACATGAAATCAACAAGCCAACAGGTATAATTCCAGGCGGCATTATCAATGACCCATCGCCTCCTCCTCCATCGCAAATCTTGGCTCCACCGCTGAGCCAGAGAGAAGAATGTTACAGTAATCAAGATCTGAGATTATGACACCCTGGACATGAGATTTAACTGTGGGGATAGCTAGGAAAGGCTGTGTTTTACAGATGTTAGGCAGAATAAATTGACAAGATTTAGACATAGCCTTGATGTGAGAACCTAGACAGAGGTCCGAGTTAAAGATGACATCCATATTATCACTGCAAGTGACAGGCAGAATGGCAGTGATGGAGGAAGGAGATAGTGAAGAGGGCTTGGAGTAGATGAGGGGATTAAAAGCTCTGTTTTAGTCATGCTGAGCTTGAGTTGATGACTGCACATCTCTGTCAGAGACACAGGACAAAATTTTAGTTTGGACAGAACAAAACACATCAGAGACATGACAGTTGAGTTTGTGTTTTCTGATAAGATTACCTAGAGATGTGGTGTAGAGGGACAAAAGGACCAAGGACAGAGCCCTGTGAAAGCCCCCACAGAAAGCTGGAACAGGAATGAGGAGGATCCTCAGAAGGACACACTGAAGGAGCAATTAAAGAGGCAAAAAAAAGAACTAAGAGAGGACAGAGTCACAGAAGACAAGGGAGGGCAAGATTTCAAAGAGAGCGTCAAAGGCAGCTTTCAGATGAGGAGGATGGAGTACTGGTGCTGAACTCTGTCCGAGAAGTTATTTTTATTGTGAATATTAAGTAACAGATGATTTAGAACTTCAATTTCTTGTTCAATTTCTAATTACTTTGATTCGCTTCAGACTTGTCAATAGAACACTTTATTTGTTTTTGTAAATCCCTATGAGGGTGGGCAAGCATATAAAGGATATGAGACTTCATAGGAAATATCATTTTTATTACCATCATAATTATTTCTAGAGGTTTTACTACTAATGAGTGGCCATTTTGTCTTTTACAAAGTGTATCACATTCAGCATACCCTTTAAGAAACTGGTATCTGGCTGCATAATTTCTAAATAATATTTTTCTAATTGCCTGAACATTTTGAAAAAATACAATTAAGAGTACAGGCAAAAATAGAATGTAATGAGAGCCTGATTTGCCATTGTTCTGCATCATGCGCAGTTATTTTCATGAGTGCCAGGTCAGAATAAAAGACTATCATTCTGATTTGGTAGCACTTTATACCCATTTGGTTCTTGCATAAATAAATACATGAAATGCAGGGTAACAGAGACTGGAGCCTACAGTCTATAACCTTGCAAACATACATTATGAATGCTCACAGTATTCAACATCCAATTAAAAGTAAATTTATGGGGGTGTGCAAAGTAATTTTAAATATATATCAATATTTATGTGTATGTTTTCTAACATCTTTCTAGAAACTGAACTATGTTCTCCCCAATGAAGTTCAACACATAGTTGATTTGTTATAAATATATTTTACTCACATAATGGAACCTAGAGATGTTGCTGTATGAAGAATTGCTATAGATTTGAAAGCAGATGTTGCAGCACTGATAGAATACAGACCTTCTCTGCTTTGATTTCCAGAAAGTTGTAGCAATAGCACCATGGTGATGTTACTACTGTATCACATTAATGCAGAAATCCATATTTCAAGAACCAAGTCTTTAAAAATAAAAGGAAAAAAAAAACCTTCTTGAAGAGTTCATTTTAAAAGTTATATCTAATTGCTGTGCATTATAAGCATATCCATGTCTACTTTTATTTAAATGCAGAGTACTGTTTTCAAGAAAGAGTTTAGTTTTTGTTAAATTTTTAACAAAGTATTGATTACCTCATTAAGGTAGTTCTAGGAAAACAGAGCTATGTATTTATATGGAGCTTTTGAGCAGACAGATATCACTTCAATTTCTTACATTGTAATAACTTCAATACTGATTGTACTTAGCAGCCTAAACATGTGTCATAAACAGATAAGAAAAGTTAATAGCACAGAAGTACTTTATATCTCTTGGACTGTAAAGGGTTAACAAGTTCAGTAGCCTGGCTGTCACCTGACCAGAGGACCAATCAGGAGCCAGGATACTTTCAAATCTTGAGGGAGGGAAGTTTCTGTGTGTGCTGTTAGTTTTTTGGTGGTTGTTCACTCTGGGCGCTCAGAGGAACCAGATGAGCAACCAGGTTTCTCTCCAATTCCCTGATACAGGTTCTTATAGATTCAAAATAGTGAGTACTAAATAGATAAAGCGAGTTAGGCTGATGTTTGTTTTCTTTATCTGCAAATGTGCATTTGGCTGGAAAGAGTTTAATTGTGCATTTGGCTGAAAGGAGTTCAAATTTGTGGTTTTGCTGAAAGGATTTTAAATTTGTACTTGAATACTTGGGCTGGGGGGTGTTCCCAGTGTCTATAGCTGAAAAACCCTGTACCTATTCCATTTTAAATTTACAAAGATAATTTTTACTGTTTTTCTCTCTTTAATTAAAAGTTTCTTGTTTAAGAACCTGATTGTTTTTTCATGCTGGTGAGACCCCAGGGGACTGGGTCTGGATTCACCAGGGAATTGGTGGGGAGAGAGGAGGGAAGGGGGAGAGAGAGGCTGGTTTCTCTCTGTGTCAGGATTACTGTCTCTCTCAGGGAGAGTCTGGGAGGGGGAAAGAGAAGGAGGGAGGAAGGTGAATTGTCCTCTCTGTTTTGTGATTCAAGGAGTTTGAATCCCAGTGATCTTCCAGGGTAATGCAGGGAGGGGAAACCTGGGAGAGGCAACGGTGGGGGAAAGGGTTTACTTTCCTTGTGTTAAGATCCAGAGGGTCTGGGTCTTGGGGGTCCCCAGGCAAGGTTTTGGGGGACCAGAGTGTACCAGGCACTGGAATTCCTGGTTGGTGGCAGCGCTACAGGTTCTAAGCTGGGGATTAAGCTTAGAGGAATTCATGCTGGTACCCCATATCTTGGACGCTAAGGTTCAGAGTGGGGATTGTACCATGACAACATGACACCAAATTCCAGATTATTATTTATTCTAGTTCATGATAAACTGATATGTACCAATGGCCCTAACTCACTTGAGTAGTCTCATTCAAGGGAACCACTGGCATTCAGGGGCCAATCCTGCAAACATGTATGCATCTGAACAATATTGGATTACAATGAGACTGCTCACATTAATAAGTATTTGCTGAAGTCTCAAGACCATACTTTTTAAAATGTCTGTTGTTCCTTGATATGGTTAAGGAACAAATAAAATTCAACCACAGCCATGACAACAAATATTCAATATCATGTTCAGTAACTGGAATTCTGCATCAACATAAGTTAGGCAATCAGTTTAATACAACAGGTAGTTCAGGAGGCTATGCTAAGTAATTGGCCCAAATCAATATTTAAGAATTATTGACAGATATTGGACATAACATATTACCAGTAAAATATATCTAAAACCAACCTCGAAATATTAATTTCATATTCTATTACAGTACCTATTTGGTCCCTATTAATATAGTCTCTGAAAACTGCAGTGTCTTTCATATATTTATCTTCACCAAAACCCCGTGAGGTTGGGAAGTACTATTATCCTCATTTTAGAGAGACACAGAGTGTGCCTACGTTGCAAAAAGGTGTGTTCTTAACTTGGATTAGCTAATCTGCATTGGCAATTCTGGGTTAAAATAGTAGTGAAGGCATGGCAATGAACTCAGGTTAGTTGCTCAAGTTCAACCCCATGCTCCCTCATAGGCAAGGCACTACAGGCAGTTACAGGGATCAGTTTCCCCCTTCTGCCTAGGGGTGCCAGGTGTCCAGTTTTCAACCATAACACCTGGTTGAAAAGGGACACTGGCAGCACCGCTGACCGTTAGAAATCCAGTCGACTGCACAGCAGGGCTCCTTGCCTGCCGTGGTCCTGCGCAGCTCCCAGAAGCAGTGGCATGTCCCCACTACAGCTCCTAGGTATAGGAACAGTCAGGGAGCTAAATGCATTGCCCCACCTCAAATGCCAGCTCCACAGCTCCCATTGGCCAGGAACCACGACCAATGGGAGCTGAGGGGGCGGCACTTGCAGACAGGATAGTGTGCAGAGCTTCCTGGCGGATCCTCAGGCAGAGGAGGAGGATTGAATGCAGGTCTTTCACGTCCCAGACAAGATAAGCTTATAAGGAAGGCACCCACTTCCTCCTCCTCCATTCAGTTCAACCCAAACCAGTTTTAAAAAAAAAACAAAACACACACAAATGGCCAGCAAAAAAAAAAAAAAAAAAAGAATCAATTATTCGCTCTGTCCTACTCCCGAGTCCCAGGCTACCACTCTAACCACAGGATCATTCTTCCACTCCCATACTCCACTCAGCTAACTTATTGACAGAAACAGTAGCATCTGGCTCTCATGTGAGCTGATCTGTATAACAGGGCAATCTATATCTTTAGTCTCCTCCAGACATTTAGATGGATGGAATGTGTGCCCGGTGTGTTACAACAACCCTGAAATGCTTTTGGCTCTGACTGAGAACACATTAGCACTAACTTAAATCTGCTGCTTTGTTTACTACATGAGATATCTGCTTGTGTTTTATGACTAAATGGTATCAGTTAAAGAGACCCAAACATTGTACACAGCAATATATAGTATGTGACAAAAGCTATCCACTGTAGACAAAACCAAGCGGGCATTAATTTACGTTTATGCTTCAAAAGCAGCATATTATAAATCATGTATTTGTTTTCAAAACCATGAGTCATTATGCTCAACATCAATGACCTTAAAAAAATTCAGAAAACTTAAGAAACTGGGTCCAGACCTGCTGATAAAGAAATCGATTAACCTACTTCTGGGCTCACACTGGTGTGACTATTGATTTCAGTGGAGATACTCCTGAGATAACTGATGAAGAAAGCAGAATCAGGGCCAATGGAAGTTTTGGGACTCACTTTCAACTGGACCAGATGCGAGGGTGAAGTGGGGCTGGGGATGAGGGGTTTGAGGTACGGGAGGGTGCTCTGGGCTGGGATCGAGGGGTTCAGAGGGCGGGAGGGGGAAATCAGGGCTGGGGAAGGAGGTCTGGCCGTGGGAGGGGGTCACGGATGCAGGCTCTGGGCAGCACTTACCTTGAGTATGAAAATGTATTTATTTGAATAAATCATTCGAGAGAGAGAGAGAGACATGAAGTAGTTAGAGCAAGAGGCTTTTATTTATTTATTTATTCAAAGCTACAAGTCTGGTAGTCCTAGAACAGCTCTTTAATTATACTTCGAAAACCCAAGCATTGTTGACAAGTGATAATTTATTGTACTATATCAATGTAGCCTAATGCCTAGATTGAAAAGACAGGTCAAGGATTGTACACAGTCGGCATAATTACCTACAGTTTGCTAGGGTAAGCTGATTGCTGCAGACTAATAAAATAATCCAGCAATACCATAAGCAAGATTTATTACATAACCACGTCCCATGAAATATTTTAGCCACCAACAATACAGATGAAAAACAAGAAGATGTCATTTTTATCTCTATTTGAAATGTAATTGAAAGCAAATTCCCGAATCCTGTTGAGGAGCCAAAGTCCAGATTCAACAATTATAACAGATGGATATTAGGAGCCTGATCCAAAGCCAACTGAAGTCAAAGAGAGTTTTTCCATTTATCTTAACAGGCTTTTGATCAGGCCCTCTGTTACCATCACTGAGCAGACTAATACCAGGTTATCTTTTGAAATCACATTACATTTACTACTGTACACTGCAATTCTGTTCACTCGTCTGAACGGTTAAGAAAATACAGGGATAAAGAGAAGTAAAGATAACTGAACGTAAGTGATTAAAAAAATGCAACACAAAAGCCACCTGAACATACGACGAAGTGGGTATTCACCCATGAAAGCTCATGCTCCAAAACGTCTGTTAGTCTATAAGGTGCCACAGGACTCTTTGCTGCTTTTACAGATCCAGACTAACACGGCTACCCCTCTGATACTTGTAGTTTAGCAAAGATCTTTTTAGAATATCTGTTTTTCTGCAAACATACGATACTGTATCAACCTGCTCTTTCAACATGTACTAACAGGTAAACGTGGATCATCCCACGAAAACACTACAATAGAACATGACTGTAGTGTAGTGTAAAGCGGCATCCAAGTATTAAGGCCTCCTCACTATCTCAGCTATAAAGGTCAAATACATGCATCTGCCCAAGGAAAACAAAATCGGAAACAGCTGACTTATCTGTTTGCCCAGCCTCCCATAATAAAATTATTAAGCTCAAATTATTACAAGTATGTACTTTGGTGAGGTTTTTTCCTCTGAAATATTTTCCCTCACAGAATAAGCAACTAAAAACACGTCAGATACCTTAGCACAACTGAGACTGTTTCGGGGACATAAATAAGTAATATTGGTGATTTCCTTTTTCCTGTGAAAAGCATGAAATCAGAGCCAAAGCAGGGTAAAGACAACCTAGATTTGTAAACACCCAAGGACCCTATTCAATACTCCTTACTCATACTTCACTCAGATGAAATTCAACATCTGTGATTCTCTGACTAATCATTTCTAACAAAAAGGTTACCTTAATTCAATAGCTCACTACTAAAAAAGGTCAGTTACTAACTGATCTTCATTGTCTGGATAAGAAAGTGGAATCAGGGTGGAGTCACCTCACTTCATAATAGTCTATTGTTCTGCACTGCTTGAAAAAAATCTTATGGAGAGGAGCTTCTTTCTACCTCAAAACACCTGTTTATATTGGGAGGAAGAAATAAAACTCTCTAATAACCTGTAGAAAATAATCCTTTGGGTTGGGGGCCTTTTAGAAATCATGCAGGATTTTATTAATAAATCTCTCAGCGTGCCTTCTCAAAAGCTCATTCTTATTATTCTTTTATAAATACTTCAGTAGAAAGGTAGTTGCAGCTTGGAGCAAAACTCACTTTCAAACCATTGCCTTCAAATAAAAATGGGAATTTACTTTCTGATGCCCCCAAACAATAGGGGAAATCTTTTATTTTAGATATCTTTTCCCAGAAGGCAGTTTTCCTGTTCTCTTTGAAGAACACTGGTTACAGTCCTCCTACCCTTCTCTGCAGCTCTGCATTTCAATAGTTTTCACACAATATAACACAAACTTTAGGGTTTCTACTGACAACCCTACAACGGTTCTGGACAGAGGAAGGGTCTGGGCAACACATACATTTTTCTTTGTCAGTAACACATTTTAGAGACTCTTACCTCCCTTCCACCCAACAAGAAAACTACCATTCATTTCACCACAACCTCTAAGACACAAATCCAAATATCCTATCACTGTTTCTTACAAGAGACAACACTGCTTTTTTGCAAGGAAACCTCCTAAGGAAAGAGAATCATTAAGTTTACTCAAGACTAATTTGGAAATCTGAACTAAAACAACAACAGTCATAATTCTGCATCCAACTACAACAGCAGTGCAGAGCAAAGCGGCCATGAGCCTGTGGTACATGGATGTTACAAAGATCAGTGATAAAGATGAGGATCTGTCTGCATCAATTCCTGCAGTTTGCAAATCCGCTGGTAACACACAGCACTTCCTTGCTGCAAGTCACGAAAGGAATTCAGTTAAGGAGCCTCAACCCCCTACAGCGTCCCAGTCGCAGAACGATACAATACAGTCACTCACAGCCAACAGCCGGCTCTCGCCCTCTCTGCGCTGTGACCCCTCCCTGCACAGGGGACAAGTCAGTGAGCCTCCAAGCTTTCCTGCAAACTGATGTCTCTTCTAGCTCGAAGAGACTTTCCGATTATAGCCTCCTTACTGTAATTCATGTGTTTGCTGCTAGCCAGTGCCCGCAGCCCACACAGCACCACATGATCACTATGACAACATTAGAGCCTCCCAGTAAAGTTGCCAACCTCCAGGATTGCCCTGAAGTCTCCAGGAATTAAAGACTATATCATATGATGAAAACTCCAGGAATACGTCCAACCCAGCTCCTGAATGCTCCAAGCAATCCACCCATAAGAACTAGCTCTCCTCAGCTCCACTTAGATTCCTGAGCATCACAGCTGGTAGGTAACAGGGGCTCTGAATGAGTTTCTGCAGATTCTTCCAGAGATTGCTGCTCCCCCTTGGGAGGCTAATAAGCAGCATGACTCTCTGGTTCCTTTAATACAGTGGTTCTTAACCTTTACTGCAGCCTGCACCCCTTTGGTTCTCAACATATGTTCACACCCCTTAACAAAAATCAATATATGTTCTGACATCCCTTATCAAAAATCATTGAAGTAGGTCAGTTCTTTAAACCCAGGTATATTTTTGATTGTATATTACAGTAATCATTAAAAATGTATTATGTTAATAAATACATAGGTTGGATGAAACAAAGTAGTTGTACTTATATGCCCATGCTTAATTTGTGTTTTCAGTGATTTATCTTTTTAAAAAATCTGGCATGTCTCTCACCCCCACAAAAGGCATCTCGCACCCCCAGAGGGTGCATGCACCCCATGTTAAGAACCACTGCTTTAAGGACAGGAATTTACCATTCTAGCAGGAGCCCAGGGGACCAACAGCAGTGGCAGGGAACGTATGAAGCCCTTTGCCCTCACAGCACTTGTCATAAATAGATAGCTAAGAGTTAATGTTTCTTTTACCTGTGAAGGGTTAACAAAGGGAACCAAACACCTGACCAGAGGACCAATCAAGAAACTGGATTTTTCAAAGTCAGGGAGGGAGTTTTTGGACTCTGAGTCTTTTGTTTGTCTCTCAGCTATGAGAAGCTTCTTTCTTCTTCTAATCTTCTGTTTCCAACTTGTAAGTACAGGTAGAAAAACAATATAGGCTTTTATGTTGTTTTGGGTGTATTTACATGTGTGTAACTTGCTGGAATGTTTCAAATTGGATATCTTTTTGAATCAGACTGTTTATTCATATTTTTCTTATAAGCAATAGCCCTGTATTGTCATCTTGTTACAGAGAATATGTTTATGTCTTTTTTCTTTCTTTTTTATATAAAGCTTTCTTTTTAAAACCTGTTTGAGTTTTTCTCTGGTTAAGGAGAAAGGAAAGACAGGGGGGAGGGGAAACACTACGCTCTGTGTTTAACTCTCCTAGTGTCCCAGGGCGGGAAGAAGCTAAGGGGGAGGAGAGATAGAATCTCTTCTGTTTCCTTGTATTTGGGGTTTGTCTCTTTGTGGAATAGAGGAGATATGCTTCTTGGTATTGTGATGTAAAGAGATTGCATCAATACTCCCAGGTTAGCCCAGAGAGGAAAGTCTGGGTGGGAGAGAGAGAGGGAAGGGAAGTGGGTTATTTCCCTTTGTTGTAGGCTCAGGGTTTCTGAGTCTTGGGGTCCCTCCAGGGAAGGTTTTGGGGAGACCAGAGGGGGCCAAAACCCTGGAAATTTTGGATGGTGGCAGCGAGATCAGATCTAAGCTGGTAAATTGAGCTTAGAGGGGTTCATGCTAGGCACCCAGATTTTTGGACGCTAAGGTTCAGATGTGGGAAGAGGCTTATGATAGCACTGGACCTGGATCTGGACCCAATAGGTGGCAATTCCCAAATGAAGCACTACCACTCCCCCCAGCCACATGAGCTGAGGGAAGAAGTTCTTGAGGCTGAAGCCTCCCCAGGGAGCATAGTTTTTCACGACATCTGACAACCATCATTCTACTTGCATATTACTCCCTGTCCCTTTGCCAGCCTTCTCTGTGTAAAATGTAAGCTCCTTGGGACTGGGAATGCCTTTTACTGTCAAACACTTAGCACTCTGGGTGCCAGTGTCATACAAATAATCACCACCACAATGTGTACAGGAGCACCTGGAGCTTCTCTTTCCTGATTGAAGTGGAAAGTAGACACAAGGTGATGATTTCAGGAATGTACATGTAGTTTCATATGCAAACAACCTTCAACCCAAAATCACCACCATCACCATCCTTAAAGAAAAACAGACACAAAATTACAGTGGGAAAGTTTTTGCTGCAAAAAGGAGTCTCTGGAGGAAAGCAGCTGCTTCAGAATCATGAGGGAAACTGCTAGTCTAAGTGGCCACTGAGAAGTGGAGTTGCACTGGCATAAAATGGCATAAAACTGGTGAATCAGGTCTATTATATATAAACTTGCTTCTGGTGGGCACTATAGGTGGAGAATAGGTTTTTTTGAATGAGACTTGAATAAAGAGAGTGGCGGCTTGACAACATGGCCTGGGGAGGGGGCAGAATGGAAAAATCCACAGCAACAGCAGTGGAAGGAAATAAACAGAAGGGTCAAAGCTGGTATAGCTGATGAAACAAAATATGTGACTAGATCAGGGGTCAGCAACCTTTCAGAAGTGGTGTGCCAAGTCTTCATTTATTCACTTTCATTTAAGGTTTTGTGTGCCAGTAATACATTTTAACGTTTTTAGAAGGTCTCTTTCTATAACTCTACAATATATAACTAAACTATTGTTGTACATAAAGTAAATAAGGTTTTTAAAATGTTTAAGAAGCTTCATTTAAAATTAAATTAAAGTCTAGAACCCCTGGACTGGTGGCCAGGACCTGGGCAATGCAAGTGCCACTGAAAACCAGCCTGTGTGCCGCCTTCAGCACCTGTGCTATAGGTTGCCTGCCCCTGGACTAGATTATGCTTCTTAGATCGCATTGTCTTGCCAGATCTCCTTGGGCCTATTTGATTTCTTTCAGGTACAAGATGTAAAGTTGACTTGAGATTTACTGAACAGTAACATCAAGGATTTTTCCACACACAGAGTAGTAAGCTCTAAGATTTCAGTGGTGTCCCAGCATAGTCTCAGAGTATGGGTATGTTTGCTGGGGTCCATCTGTGATCAGACACTCTTGCCATATGACAAGAGAGGATGTGTGCACAACACAGCACAGTCTGGCAAACACTAAAAGAGATTCATTTGATGGCTGTGGCCATGGAAACCGTACACAAGAATATCATAGTAACCAAGGCACCTCAGGTAAATTGAAAGTTCTTTTTCTGTTGACTTTTTTTGTCCTAAATTAAATGCGTAAACCCTAATGAAAAAGCAGGAGAGTGTTTGGTATTTCACTACTATGGATGGAGCAATATGTAAAAGACAAAAACAAATAAACCCACACACTTTAAAGAGGAAAGCTGGGTTCTGTTACCCTTAAAATCATCCTTCTAAAAGGCCAATGGGAGTTTTGCCATTGATTTCAGAAGGAGCTCGTTTAGAACCTTTGAGTAATATGTTCCAGATGATCTTATTGCTCCAAGCTTTAGTATGTGCGTGGACGGATTAGGATACCATTAATTCCAAGTAGAAAATACAAATTATGAATAACATCGTATGAACAGCAAAAATATGTACAAGGTGAAGACTTGCTACTGTTTGAAATACAAATTCAGCCCTCTAAGGTAGGCACTGGATTGCATGGTGAAATTCAAATACTGCAGGCTGGCCAAACTACAAAATATTATTGAAGTAGATATTCTGGATAGCATTTCTGATGAGATTCCTCTACAAAATCATTGATACCATTAAAAAGTACCTTTGGAACTATTTATAAAATATATATGTTAAAATGTAATTGTAATCTGTGGTTTAATATATTTTTTAAATATATATGCACTGTGAAAACACATACTGTAATTTGCCTAGATTATCACAAAGCAAGTATAGTAGATACTTAAGAATAAACTAGTTTAAACCCTCCTCTCGCTTTTTTAGCATAGTAAGTTCAGATGCCATCTGCAGTCTACAAGGAAGGTTAATCTTATAAAGAAGCTTTGAATGGAGTTCTTTCAATGTTGGTAACTCTTTGCAATGGAAATTTTGTAATGCCTTGCTGCAAGTTCGCATTCCTCCAATAAGCTTTAGTGAGAACTGAGTTTATAAATGATTAGAGGACCATGTTTAATAAAGGCAGAAAATAATTTGAGTGTCTGGATGGATTATTTGGAGACCACATTCTGGGCAAGTTCTGTCTTGGGGCCTTACTCAAAGTAAGTGTGTCTTTCCATTGATTTCTATAGGTGTTGAGGCCAGGACCTTAAATCCACATGTGGTACACCTACTGAAATCAGTGGCTCTCTCAGGTAGACCTACTACGCTATTCAACCCATGATAGTATATGTGCAGATAGCTTCTTTCCTCTCTCATTTCTCAGAAATAAGGGAAAACCAAAGCAAACCACCGTAGGATATTGGCTAAAGAATAACAACGTGTAAATAAAAAAACTAAAGCCAGCAAAGCATAGACAGTATTCTTTATAGATGCCTAGGAAAACAGCGCTGTGTTGTGGTTAAGAGAAAATGCCAATAGCACTTCTACGTAATAATAGACACGTCAGTGCAGCATGAGCATTAGAGTAGTAATATTGTCGTCATTACAGTGTTCTTCATTGTAACAGCATCTAAAAGTGAAATGAACTTGATGTTTTCTTTAAGTGCAAATTTACAAAGAAGACCAGAAAAGCATTTCTACGTAGAGGACCCAATCCTATAGTCCTTGCACAGTGCATACTGGGCCCTTAATTGATATAACCACACTGAATTTGGAGGTTTTAGTGGGGAAGTATTACCCTGAAAATTGAGAAACTGACAGAAGATGGGCTATAACAACATATTATTAGAAGGAAAAGGACAATAATTAGTATGCAGAAATATATTAAAGGATATAAGGAGATTACAGTGTGACACTGCACATCAGCTCATGCTTTCAATCGCCAGTCAAGAGGTATTTGGATCTAGGGGGTTTTCATTCTGACACAGCTCTAATGATCATTCTAAATATCAACCCAATTAAATAAAAAACAACAACAAAAATAAATAGTTATGGCTGCTGGAGCTTGTGCAGAGTTGTTGTACAGTCCTCTTCTTGAATGAAACCTTGAAGGTCTGTGGGAGTAGATAGATAAGTGAACATGGTTTGCACACGACTTAACAACATGACTGATATTTCCCATCATGGATTTAAAATCACTTAGTTTGATTTCAGAGTATATTATAGACTCCAGTACTGTTTATGCAGCCTGGGAAAGCATAAGTATTTGGGATCTTGCTATGCAAAACATGCACAAGAAGGAAAAGTTAAAGTAAGGAAACCGAGATAATGTCTATAATGGAACCTCTTTTCTGGTTTCTCCCTATTCCTGCTCCCATTTTTTCTGATGCATCTAAAAATCACTTTTTCCATTCATTGTGAATGAAATCAATAATGCTTTTAGCTATAGAGTAAAAACAAAGTTGATCCTGATCCAACTTCCTTGCACAGCCAAAGTTCCCACTGAGTTCAGTGAGTGCCAAAGGAATGCTGGATCATGCTCAAAATGGCAATATTATAATCCAATAGTACCACACTGGAGTTAGGTGTAGGTGGTGAAATTGTAACAGTTCCCAAGGAATCTGCAGGTTGGCAAAGCATATTTTATGTGAAAGCATTGGGCAAGTTGCTATTTTCTCTTTTTTACTTACAAAGAGAAAGCAAGCCATTATGCTTATCTTATTATTAGAGTGGTTCCTCCAGACTTGGTTCAGAGATAGTTGCAGACTCATCATTAGATTAATCCCGTTTGTCTATGGGTGTGTAGTTTCACTGAAATCAGTGGAGCTACACAAGTAGGAAACCAAAGTAATGTAGCAGTGAGTTGGGTCCTATATATTTTCAAAAATCATACAGTAAGATTCAGGTCAGCATCAGGGATGAAAAATCAGAATTTTATCCAAACATAACTGGTTTCAAAGAGGATATTTGTATTTGCTGAACTTAGAATAGTTTTTCATTGTTAAGTTTGTTTAAAGATTTCTTAACGAGTGAAAAAGGCAAAAAAAAAAGGGGGGGGGGGAAATCAATATAAGGAATCGACAGAAGAGACAATCTGCTTCTTCAGATGAGAATAGTACTATGGAGATTTTGCCATCAAACTAGATATTTGTTTTTCTCAGCAGCAAACAAAACCTCAGGCCAGAATGCTTTTTCCCCACAATAACACATGCTGAGAGAGCTCAAGGAGAAGACAACTCTACCAGAGTTCCTTGTGGAGTGACTCTCATATTGTTACATAAGGGAAGATTTGTTCCTACTCTGCAGAATGAGCCACAACAGGACGTCAAACATTAATTTGGCCCTGTGCCTCCATAATGGCTCTGTGCCCTTGATGGCTCTCATGCCTCTACCCCTTAGAGCATGTTACCAATGGAAATAAATGCCTCTAGCAGAGACTTCCCCTATGCATAGCTGCCTCCAAGGTTCCTCTTAAAGGGGTATTCCAACCCATGGAAGTGGACTCCTTGCGAAAGATAATAGATTCCCAGACTGCATTAAGTTCCGGAAGAAGCTTTCATGGGATTAGAAGGAAAATATGTCTGTCCATTCATTCAATGTGTGCCAGTCCATCCTGAACCACCTAATAAAGGGCTACGAACTTCCCCAAACCAAGCCTGCACCCTTTTTTCCCTCCAATAGATACAAACGCCATACACAAGGTCTTGGGAAGGAGGGAGGAAATGGTGCAACCAAGTTGAACCTCTTCTTTTCTACATGGGATTCTAGGTTAAGGCTCACAGGACAAGCATCTGGACCACTATAAAGAGTGAGAGTTACCAAGCAATGTCTTTGTTGGTTAAAGTGATAACTAAATGATTACTAAGTGATCCAGTATTTCTGAACAGTATCGTTGCCATATGTCTCTTTTTACAAAACTGATTAAAGAATGTAACCTTCTTTTCAGCACAGACAGAATGAAGTTCTCTGGTATTTGTTAATTTCCGGCACTATGTGTTGTTTTTTTTAATTACAGTTCTGTGCAGCTCTACTTTGTATTTTGGACATAATTAGGAAATGTGCTCCGTAGAGTTCAGCCACCAGCATGAGTCAAGGACATTCCAGCCAAGGGTTTTCCAAGAATCAAGACAGTAACCAGAAGCCTTCTAAGGAATCCAATGAGGAACTCCAAACATAGCAAGTAGCTTTAATCAATCTCAGAAAAGCAGCAGACCAATAAAATTCTGATTACAAAGTACACAGCTCCACACAGGATAGACTGATTCAGTGTATGGTTTCTTTGCCTTACTGAATCAAGCAAAAGTTAAAGAGATTAACAAATTTGGACCCCAAATCATTCTGTTTTAATTATTGCTAAGATGTTCTGATGCAATTTGGACGTGGGAGCTATCATGGGTGGGAAAACTTTGTGGCCCGAGGGCCGTGATAGGGCTGGGGCAAGGGATTGGGGTGTGAGAGGGAGTGCAGGATGTGGTGCGGTGTGCAGGAAGGGGCTCAGGGTAGGGGATTGGGGTGCAGGGTGCTGGAGGGGTTCAGGGTGCAGGCTCCAGCCTGGCGGCACTTACCGGGAGCAGCTCCAGGGTGGCAGTGACATGCAGCAGGGCTAAAACAGGCTCCCTGCCTGCCCTGGCCCCACGCCGCTCCTGGAAGTGGACGGCACCACATCCCTGTGGCCCATCCCCTGCGGGTACCTTCCCCCAAAGCTCCCATTGGCTGTGGTTCTCCGTTCCCAGCCAATAGGAGCTGCAGAGGGTGACACCTGGAGGCAAGGGCACCGCACAGAGCCCTCTGCTCCCCTCCTCCAGGGGCTTCAGGACGTGGTGCCAGCCGCTTCTAGCAGCGGCACGGGGCCCGCAGTACCATGGGGGTGACAATCATGCGAGCCAGATCCAAAGCCCTGATGGGCAAGATCCAGCCCCTACCCCTAAGCTATAATGTTCTGTTACCCTACAAAGTGATGAGAAATAGAAAAAGGACATTTTATACCAGTTCATTGCAGTCCTGCTTTTTCCCAGAACTCCAGTTACCAAAAGTTGATTCAAATCACTTAGGATTACACTGAATCTTCACTCCTACACACATCTCATTGGAGGGAAGTTCTGGATTTTAAGAACTCCACATTTTCTGCAGGTTTCAAGTGCCACTGCCTGTAAAGATCTTCATAAAAACTAGAATTTTACTTTTCCTCTTGAGCTAGTGGTGGGGAGGGAGGGAGGGGGAGTTTTCTGGGACAGGAATCAGCAGATGCTGAACCCATGCAGTAAAGATGGAGGGAAAGGTTATAGCATCTGCAGCTTGTGATTGTTTTCCATTTCCTATAGTTTTTAAAGCACTCTGCTCAGCTTATTAAGAGCTAAACTATATTTTGTAATATAAGCTTCTTATTAGTGTATTAATAATAAACAAACAAACATCGCTATCCAGAACATTGTGTGTTCTGGATCCTTTAAAGAGATTGTCCTTGATGGAAGATATGAAGACATTTATTTCCTGTCAGCCTGACTCACACTAATGGACTATGAAACTGCAGTTTTTCCATTTGCTCTTAAAGACTTGTTGCAATGGAGATGGGTGCTTAGTGCACAGCAATGCCATCTTCTGGCACGGTTCCTGTGAGAAAGGGAACATGCTGAATGCAATTAAAAGAAAGCTCCTTTTCTGTGAAAACAGAAACTTGAGCTACACAATAAATCTTAGATTTTCCCCTTTCCACTACACATACTACTGGACTGTGATTGTTCAAGGGACTGAACTAAAATAGAGAGGGAGCACACACAGTGAACTGGAACAGCAAACTCACTCACGCAGCTCTTACTGATCTATTTAGTGTGTCTCTAAGCGTGGAGACTGCAGATGATTCATACATAAACACTCACAAACAAATCACTGGGGTGAAATTCTTGCTGGCATGGATGCCCTCCACACCAGGTATGGTTCACAATGGGGACAGGGCATAAGCTTAGGGTGGAGGACAGGGCAGCTGAGCGGAACGATCACTGCACACGTCTGTGCACTGTGAAAGCGGTCTCTGCATCAGCAAATATGCTTGTCATGTCTAGTTTTTAAATTTAATACACACTTATTTAATATGAAGTATTTGTGTTTTCAGAAAAAAAAAAGAAAAAGAAAAAGCAACGTGGGAAAACATATCACAGTCACATAATTTAAATAAAGCACTAGAAGCTTGCAGTTTATCCCAACAATTCTGTCCCCATATCCCCACATGCCGTGTCCATATGGAGGTAGCAGACTTACTAAGGGGTGCTATGGATCTGAACGCTGCACTGAACAGGGCCCCTAGTTTTTGCAGTGATGTGCTGCCCAGGTTGCATCCAGGATTTGCAAAGCCCACCCTGCACTACACCTCAGAGTGCTCAAGAGTATAGACTAGCAACAATGAATGTGGAACTTGTCAGTTCTTAAAGTGCAGTTCTACACTGAAAAGTAACTCCAAAAAACATGGTGTCATGGGATTCTATGTTTATTTTATTTCAGTGATTTTTGTACTGAATGATAATCTGATGTTTTACAAAGATGCCAATCTGCAAACTCAGCCTGAGCTCAGTGAGTCTTGGTTCTTTTCTATTCACATCTCATCACCAGTAATGATGATTCCACAAGCTTGGCCTGGACATGTTCAAATTGCAATCCCCACCACCTACCCCTGCTTCCACTCCCCACCCCCATCTCAGTTCTTTTAGACCACAGCAATCAGTTTTGTACTGACCTTGCTGCTGGCTGGCTGTGCAGCTACAGGCTTGTAACAAGAGAGAGCTATTCAGTGTCGCCAGCTCCTGTGATTTTATCATGAATATCATGAGTGCTTGTCTCAAAGCCTGAGCTGCTGGAATCACATTACCTGAGAATCTCAGCTTTCATTAAAAAAGCAAGTTTCTTGCCCTCATGGCTGAGGAGAAAAGCATAAAAACAAGAAGCTATAAAAGTCAGAAAAGAGAAGACAAATAATTACAACAACATTTTCAAAATCTAATGATTTTTGAATGCACAGGGTTAGCAATACTGTTCACGGTACTGCTGGAAGTCCTAGGTCCCCCTGAGGCCAACAATTACACCTATCCATCCGAAATTGTGTGTGATGCTGAGCAATCACAGTCAGATGGTCTGCTGCTGGTGCAATATGCAGGGCCAAGATTGAGTATGGAGAGCAAGAAGAGATGTAGTAGTTACGTCATAATGCACAAGTCAGGCCTAGTGAAAGCATTCCATCTCCTTACCCTCTAAAGATTTGGGCTCCAGTAATGCTCCTTTGCAAATGGCCAGTGCTTCCCTCCATAGAACTGTGGCACACTAACCCCTTCTGAATCTCAAATCTTCCAGTCTGGGCTCCCATGATGGGTGCTCATAGACGTTCAGAGGTTTTGTTTAATTCATTTAATTTACATACGCTTCTCAGATCAAAACAGTTCAATTGCTACAGGCAAGATGGTTCGCTGTCGCAGACAATTATGTCCCATGAGGCTGTAACCTGGGAGAAACTCACTTGCCATTTTAAACACTTAAAGGGTTATCAGAAACAGGAGGAAATTAAAACAAAAAATTAGTTTCCCCTCAAACAAATCATTTAAAGTAGAATTACTTCCATAATTTGAATGGCAACATGATTCACATCTGGAGGCACCCTCTCTGTGATCCTGTCTAACTGAAATCCATTGCTTAGTTGTCTGCTGCATGAACACGGAGATAAAGCAGTTTATATTTACTGAATGAAAGTCCTTCAGAGCTCAGTGTTTTGGGGAGTAGTGGAAGGCAAAGGTGAACAAATGGCCTATTTAAATGAAAGTAATGAAAAAACACAAAGTGCAGGTCCAAACTATACTGGACTCAATCCTGCAGCGTTTAGGCACATAAAACTCCAGCTGACCTCAGTGCAGTTAGACACCCATAAGGGCTGCGGGATAGGGCCCACAATATGGAACCTTTCCCACCACTCCATTGGGAGTTCTTTATTTATTATTGAAAGGTTTATAGTAGCTCTTACTATATAATGCATCTCATTCCATTTTATTAAGTGCTAACTGAACTAAAAAGTTAGGGTGTGATTATGGCAATTGGGTGCATTATCTGGGGTACAGCTGGGTGTATAATTAATTAACAATTTTTTCAATTAATTACACCTCATTTTCTGTTCACAAATTGTCTGTCAGTGATCACAATTACTATTGATCATTAGTTCCTCAAATAATTCTAGGTCTGTAGTCTTTTATGAATAGTTTATCATCAATATTCTGGACTGGAAGTCTAAAGTTTGGGGGAAGGGGTTATTAGACCCCACAGGTCACATGCTATATTTCTGTCTTCTGATTAGATCAGATAATTCTTAGATCAAGTTTCCTGTAGAAAAACTAGGCACCAGAGAGAGATGCTGCTGCTTCCCGGAAGCTGCTTGAGGTCAGCACCGCCCAGAGCCTGCACCCCTCACCCTCTCCTGCACCCCCAATCCCTTGCCCTGACCCCACTCCTGAACTCCAAACCCCTTGGCCCCAGCCCCACCCCAGAGCCTGCATCCCCAACCAGAGCCTTCACCCCCTCCCACAGCCCAACCCTCTGCCCCAGTCTGGAGTCCCCTCCTGCCCCCTGAACCCCTCATTTCTGGCCCCACCCCAGAGCCCACATCCCCAGCCCAGAGCCCATACCCCCTCCCACGCCCCAACCCAGAGCCCATACTCTTTCCCATTCCCCAACCCCCTGCCTCAGCCCAGAGCCCCCTCTCAGACTTCGAACCCCTTGGCCCCAGCCCAGAACCTTCTCCTGAATCCCAAGCCCCTCACCCCTCCC
>NC_133773.1:28957919-28961687 GCF_003597395.2 Chelonoidis abingdonii
GGAGTGGGGCCTCAGGGAAAGGGTGTTCAATTTTCTGCAATTAGAAAGCTGGCAACCCAACTAATAGCTGTGACACTATTTTAATATCTCAGGATCATTTTCAGAGTGGTCTGCTTATAATAGGTTTAGATGGTTTCAAATGGACTCCCATATCAGTGCACTAAATACGAAAGTGTGTAGTAATTGTAAGTAAATCAGATTTAAAAGCATTTAGGCCAGATGCACAAATTCTGCAGCTCAGAAGCAGAACGTACTTTTTCCTTCTGAAAAGCTATGCTCTTCAGGGACTGCCTGACTGCATGGACAAACCTAATCTTATCCATATGCCAGAGGGTTCCCCATACAATAGAGCTGCTTATCTAACAATAGACCATTCTTTTGTATATGAAAAGATTTGGCGATGTCATGGAACATAGAATCTATTATGAATTAGTACTGTGTACACTGCATGGCTGAAATTTAGATTAAAAACTGCCTTATGTAAGTACATACATTGCTAGGTTTGACCTAGCTGAATTATATGACTTCTTCTTGATGTTCATGCGTCTGATAGAAGCACTGGATCAGACCTCTGCTGCAGTGTTCAAATGACTCATGAGGCAGCCAATAATTCAAATGAGGTAATCTTGGGATGACAATCCAAGAGTTCCGTCTCACACTGCATGCATGGATTGTCATCATGCCCTTAACAATGTTTTGACAATGTAGACAAGCAGGGTCTATGACAAGTGACATTTTAAAACCGTTTTTGATCATTAAAAAAATCAATCATCCATTAACCTTCTCTGTTCTTCTGTACTCAAAGCTTTAAAGAATCAGGCTTCCATTGTTGTATCCTTAATTAGAAATGTCCTATCTGGAGCTTGCATTTCAGTTAGCAGCTGACAGACCTGCTGCTCTTTCTTCACTTACCAGAGCTGATTTTGACACTCAGTATGTTCAAACTTCTGTTTGGCACAGAGGATCGAGAGCAGCTGACCATAGTGGTTGTCAGGTACAACACAGCATTACTGTGCATCCCTTATTTCACAGGTTAGTCCTTCTGCCTGACAGTAAGTCATGACTGATGACACTTCACATCAAATCTAGAAGCAAACTGTTATTTGCTTTTTTTCTTAAACAGCTACTACTCCGCCAATATCCACCAGTATCTTTAAAAATAGATTCTACTTTTTGCATTTTCTACTGTTTGTAGTACACTTTAAGAAGCTTCAAAGTAAAAATGGTTTTCTCACCATTTTATCTTGCATTATTTTTCCAGTTGGAAAATACTAAGGATTAAACTAAGGCAAAGCTAACTTCATCTGTGATCTAGAGTGGCAGGTCCCACTCTGCTAATGGCCTGCACCTGCAGGTTCTATTCACTGCCGTTGTTGGTTCTGATCCCATCACTTTGGATCAGATTCCTTTTAATATGTTTTAAGAGGAAGATATTCAAAAGCTCCTAAGAAATGTAGGAGCACAAGCTCTACTGACATTCCAGTAGGATTTATGTATCTGTCTCTCTTCGGTGCTTTTGAAAAACTCCCTCTAAAGTCGTGGCTCCTTCACTAGTGAGCTAATCTTAATCTGAACACCTATCTCCCAGGCTCAAAGCCTTGCACGGCAACACACTGCCCCCCTATTCCTGGGAATGGTGGATTTCCAAAAGCAAACCCAACAACCAATAAGTATTTCAAATCCAGAAAACATTCGCTCCATTTTAAAGTACATCAGAATGTACTTAACAGTTTCCCCTTTAAATCTTTTTTTTTTCTTTGCTCTTGGTGGTTCTGTACTTTACACTCATGTGTCGTCAGGACTCACCATTTACCTATTCACAAAATCTTCCACTTCTTCCCTCAAAACAATGGAAAGGAACTATAAGAATATAATCATGCCAGAACCATTAATCATCATT
Source organism: Chelonoidis abingdonii (assembly GCF_003597395.2). Classification (NCBI taxonomy): domain Eukaryota; kingdom Metazoa; phylum Chordata; order Testudines; family Testudinidae; genus Chelonoidis; species Chelonoidis abingdonii. The sequence continues at coordinate 28,959,820 of NC_133773.1, forward strand.
ATCCCACTCCTCCTCTCCTCACTTAGGTCATCTGTGGTTTTCCAAACCAATATCTTCAGTGCTAAAGAGCATGAACCTCCATTGCTTGAGGTAAAAGAGATGTAACTCCTTTAGCTGTGAGCTGGAAGTAGACTGATATCCTCATATACACCAGTCATTAAGGGCAAATCAAGACCCACATTTTGCTAGTGGCTATTACAATTATTTTGTCCAGTCTGTCTCTCCTGTCATCAAAACTTATTTTATTTTTTTTCCAGCTAATTAGTGTGCAAGTTTATATAGCCTTTTAATAATTTAAAAATTGGCAGTGACTCTTCTAATACATTCCACAGGTGCCAACAAGCCTTTCCACTTAATCTGAAGTTGGGGTGTGATCTTGATTGTTTCTACAGATTTTGTCCTCAATAGGCCCACATTTAGAATTAAACAATATAAGTCCCCATTTACTGTTTGCTAGAACGGTTTCTCAACATTACTTTAATTACACCACCTCTGGTTTATTATTGTATTGTGGAAACAATGAAGATAGCCAGGAAAAGGGCTGTCCAGGGTAGTCAGGGACCTAAAAGAAAGGCACTTAAAAGTTAATCCTCACTATCTGACAGCAAAGGGGCTGCTACAGAGTTCCTGCCTGCCATTCTGATCTGAAATAATTCAGGTAGGGGGGAGGGGGAAGATTTACAAAAAGCTCTTACCGATATTTTTTTCAACCTCACTTTGATCCTTCCCCTATTGGCCAGTATGCATTAAAGAATACTCTTTCCTAAAATAAGGACTATGGGGTCACACAAGGCTACCACTGGCAATCATTAACAGGAGCGGAGTAGTGATATAAATTATGTTCAGTATTTAAATATGTATTGTCCAAAGAGGAATCAATATGGTTATAGTGAGTAATTTAGGAAATCATAGATCATAATAGGCAAAATTTAGTGGCAATGATAAAATACACTGAAAGCCTCAATTAATAATCTTAAAAGCTATAATGGAAGGGAGGACAACGGTGAAGTTTTTATCTTGTTTTAAGTGATTTGTGAACCTCAAAAAGTTTCAGAGATTTGATTCAGATAACTATACAAAACTTCAAACATGTATTCAAAGAGTATCTGCACTCCTCTGGGATGATGAGGCAAAGAAAATTTCTAGAACTCTGTGGTTTTCCCAAGATAAAAAAAATATCCCACAAAAATTGCCTTTCTGAGCAATTTAATACATAAAATGTTGACCTCATCTGAAACCTGGAAGTGCAAAGTTGCTTGATAATCGATGAGCAAGTAGAAAAGTTAACCAAATTCAAAGATTAATTCATATTTTGGGAAAGGGTTCATTTTCTTTCTGCAGCATAAGGTCCATTTATGAAGTCATTGCTCAGGCTAAACGCCAGGACCAGATTGTGATGTCCTTGCTTGTGCGGAAGAGGACTATTTGAGGAGAAAAGTGGTACTAAGTGTGAGGAAAGATATTAAGATCTGGCCCTTATTAAAGAAGATAGTTTGGCCTGAGGATGGACTTCAGAAATGGATCTATATTTAGAGATGATTGAAAATGTACTTACAACTTTTTCTTGCAGAAAAAAAATGCCTTTTTGATCAAAATGAAAATGTCTATCAAAGATTTCAGCAGAAAATTTTAATTTTTAGGTGAAAAATTTTGGAATGAAACATTTTGATTTTTTTTTCAGTAAGCAATTTTATTTTATTTTAATGGGGAGGGGGAATATTTCTTTCACATTTGTATTCTCTCCACCCCCACTGGCTTGCTTTTTCCAGAGGAAAAAAGTGAAACAGTGATAGAAAGTGTTTATTTTCTTATCTCAACAAAACTTTTAATCAATCCCAGAAGCAGCCAAAAAAAAAAAAAAAAAGGAA